>NC_071342.1:17620000-17953750 GCF_027744825.2 Synchiropus splendidus | reverse complement strand
CAGAGGCTCTGGCAGATTAAGGAATGGCTGAGTAAATGGTCTGTGTATGATCACGCAGGACACCTCTTGAATATTAATGTGAGAGCAGTGCCTGCGTGATGAAGACGACGGATGTCAACCGTCAATGCATATGAGAAGTTCAAAGAAAAGCAGGTTCAAGTCCAGTTAGATCTGATCACACATTAACATGGAGGAGCTCAAGTTTCTGGCAGAAATGTGTGGCTTTGTTTTTCTACTTAAGACAGCTTTTACCCCTGGCTTTATGTGGATTTAGTTGTTATATTGGCTGCATCAAACCTCCTTGTTGCTTTAGGTGAGCTTCCTTTCAAATTCAGAGTCAAGCTAAACTGTTGAACATGAAAAAGAACCCTATATTTTTCTTATTTTAGCAAGATATGTTACACTTTCAAGATGAAGCAGCGCGGCCTCTACATGACAAGGAACTCCTGCTGAAGCTTGTTATCCTTTGTGATCTTTATTTATTTAAAGTTTCTGGATAATGAGATTGGAATAACAAAAACAAACAAATCCTCGTGACTTGTGCGGCGCTCTCGTGCTCGCAGGAATCTACCATGCAATCTGCGCTCCGTGCTCGAAGTGGCCCAGTCTGGTGTCAGGGCGGAGGGTCAGTATTAACTGATGTTAGATGATTAATGACTTCCCAGTGGTGGATGAGAGTGTTGATCCGGCTCCTCATGTTAATGGGCCTGGATCAGCATGGTCACTCGCACGCACCCGCAAACCAGTTGGATGCTTCTGTTCCACTGGCTCTGCCTGTGAATGCCAGTTGGCCTCAGAAGCCTCGCCTGTGGAATGTAAACAAATGGTGGACAAGGTCAAGCTCCTAATGAGGACCTCCGAAGAACGCGGAAAAGCAAGTGGCCGCGAGAAGAGGAAGCTGGACGTGGTAAAGGTCATAGCTAACAATGGCGAGCTAATCGGCTGTGTCAATACAAGGCATTTAGCAAGAGCCGCTGTGGCACCTGCTTGTTACTTTGTCTCAACAAAGTGAGGGCTTGTCCCACCATTCTTACACACATGGCTAATTGACGCAGATGATAGTTTGGTACTGTAACTTTCTCTTTGAATATAATGTGTTGTGGGCTGACCCAGACCTTGATCCCTGGTCCTGTGTGGGAGGAACTTTGGCTGAGATTTTCCTGCTAGTCAGTGCCTGGAAAGTTGGTCAGTACTGCTGAAGAGTTTCAGTCATTTCTGTCAACACCCATTATTAAGAGTGTGCTAGCACAGGTTCTTCTATCTACTTTTCGTTGCCGCTTTTGTTCGGTAGAGGAAGTTTCAGGTCTTTGTCTTAAGCTTGTGAGCATGTTCTGTCACATAATGTCTGAAGGTTAATTGGAGTATGTTGGGGCCAATTTTTGTTCACTTTTCTTTATTGCCTGACACTGAAATGGACTGGTGACCTGTCCAGGGTGTCCACAGCCACTCGGCCCATGTCGCTGAAACCGCAGCTCCCCGTGACCTACTTTAATGGAGTTAGTAAATAAATGTAATTCAGAAACATCCTGTTGAATCGTGAGTCGCGCTGCTACTCATCAAGTTTTCGTTTGGCCAGCCTTGCCAAAGACCCCTCATTGGCCAAGTTGACCACTCAGCACTGTTTTCTGTTGGTGACGCAGATATTGAACACAAGTAAGGCTTGATGACGACGTTCGGGTTCTCATCATGGAGTCAGTTTCTTCTGTCGTCGTCGTGAACCCACGCTGACACTTCACAGATGGCAGCTGTTAACCATCTTCAGCCTTCCTGTGTGAGTCAGTGAGGGAGGGAGGAGTGACATAGCGGAGGATCAGCCAACCTTCCTCACGGTCTGCACGTAGTGCAACTATTAAAATACTGCTCCCTCTGGAATCCGGCCAGAAGTCAAAGTTTACAGTAGCTCACTCCTCTCTGCCGCTGCTGCACCATAACCCCTCCCCAAAAGTTCTCCTGGCGCGCACCAGAGTGTTGCATCTTCCTGACAGGAAAGGCCTTGTCAATCACTGTCGACATTTTCGTCTGAAGCAGATGGTTTCCTGCTTTCAAAAACAGCATATTAGTGTCTCTGTGCCGCAAGACTACTTCCGCCATGCTGGTTAAGGCCTCGTCCAGGGCTCTGTAGGCCCTGATCCTACGCATTCCAGCAGCAACCTGCATCCCACCGACGAGTCAAACACGTGGTTGATTGATGCAGTGACGATCGGAGCTACAGGAAGTGATCACAGGATGACTTGGGGCGAGTCAACACGTACGCTGGGATTCGTAAAAACCTGCGTTCTCTTTGCTGTCTGAAATAGAAACTCTAAATAAACATTTGGAAACCGAGGCCTCTTCCTGTGAAGAGAAGACGTGAGCATGTGTTTATGATAAGCAGGTAAATCTGATAAAAAGCTCAAGCACGACTTCCAACAATAACTCCTGGTCATGTGTTTACTGTGTGTTGCATTCAAGTACATCACAACAATCCGAATCATGTCATTACTGATGGGAGATGTTGCGTTTTGAGCTCCCCTTTTTCAAACAATTACCCTACTTGGCTTCAAACACTTGCCGTGTTTGCTCTCTGAAGTTCGAACAGATTCTCTAAAGTGTTTAAATACAACCTTCCACCCGTTCAAACTTTCATTGATTCCCTTTTGTATAAACTGTGTTGTGTTGAAAGGTTTTCAAGGAACCAGACAGAAGCCCGATCTTGTTGCTGCCTGGCAGTGGTTATAGATTATTCAGCGCTAAGTGGTTATAATAATGTTGCCATGGCTTTTGTTGATTCAAGACGGCAGAAGAATGTGGAGGAACTTGCCCTTTTGTTTGTTGTATCACAGCTAACATGAGGGCAGAATCTGTTTCTGTGTTGGTGCTTGTTTGCCCCCCTCACCTCAGCTTCCCTGTGTCCTCTCAGGTTCCTAGTCTCACATAAAACTGTTTTGCAGTGTTTGATGGTCTAAAGCTGAGCTTCTTTCTAGGCTCTTTCATTTTTTCACTGTGCAACTAGATTGTTTAAAAATGAAGGACCATTATATGGTGGCCCTGCACCCTACGCAATAGGCCCACTTTGCAGCGCTTTTTGTGGCCTACTATGGTGTTTGACTCTAACCTAGAAGCTGTCTATCTTGTCCTGAAAACAAGGAAGGTTGACTGATATCTTGTACCACAACACATAAGAACGGTGGCAGTGACGATACACAAAAGGCAAGATATTGATTCCCAATCGGGATTTTTTATGCTCACCAGGCTACCCTGTCGATGAACCCCTCAGATGTTCCCTAGCTGAAGGCAGGAGCTGGGATGAACCCATGACATGCCAGTGGCAGCTACGGCTCATTGATGCGCGCTGCGATTGAGGGCTCTCGCTGTGTTCAGGTCCAGCAGACCAGCAAGCCCAATTTGCGTTGTGCGATTAAAAGGCGACAACACAGCCACTGCGTCTAATTTTATTTGGTCCACAATGAGTTGATCCCAGTTCCCCAAGTACATTCTTGTGTGATGTGTGTAGCAATAATGTTAGCACTCATCGTAATCCTGTGGAATGTTGTGGTGCTGTGGTCCCCTCGCAGAGGCATCGTAGGGGCGCATTGCTAACTAGTTTTGGGAAATCATGTGACTGGTGTTTTGTGTAAACTGGTGTCCTGCCAGCACGATTGTGTTTTGCTCAGATAACAGTTCAATGTGCTCCGTGGACGGGCAGGTTTGTAAAATTCCACTATCATGTGGGGGTGGCCATGTGACAAATAGTCTGCATTCTTACGAAACACAGCAAGTAAATATGTGGATCCATGGCCGTTCACAGATTCCCTGTCGTCTGTGCAAGTCTCTTCTCTAGCTGCTTCTCCAGAGAGGTTTACAGGAGCCCACAGGAGGGAGCGTTGCCAACACCCAGGGAGATCATATGAGTCTCAACAGAGCAGGAAGAGGAGAGGGGAAGTTGACTTGCAGCGCGATATCTCCGGTTTATTTTCTTTCTGGTTTAAAGTTTATAATGTGGCAGCAGTGTTGTGATCTCTCCCCGGTCGTATCAGTCTGGATGTAGGTGTGGAGAAGACAATAAGATCTGGTCGTGCCAAAACCAGCTGTTGCTGCGCCACATTGGGGACAACAAACTATCCACTGTCTGGGTTTTTCTGCTTCGAATTATGTGATTTTTTTTTTTTTTTTTTACGATAAATGGTTTTCAGATTTTCTGTAAATGAAAGTCATAATACAGGAGTTTAAATTGTGACATGAAGTTATTTCTGCATGCGAGGGGACAACTTGAAGATCGTAGTTAGTCGAGCACATCCTGTTGATGCCTCAAACCAGAGGAGCTGTGTACCAACTGAATCAGCCACACAATTCTCACGCTGTTCTGAGACGTGACATGTTGAACACATGATGTTTTTCTCTAACAAAAACCAAAAAGAAGTCTGTCATTTTTGGTAAACAAGCACCAGTAAAGAATATCTAATCTAGTCTTATCTAAAAATAAATGCTATGCTTTAGTCCCTAAATATGACGATATTTTCTTGTTAAAGGTCACAGTAGTTTTCCTTGTTTACAAGGTTTTAAAATGTCGTCAAAGTGGGGTTAAACTCTACCAGTGACGGAATGGCTGTGTCAGAAATAACGTTGCTATAGATGGAGCTTGGAGTCAGCCATGTTTGTTTACGTGCGCCTCGTGTTTTGTGCTGCTGATGTTATCATACATTTAAATAATGAATGCATTCTTCGATACATGGAAGAATTCAATTGTTACTTTTTTATTCCCCACCACTACTGGATGCCTTTCTAGCTTAAAACTTTTGGCGACAAGCGAGACTTGGAATGGAGCTGAATAAAGAGAGCTTTGTCTTTTGGCTCAGCTCGATCTTCGCCATGATATATGCATTGTCCAAATTACAGAAGACCCATGTTTCCTCCTTCCGTCGCACATAGACCCCAAGAATTAAGGTGGAATAAACTGATGCTCTGCTCTACCAACAGCAAAATGGGACCCAATCAGTTTTTACAGTTTTCATACACCAGAAGGAAAACATTGCCTGCTACTGGCTTTCCAGCAATAACAACGAAATATCTGAGTCAGGCTTGCAATCCACTGCGGAAAATCAATATTCTGCACCTTAAACTAAAAGAAAAAAAAATCCTCTTGTCCAAGCTGTGATGTGCTTCTGCTTACGTCACTGTGTGCCTGTATATACTAATCTTTTCTTTTCATCTTCCTGTCTTCAGGCAATGGTTGCCTGTTACCCTGGAAACGGGACAGGGTACGTGCGCCACGTGGATAACCCCAACGGCGATGGACGGTGTGTGACATGCATATATTACCTTAATAAAGATTGGGATGCCAAGGTATGTGCGTGATATCTGGAGGAAACCCTGTTCCTTGCTATATCAGATTTCAATGGAAGCTAAGTTTTAATTGAAATTAGTTGTGGCTTTTTCATTTGAATTGGTGGACGGTGGACCAGTGTTCCACAGGAGTAGGTCTTATCTTCAGTGGAAAACTGGATTGATCTGATGCCCGTGATGTGGGGATAAGAAAGTGGTGTGTGGGGGCGACTCACACAAGGCCTTTGTTGTTACTCACAGGACCACCGAAACATGTCTTAGCCTCACACTCCAGACTCAACCAGGCTTAAGCACGATCATGCTGTTGTTCAGATAAGAGCAGCTGCAGAAACATATTTAGATGTTTCACCTTCATTGCCCACACTTCATTCACTTGAATCATGTCTACACACGAATAAAAGAAAAAGTTTGGACTTATTGAACTAGATCAAGGATGTGTTGTGGCAGCCTGGTCCTCGCTGTGATCCCCGCGAGTCGGTCAGTGTGCCCTCCTAGATTTGGATCCCATTGTTATGCAGGAATCCCGCTAATCCAGTCACACCCACATCAGGGTGGTGCGTCCTGAACGTTGCATTGTGTGTTCATGCTCCTGTGTTTCACCGGCCATCCATCTCTGATCTGTCTTGGAGTGTCAACAGTCCACATCCACCCTCTTTGTTTGGTCGAGTGAAACCTCTCTATGTTGTTGGTGTTGACCCTCAAACAGGTAGTGCTCCGGGTAAAGCCAACAGAGAGCTGGCCCATGCTCATAGACTAGAGTTACATCCAGGTAACTGCTGCTTCAGTGCACACTGACAGTCTCACGCTCACATTAAAAGTGAGTGCGTATTATCTGAATAAACACACAAGCCATTACAGACAGTGCGAGTCAGTTGCAGTTTAAAATGGATCCAATATTTTGCAAACTCTGGAGCCGACATGTACTGCTGTGGCAGCGAGTGCTTGCTATATTTATTGGAAGTCACATCCATTTTATATATTAATAATCATAATAATAATGATGCTTCAACTAGCTTTACACTAAATTGTCAACTTGTATCATTCAGAGACGATACATTGGCAAACCTCCCTTAACCCTTGTTCAAAATTTTGTCTTTGCCAGAAAAGTCCTGTAAAGTTTGTCACTTGTGGACTCACTTCACTGGTGGTTCACTGATCTGGTGGTGGAGGATGTGGCTTGAGTGGGAAGTGGACCATCCACATTGTGATCAGATCTGTGTCTAGTCACGGGAGTCGTGCTCCACCCTGATCTAATCCTCATCACCCAGGTGTCGTGGGGCGCCTCGACGCTTGGTAATTTGGCATTTTCATCCGGAGACACCAGGAAATCCAGGAGCCTCTCTTGTTTCATCTGTGTCTAATGAAATGATCGTCGTTCGCACCCAATCTGCAGCGCTGGCGCCATTGTTCCCTTTGTCCTCATGATAATTAGTTTAGCTGGCTCCCTTTCACTCCTCAAACTCATCCTCCACTGTTGGCGGTCCTTAAACACACTGCTGATGTCATCGCCCTCCTTCAATCTTGCGGCTTTATCTTTGACCTGGCAGTGAAGCCTCTTATCTTTTCCAACCTGCGCCGTTTGGAGCGCTGGCTATTTTAGCCACTTCCGGAAGTTCTATAAAAATGCTGTACCTCCTCTGCAGTGGAGGTGCATTCATGTGATTCGGTGACCCACATTCGCAGCCCGTCTGTACATTGAACACATTCCCAGGGAAGCTGCATTGTTCCCAAGTGTTGGAGAGCGGCTTGTCTTGCTGACCGGAGCCGGACGTTGCTTCCTGATGACCACGTTTACGTCGCGGTTCTCAACTGAATTATGTAAACGATGATCTGAAATCTGGTGGGCCACGTGAATCGCTGCTCACTCATTGGTGGTGTCTCTTGACGTGCGATGAGCGGCCTTTTGTAGAATGCGGTTGCCTGGAGACAGGGGCTCCGTGAGCCCGGAGGTTTATTTGTTCCGGCTCCAGATCGCGTGATTCCATTTTGCTCATTTATTGTTCTGCCGATTTAAACGTCCGACTTCAGCCACATGGATTTAACGGTTTGTTGTTTAGCGACAGGTGTGTCTGGCCAGCAGGGGGCGGTAGATACACCTGGCTAGGGTTCATATTCTGCTTTCATGTGATACTAAAAATGATCAATTCGGAGCACCTGAATGCTGCAACACTGCTGTTGAATGTGCACAACAACTCCTTGTTTCCGACAGATCGAAGTGAAATTCCTGTGATACAGCTGAAATGGAAGTATTTGTAACTTTTTGATTCATATATATATATATATATATATATATATATATATATAAGTCTCGGAGTGCCAACTCCCACAGAGATATACGGTAATTCCCGGACTATATAGTGCACCAAGATAAAAGCCGCACCAACTTAAGAAAAAGACAGATTTTGCTCATACATAAGCTGCACTGGTCTCATCGGTGGGGGTCCGAGGTCAGTAAGCACAATCGGAATTAATACACTAGTCACACTGGTGAAGGCTATAAATGCACCTTATAGTCTAAAAATACGGTCAGCACACACAGATATATGCGCTCAAACGTACCTGCAGACACATGAACATGCACACACAAATGCTCACGCAGACCTGAATTTGTGCTGAACTGTTGCACTCACACATGCGTTAACCCAGTGCTTCTCGGTTATTTTAAAAGAATTATAAGAAGTAAATGTTTTGCGCACCCCAACTCTCCATCGCCTCTGCAAATAGTATCATTTGTCTATAAAATGATAAGTACACCGCTGACTAACATTGTATCCTTGTTAACATTAAAGAAAAGGAAAAAAGAAGGTAATATAGATAAACTTACAACAAAGAATATCTTTATTAACATTGTTTTTGTCTGTAACAGAAAAGACAGGGCATCAATTTGCCTGAAATAAAAATCACGAGTGGATGTGCAATTGCACTTTATCTGGTAAGGCAAAAATGCATGTTCCCTGAGGTCAGACGCACCTCCCAGTTAACTGCATTAACTGCACATACATGGACTCACAAATGCTGTCGCACACTCACCGCCACACAGACCTGTGCAAGCTCTTTATTAAAGGTTATACATTACAGACTCTAATACACACTCCCACACGCATATCGAAGCACGTAAGCCTGCGCAGACTCACACAAAAACATGTAGACGGATACGCACATTTGGGCGCACAAATGCTCTCACAGACCTGAATGCAAACTGTGGCACACAGACATAGGTGGACTGCATATGTAGGCAGTCGCAGTGTCTTCAGTGATGAGAAGCTCTAACATGACGGTTCACGTCTCGCCCAAGGACAACTTCGTGTAACCAAGTTCATACTGTCACACCCGGATGACTCATTTTCATCCCCCCAATCTGTCAGAGGCAGATCTTTCAATCGTAAACACACTTTACCGTTCAAGTCTTGCACCGCGGCGGCTCCCTGCCCTACTGTGCCACCAGAGTTTTCAATGACTCGGCTCATCATTTTGAGAAACAGCTGGCGGCTGTTCACACGTCTCCTGTCAAGATCAGCATCATTGTTAAACCAGTATATTAAAATAGTGACACATCATCCAGGAACATGGATTAACCCAGCGAAGCATGAAGCATAAACCAGTTGACAGAGAGCTCCGGTTCTTTAAAACTGAGGTCTTTATTGGTCCTCGAGAAGAATTTAAAATCGTCAATATTCATACATGTATCTCATATAAAATATCTGATCTACATCCTCATCAAAAGGTCTTTATTTGAATAATAATCTAAAACAATGTGTTCAGTGTAGCTCCCTAGTTCAGTTCTGGTTATTATTAGGAGCAGAGACACAGAGGACACTTCACTACATCTCCAACTTACAACAAGTTAGCTCCGTGCCACGAATTTTTGTTGTTGAAGTTATCGATGATGTCAACTAGTCGTTGCAGCCCTAGAATATATGAAGCCTTTTGCTTTCGAAATTGCAACTAACCTGTCCTGTGTGTGTGTGTCTCACTCGGGGCCACTTTGTTAGTGTGACAGCTTTATTAGAACAAAGTCGTCGCAGCGAACGTGGTCTTGGTTTAATCTGCATTAATAATCTGGTGGAAGGCGTCTCCTGCCGCTCGCGTCTCCATTGTGTTGCGGCCGCTGGTGTCACTCCCCGGCAGTCCCCCTCATTGAGCAGGATCCCGGCGGCAGAACCTTTGTTGGCCGCGCAGGTTTGCGTGTGAAGAGAGCGGCCCGCCGTATCAGCCGTGTGAGATTGTCAGCCGCCGCAATCTGCTTTTTCACTCTCCAGCTCCTTTATCCAGCCGGCGCAGTTTTCCTGTGGGTTATTCTTCCTATCCCTCCACAGGAAGGCCGCCCCCCCCCACCGCTGCTTCCTATCCTGAGGACGGCCCTTTCCCCTCGCTCGCAGTGTGGCCCCATAATGTAACCCGTCAGATATATCGGGGGGGGATCTTAATGAGTGATATACGCCACCCATTGTTGTGTGAACTGCCCAAACCGTCGACCCATAAACATGAATGAGTCCGGCGGCCAAGGTGCTGGATGCAGGAGGCTCAAGTGTTTGCTTCCTGCCTCGTCTGTAAACACAACTCTGTGCTCCCGCAGGAACACGGCGGTCTTCTCCGAATCTGCCCAGAAAAGGCCCAGTTTGCCGACATAGAACCCATTTTTGACCGCTTGCTGCTGTTCTGGTCGGACAGAAGGAACCCTCACGAGGTGCAGCCCGCCTACGCCACCAGGTAAGCCAGTCTGCGCCGGGTCGAACCAGGGCGAATCATGTGACCTGCCGGCTTAAAAATACTGTCAATGTGCTCACACCCCGCCGCTGTCTTCACAGATACGCCATCACTGTGTGGTATTTCGACGCAAATGAGCGAGCCAGAGCGAAAGAAAAGTATTTAACAGGTTGGTCCTGCCTCGTTGTGATGTCCCAGCGGCCGTTCATGTTCTAAGCTCCGCCCCCCCCCCGTGTGCGCAGGTGCAGGAGAGAAAGGAGTAAAGGTTGAACTTGGAAAACCTTCCGATAGCAGCTAGTGGGACGACTCCGCCCCAGTCAAACGGCCTTACTGTGCGAGAGAGAGTTGCCTACCAGGAGCATGTGTGTGTTTTAACATGGCAGGACAGTTGCTTGAGTTGTTGGAAGATCCGCACTTCTGCAGGAATAACCAAGCGAGAGCACAGTGACGTGCTCCACTTTCAGCCAGCTCGGACGGCACCAGCGGATCCGAATGTCCCGACCCTGCGCTGAAAGGGATCGGCTTTTTTTTTTTTCCCCAAGGTTGAGAAATCTTGGCGGACATTTTCAGAGAAATCAAACCCAGAATTAAGCTCATCTCTTGCAATGAATTCCTTTGAACAAGGTACAGTGTTCTGCATACGCTCAGTGTTCTATGCTTTTCACAGCGAGTCGGCTGTTCCCAGCTAAGAGACTCTGTCATTGTCAGTGGTGATCCAGCGCTTTGTTTACATGGACAACAGCTTCACAGTCTCAGGCGCCACTCATGTCTGGTGTAACATTACGACGGTTGATGCCTCTTGAAAGGTGGAACTACCCTCTGAAGCTGTCCTCTAAAAAAGATGATAGACAGCTTGAACATTTTGTGTCATGAATCAGAAGTTGATTTAGAAGTTATGTTTTACTTTAAACTGGAGAGACCTGGAAATTAAAATGATTCAAAAATGATTTGCATTGCAGTTAAAGTTCTGGTTTTCCTTTTTTTTATATGTTAAATATTGGACCTAGTTGAACGACAAAAGAACGTGTCAATAACAATAAAGTCTGTGTGGTAGCATCTGTGATTCAAGAGCGTGTCAGGATGCTTCCTCACATGTTCTGAGATCGCGTCTTTAACACAGGATTTCTTTTGATGGAATCACTTTGTTGACCTCGGTGCAGCTGGATCGTCCGGTTCCCTGCCGAAGAACAAACACCCTTTTTTTCTGCAGGGCTGCCGTTTCTATCGGAATCTGACTAGATAAATTTGGGTTATTTGAGATAGTTTTTCACAAATCAAGGTAAGGTAAATTTAATTAACCCAGCAGGGATTTTTTTTTTCTTAAGCTGTTGTTTTTCTTGAGCTTTAACTATATATCCTCAATTTGATCAATTTCAATGAAGATTTTCTTTATTATTTGGAGGATATAGCTATCTATTATGAATTATTCTTGGCAAAAACAAAACATTTTTAAGAAAAAAAATGAAATGCTAAGTGTTTTTAAACTTGTTTAACCAAGAGGTAAAATGGTTTTGGGATGAATAGAAATATGCCGAGACAAAAAGTGGTTTAAATGAAGAAAAAAAATAATTACTGAACATATTGTTCAATAAAACGACTTCTTGCCTTTTCTGACGGAAACAAACGTCGAGTGAAGACGGTTATTGTTGTCAGTTATGCTCTTGACTGTGACACAGCAGTGGTCCGTGTTGTCCATGTAAACAGAACCAGTCGGTCAAAGTCGGCCAAGTGACCCTCAAGTGACGCGCTAATCCCCCAACAGACAGACCAGCATTTGCTTCGGCCTTCAGCTCTGATTCTGAGGCGAGGACAACGTTCTGTTGACCAGTAATAATCGAGCGAAATAAACACCGGAGTTGCCTCAGTTTTTACCGACGAACGAAACAATCATCGATTTCTAATGAGTCAATCCACAGAGCGAGAATGTTCCCGACGTGTAATTTATTTCCTGCTGAGTTTTGATGACATCGTCTTCAGGGTACATCATTTGTACAGTCATTTAGATTGCAGCCGCATTTGAAACGCTTTTGTCAATAAAATGGGAAGTTGTTCACGACCTGTCGCCTCTTTTTCTCTCTTCCAGAGTTTTGGGTTTTAACTTTGGAAACAAGTGACATTCGATTCAAATGTGATGCTGGAACATGATGTTTTCATACTTTCTGTAGAAATAAGTTGTGTGTGTTGGTCAAACAAAAGGACAACACCTGGTGATGGTCATAATTTAAACGTTTAATGAGCTCATTAAATATATCATCCATGTGACTACCACACTTAAAACAGCACGTAGTACAAAATGGCCGCAGAATTTAATAGAAACTATACAAACCAAACACAGAGTCTCTTCTCTACTGGTGTCGAGGTTCGTGTGCTTTTTCAGTGCAAAAATATAGGTGTGGACGACAGTCAGTAGTGGCTGAGCTCCCCCGGAGGAGGGGGGAGGCGGTAGCAGTCCTCCCCCATGTAGCCGCCCGCGCTGCTCTGGCTGCCCCACTCGTAGCTGTCAGCCACTAAACTGTGGACGGGGAAACAAGCGGGTCGGTGCCTGACATCAGACACTTCACTTGAGGCTTCTGTTGCTCTCACCTGGCCTGGATGTTCTGGGGCATGACGCTCCACGCCAGGTCGTCGTCGCTGTCGTACCGTCGAGGGTTGTCGAAGAAATAGGCTCGAGAGGAGAAGACGTGGCCCGGGAGACCGGAACCACTCTGGGAGACACAAGCGTGGTCTTATAGTCAACATTCACGTTCTCGGCTATTTTGAAAGGTGGCGTGATGCTGAACAAAATCAAATAAAATTGTCGAAAAAATATAAGATATAAATAAGAAAGTGAAAGTAAAATTGAGCAGGAAAAAATAAATCCGCTTCATGAAACAAACGGTATAAATATATACAATGGGAAAAAATGGGAAAAGTATGACTGATCCTAACAATTATTAGCAAACAATTTTTCAATATTAAAATGTTTTGAATTGTGAAAATTACATTGAAATTTTTTAACAAGAATCTAAAAAAAGTATCGTTTCTTTTTATTAATTAAAGCATATTGTTTTTGTTCAGTTTTAGTTAGGTTGCATATTTATGCGAAACAACCCTATTTTTTTAGACTGTAAATTTATGTCAATGCAAAATTCTTTCCTTGTGTTTTTTTCCATTTATTTATGGCTTTTTTATTCTGCAATTTATTTCATTGCATATTCATTGCATCATATTTTTCAATGCTTTAAATTAATTTATTTAAAGCATTGAAAAATATGACAATAATAATTACAGGAAAGTTGAAAGATTTTTTTTCACTTTCAAATACATTTCAATAAAAAAATACAGCATTGTTATAAAGAAGTACAATTTTATTTACGCTATATATTTACAATATACTCTTTATACTTCAAATCTAATATATCGGCACAAATGTTAATTTTGCTACGTTCATTGATGGCTGTTTTATTCAAAATGATTTGAAAATATTCAGACTCACCCTGTCCAAGTTGGGCTGTCGGACCCTGAAGAAGAAGACCACCAGCGAGGTGGGCAGCAGCTCCCACACAAACAAGATCACCCCGAACACCACGTAGCCAGTGTCGCCCAGCGTGGACTGTAAATCCGCCTGGAATCAAAGCTCGAATCGTCCAGCCGTCCGCACCTTGAATCTTGGTGGCTCACCTGGTCGGACACGTTGTACCAGTCGTAGTCGAAGGAGTTGATGCTCTTGTTGGACAGAGCCAGGACCACCAGGTTGTAGCAGGCTCGGGAGGCGTACAGCAGGATGACGGTGGCCCCCACCACGGTCACCTGACACACCGACGTCCCCTGCACACAAGAAACCACGTTTTACCCCGCAGTTATTCCTGTTTACTCCGTGATTCAGAAGAAGAAGTGAGACAAATGAAACATATGGTGTATATTTATGGTTTTAAACGTTAAATAAAGTGGAAAACACAGAGAATATTGATGACTATCACAGTAAAAAATGATAGGAAAGTAAACTATTAATTCCAGTCTAATATTTGGATAATGTTCTGAGGAATGGCGGCGACTCACCTTGGACTCCAGGTAGATGTTGGCGAGCGACATCTTGGCCATCTTGTACAGACACAGCGACAGAGAGACGGCACACACCACGAACAGAGTGTCGTTGATGGCGACGCGGACCAGCACCACAGTGTGAGTCTCTGCCGACGACATCCTGACCAGCAGCGCACACACCAGGTTGACCACCAAGAAGAGCAGGCTGATGAAGAGGAAGAGCAGGTACAGCGGCAGCCTGCAGGGGGCAGCAGAGGACACAGCTGTTATCGAAGGGCAGCGACCTTTGACACTGTCTGGGGTGACGGGGTCAAAGTGATGGACACGATCTGGGAGTCTCTGCCACGATGGTGGTGGCTTTCCTGAAAGACGAATTTGAAGCCCAATACTTTTACTACAGCGCCATCTGCTGGGTTGTGAAAACCGATGACGGAAGCTATATTTGCATATATTGGGGAAAAAACGTCAAAAATACAATGGTTCATACAATCACTTTTAAAGATCCATTTCTGTTGTAAAGACACTAGATAAATATAAATTAATTTATAAATACATTTCTGATTTAATAATGAAGAGCCTTTTTATATCTAAATAATCATAATAAATGTTTGAATTTAATTTTTTAAATTTTAATTTAACACTCTAAAGTTGATTTAAAAAATAAAGAGCAAGATTGAAATTAAATAAACGTGTGACTGAAAATATTTTTTAGATAAATAAAAATGTAATATTAAAAGGCAAAGATAATATTACAATATTTTTGGGGCATAAATGTCACAAAAATCAAAAGAAAATATATTATCATATAAATAGAACACATTATCTTATTTGTAAAACATAAAGGAAACCCTAAACAAATTATGATAAAAATGTGTGTAAAAAAGCAATGTTATTTATTTGTTATATTTGTCTAAATATATTTTTTGATATGAAAGTTATTTTTTAGGAGAGAAGAAGGCAAAAAGAAACAAGAATAGTGACTTTAATATAAAATAAAATCAGTGTAACATGCCATGTTAACTTATGAATGTATTTTATTTTATCATATTTCTAACAGTTGAATGGTAAAAGTGACTTGACAGAGATGAGAGTTGTTTCTCCAGGTTTGTCCTCTCACCTGTATCGTAACAGTTCCGGTGCATATTTGGACTTGGCCTTGAAAATAACCTGCGGACAGAATGGAGATGGCGTCACTCAAATTTCACTTCCGCCTTCACAAACACGAGACTTCCATCCGAAGCACGAGATCCAAAAAAGGAGCCGCGGCTGCCGTCAGCTCACGACTGTGATCAGCGTCAGGATTAGGCTAAAAATACCGATCGGCAAATCAGGCAGAGGCTTTTATTTGAGAGCTGGATTACGTAATCGCAGAGCGGAGGATGATTCACCGCTTCACACTCGAAGAGGACGAGCAGCCGACATGATGTGGAAGCGCTCTTGAATCTGGACCACAAACAAAATGGGCTACTGCCTTGTTGCATGAAAGAATCTCTTTGGTGAATGGCTGGAAAATATAACTCTCAATGACACGCTAAGTTTTTGATCCTGACCCAAGGACCAGCAGAGGGGGGAGTAGTGTCCACTCCAGGGACGGATGCTTGGCCCTAAGGGTCCCAGACAGAGGGGACCGGGTAGATGCCTGACCGGTGGGGCGTCTGAACTCTGCCAGCTTGGTGCAGTTGCAGCAGAGAACCAGGCGGTGATGGCTGGAGAGAGTGACGGAATTTAGGTAGCTTGAAGTTTAGCTCACGAGTCATCAAAGCATGAGAAGCTAAATCACCTGGGAGAGACTCAAAGTAGCTACCTTTGGTGTCTTATTGGGATGTGTCCTGGAAAGGTGATCTGGGCAACTGGGAGGAGCTCCTGGGGCCGACACCGAATATGTTAGTGAGAGCGCTTATTTGACTTTTCTGTATTTCACCATAAAAGCTAGGACGCTGGGCCTCCTCATCTTGGCTGCTGCCCCCACGACCTGACCTCAGCTAAGCAGTGGAAAACTGACCACAATCATTAAATCCAAGTCTGTGGCTCTCATTTACTTTGCAACATTCAGAAACATTTGAAAATCATCTGGTTCTAGTTCAGTACTTTTCCCTACAGTACTCAGTGTATTTACTCGTTTCACTGTAGTTGTACTTCAACACTCAACACATTTATTTTGAGTTAAGTCACAAACACTATTATGGTAAGATACAAGGACCGGAAAATGGAGGTCATCTGACCATAAATTTTGGACTGGTTTTTAACCCGAGTCATGAGAAGTGGGCCAAAGGTAGAGCCTTGTGGACCCCCAGAAAACTGGGAGGCACACAATCATCATGTGGCCCTCAGGAAGTCAGAAACTATGAAGCTGTAAAACGTTTCAAACAATAATTTCCATTTCGTATTAGCCATTTGATTCTAAATATCAGGTTGAAGACTTCCTTTTCTATTCTATTTTTGTCCTGTATTCTCCACCTTTTCATGCATGAATTGCATCATATTAGTTTGTCAAGCAATGGCCTTACATTAAAGTGCCTTTACTCTTCCCACAATGTTTTTGCTGTGAGAGCCGCCTTTAAGGGACCTTCCTTTGAAAACACATTGCTCCTCAAAATAAATGAGAAATATAAGATTATTTTCTATTAATGTTTCATGTTCTGCACTATTTATATGCTGAAATCGACAACTGAAATAAGTAAGCTTCACATATTCATTTATTTAAATGAAAATCCTTAAATTAAAGGCTTATAAAATTATACAATCATATAACCAATTTTTCAACATGTGATCACTGTTTTTGAAATGCATATTTGCATATTTGATTCAAGATGGCCATCATCTTGATTTATTATCAAGCGTGTTATTTTGCTTGTTTTTATGTTTTAACGGTGCATCCGCATGTTCTTACACACGAGATGAGTGGATGAATCAGAATCAGAATCAGAATCTAATTTATTGCCATGGACAGTGGGGAGCACACTAACTAGGAAAGTGTTTTGAATAACGTGCAGTCAAAAAGTAAATAAATAATAAAATAAAATAAAATAAAAAATAAAGTAAAATAAAATAACAACAAGGCAAAACAAGAATATCGGAGCTATCACTCCGTAACAGCCTTTGCTGTTTGTGTGTTATTTATTTATTAGTTACTTCTATCGTTATTGCTTATTTTTATTTATATTTTATTTGTTTGTTCCTAGTTGGTGGGATCCTCACTGACCTTGGCAATAAAACTGATTCAGAGTGATGTTTTTTTTTCCTATTTATTAACATATTTATTTACCTTGTTTTCTTTCTTCTTTATATATATTTCTTTCCAACTTTTGTTCCAACCAATCAGGACAGAACACCTTCCCACCGATCAGGTGACTGTGATCAGCTGATCGCCAGTCAGCTGCTGGTGTTTCAGCTGACACCTGGTTGCTTCACTACATGCACACACTTACTGGGTCAGAACCAAGACGGAGGAGCACCACTCTGGTTTGAGCAGGGATCCACCACAAACAGGTGGGAGAGCATGATATTAACCACAGTACAGTGGTGATGAGATCGGTAGGTGGCGCTGCACCAAGCTCAGGACTATCCTCAGGACATCCCCGTTACATAACCCGAGAATCCTCCCTCATCCACGGAGCATATGGCGCAGATGGCGCAGGCGCGGCACTCACCTGGGCCAGGTAGAGGTTCATGAGGCTGAGGGTGAAGAACTGCAGACACACGGGGAAGCAGTAGAGCAGCCAGAAGGGGAAGGGCCCCAGAGTGTTGGCCGTGACGAAGTTCTTGAAGTAGAAGGAGAAGAGGAGGGTTCGCAGGGCGGACCACAGCAGGCACAGGAACAGGAACACCGTCTGGTAGCTCAGGCGCTTGTGCCGGTAGCGCAGCACCAGCCAGAGCTGCACGTAGATGAAGAGGAAGAGGAGCGAGTAGAAGGCGGTGTAGACCACGGTCAGCCCCAGGGTGACGTAGGGGGGCACGGCCGGGCTGAGGGTGGGCAGCGGCAAGGGCTGCTCCATCTGCTCCAGCCGGGCCTCCACGCGCTGCTCGGCGGACACCGGGAGCGGATCTGCCCCGCCCCGGCGGATGCGGCGGCGAAATGAGGCAGTCAAGAGGAGAGAAGCGGCGAGGAGTGGAGCAGCGGCTGCGGAGACGCGCACGGACTCATGATCGGTGATGAGGGAGCCGGTGTACAGCAGCAGCAGCAGCAGCGGCGGGGAGGAAGCTGCGGCGAGAGGAGGAGGACCGGCCTCCGCCTACGCGACGCGACGTAGCGGCTGACGCACAACGCTGCACCTTTAACCCTGGGAGGAGGGAGCTTCCCACCGCTCCGCTGTCTGCGCGCAGATTTCATCCCTGTAGCGCAGAGAATGCGCCCCTAATGTGCAGCTTTGCAGTCCAATAAAGAGGGATTTTATTTATTTATTTAAAAAAAACAACAACTTGTTTTCATCCAAATTGTATTTAATGTTTCATTTCCTGTTGTAACACTCTTCATTCACTTTAAAGTGTCTCATATCAGCCCAAAATGAAATCACACAGTGACACACAAAATAACTTTTTAATATACTTCTTGTGTGCTGCAACTGACATGCAAATAATTGATTTTTCTAAGGGACTACAACAGTTTCATTTATTTATTCATTTATTTTATCGTTATTCTTTCAATCTCAGGAGAAACACATTCAACAAAAACATTCACATGTGCTGCCTTGATGTTTAAACTTGTGACCTGTCACTGACACATAGTAGTTAGCTGCTTCAAAATAAGATAAAGTTTCAGCTTATTAATATATATATATATATAGCAACCAGCAACTCTTACTGTTGTCAAATAATGATGTCCAACATGTTTTTCATGAAGTGCTTAATAATTAAGAAATGTATATGGGAAATGTTTATTGTTTACATATGTATTTGCACAAGTTCAAACTGAGCAATTATATGATGTGGAAGTCACCAGATTATTAAAATAATATACATAATCTCAAAGCATGGCATCCAAAACTCACGCCAAAGTTTGATCAGACGGAGGTCTGTTTTTGTTTCCCGATACATCTTCCTCCTAAAGCTTTCAGAGGTTTGTTCAAAAATCAGAGTTTTGTTTTGCAGCACTGGGTCATGAGAAAGTTTGCCCACGGAGGTTCACCTTTGACTGCAGTAAACCATCCATCACCTCCAGCTCTGAGGCTCCCCTGCCTTCCATGGTGTTGCCTTTCAGATCTGGTCAAACCCAGATATATGTATATAAAAATATTCAAAACGGAAAGTTAATTCTCTCTTTAGCTGTCATTTTTTTGTGGTTAGTTGACACTTGGAATCTATGATCTCTGTGCTTCCTTCCTGATTACATGAACCTAAAAAAATGTCAT
The DNA here is from genome assembly GCF_027744825.2 of Synchiropus splendidus. Taxonomy (NCBI): domain Eukaryota; kingdom Metazoa; phylum Chordata; class Actinopteri; order Syngnathiformes; family Callionymidae; genus Synchiropus; species Synchiropus splendidus. The sequence continues at coordinate 17,934,350 of NC_071342.1, read as the reverse complement.
GACTGTTGAAACTGACTTCTCTGTTCTGTCTCATTTCTGCATACTCAGCAGTGCCCAAGTACTTCTGGCATATTTCTCTGACATCTCTTTCTTGTACTGGACCTGCTGTGAAAAGTGTTCAGCAAAACAATTAAATCTTTCCCAGCCTCACCTTTCATCTTCATCCTTCTCGGCCACACCTCTCCTCTTCACATTTATTGGTGGCCCTCCTCACCTTCTCTACATGTCTCTAAACCATGCACCATGGCACCTCTATCTACTGTCCTGTAAAGCTTTCTCTCTTGCTCCTCCATGTCTGCACTCTATTCTCCACCTGCTTTCATTTCAGTCCATTACTCGGGATGATTGACGGCAAATATCATTTTAATATTTCACGACCTCAGCTCCCTCCATCCTCATCCTCACTCTTATTGACTTTCATTCCTCCCAGTGACCACAAGGGAGCGCCATCACACCGTGTTCTAAACTGCAAGAATTCACCCACAACTCAGGGAGAGAGTCCATCTGATTTAGTCAATATACATTTATTTATTCCAAGAATTTATGAACTTCATGATTCACGTTTTTATTTAGAACTATGGGCATTTTCCATTTACATACTGTGCGTGACTATGCATCTGTTTATTTTATTTTATTTTATTTTATTTTATTTTATTTTATTTTATTTTATTTTATTTTATTTTATTCAGCACTTTCATCTAAAGCACTTTCTTGACCCTGGCAATAAAGTTGTTTCTGATTCGGATTTCTAATGACCAAAACAACAAAAGGAACGAGGGATTATGCAATATTTTTAATCCTCAGTCATTTTACTGTCTAAAAACCGATTGCATTGGAGATAAAGACACTTGAGTAAGTCCTGAGCTGAAAACACTCATGCGTCATGTGGGTTCATACATGAGCTTGCCCCTCTTTATTCCTCCATGAAGGAGTGTGGGTTCATGTAACTAGATCAAAGCCTGTGATGGATGACCGCCCGTCTTTCAGCGGAGGAGAAGCACCTCATTATCCCAGCTGGAGCCTGGTCTGCTCGCAGCGAGCCTCAGATGATTCCCCTGCTCCTTTACATAACGCCTCAGTCACACCGCCCATCAGGCTGTGTGGATGGTCACTGGTCCATGCTCTGATGCTCTCTCGGACCCCATGGCCTGTGTCCAGATTTCCTAATACAGAGTGCTGTGTTCCCCCCGCCGGGACCTCCCGCACACTGAGCTCTTTATCAGATCCATCTTCCCGAGAAGAGACGGCTGATCTCTGCCGTGATGGCAGCACGCACACAGTGACGGAGGAGATGGAGTTGGAAATGAGATGTGTGGGTCATTTGCTGTTCTTCTGTGTTGTCACACCCACACGAAATAAAAAGTCTTAGGCATGCTACTATATGAGGTCTCATGTGTGCCTTCACAGGTCGAACAACCATCAGCAGTTGTCAAAAACACTCCTACTATTATTACATTATGAATAGAGATCTATTGTTTCTCTTTTCTTTAGTTATTTTTTGTCATTGTTGTAGTGTGATCAAGTTTTGAATTAGAGTTGAACTTTGTTTTCAATCTACTGTGGACATTTTAGGAGCTTGGGGCACAAAAAATAATGCAGCGGGCAAGATGTGGCCCCCAGGCCTTGTGTTTGACACCTGTGGGAAAAGTTAGGATGAGAGGCAGCGTAGATGTGGGTGTACATACAGACACATGTGCTCTTACTTACTGAGATTATTTAGCTGATATGTGACCTTTGGGTCAGAGACTCGGCGTAGAACTCCAAATCTGAAACTGTGGGGCGGAGGCTTGTGGTATCAAGCAGAAATTCTCCCTGTTGTTAAAAAACGAGCTTGTCTTACATTTATGACTTTTTAAAAGCGATATGGTCAGTTGTGTTTCGAGCCCAATAGAAGCCTCGGTGGGAGAATGTGCTTGAATTCCTCCAGTTCCAATCACAAGCAGCATAGTTCAGCTTCCATTCCTGGCCAGAAGAAAGGCCCCCTGACATCTCCTTTCCGAGCCGTGTAGGTCTCAGCTCCTTCCTCCAACTCCGCCCCGAAGTCGCTCCAACTCTGCCTGAACTTTCCTGTGTGGAGTCCAGTGCGTCACTCTGGCCCGGACCCTGCACCGAACCGCTCTCGAACAGGAACAATGGGTCGGCAGGAGCGCGGCTGCGTCCTCGCTGCGACTTTTCTGGGACTTGTGGTGTCGGTTCTGAGCGTCACCCGGGAGGAGCTTTTCCGTTACGGTCCGACCGCTCGGGACCAGGTCCTGGAGTCCGGGACCGACCAGACGCACCAACTGGAACTGGAGAGCCCGGTTTTGCTTTATGATGGCACTTTCAACACGTTATATGTAAGTTTTCAACAAAAAAAACTCTTGAAACAATTTTGAGTTTATCAGGATGGATTACTTATTGCGCAATTGCGCATCCGGTACCCCGAGCGTTCTCACCCCACCGCGGTTCTGTAGGTTTTGAAAAAGCCGTCAAATGTATCTGGGTCGGAGGTCGACTTTATCTTCTCGCTCGTAGTGAATATTGATCGGCTTATCAGCGAGGCTGCGGTGGATTTTGAGGAATGCATGTGCTCACAAATTCTTCAAGCTTCCCCTGAGGTTATCATTTTACTGTTGACCAGAAGACCGAACCACTCCTGCGACCTTGCCCACCTCCCAAAAAGAACAAGGCAAATCTGCAAGTTATTGGGCCGAATACATCTTGAGGAAGGAAGTCAAAGTGTCAACTAAAAAAAAGTTTCATTTTTCAACATACCAAAAAAAAAAGAAAAAGAAAATCTGACATCAAGTTTAACCACTGTCATTCTGTCATACTGAACTACATAACTATGTAATTATAATATGACAGTTTTACATAACTATAAATATAGCAACACAACTTAGTAATATTTTAACGCAAGCATTGATGATTTATTTGTAATTTCTCAGTCAATAGTCATCCCATCAATTCCGACTTTCGCAACACGCATCATCAACGGTTTGCTTTAGTTACAGCATTTCACAAGAAGAACCTTCTGTAGCTTTGTAGCTTCATCACTGGCCTCATGAGGCTCCTACGGAGTGACTTGCATGAACGTTGCACCATTGTGTTGGAGGAACAAGTCTCTCTTTATTCCCTCTGGCTTGTCCTGTTCTCAGGAAAGTGCTTCATCGTTGTGAAGTGGCCGTCGGTGTCCAATTATGGCCAGAAACAACTGCTGAGAAAGTCACAAATTTTCCGTCCGACAAATACTGTTATGATTCTCTGACTCCCAGTTTGTTGCACTTACTCTTCTCGGAGACACCAAAAAAGTGCTTCAATTCTTTTAGGTGATAATCGTGCAATAATAATAATAATAATAAAATGATTTTTTTAATTGGTCCTTGGTGCCCCCAATTCTTGCCTGGGATAAGCCTTATAAGGGGAATAAGCACAAGAAAATAAATGGCTCCTTTTATAAATCTCCACAAACTGAACACGAGTCACACACTGCTCATCTCCGTACAGTCTCCAAATGTGCGACAAATCTGTTTGCTAAACAACCTTCACACTTCCAGGCGCGAAGGATCACGCCGAGGAGTATTTTTACTTCAAACCGGCGTCATCTGTGGGTCACCAGAGGTTTATTTGAGGAGACACAGGCACTGCAGCGACTTCCAACATAAATATTTAAGTGCTTATCAAAACTCTGGACCGGGTTTCCCCCACCAACTATTTGCGCATCGCTCGCCTCCATCCAAGCCAGACATTCTGTTGTGAAGCGTCTGTGCCCTGCAGGCGACGATCATCTGCTCCTCCACCTCAAGAGCAGAAAAACAGTCTTGAGTAATTATCAGGTGCTATTGTCTGGTCTGGCTGATTCATTCTGTCATCCACGCTTCCAAGAACAAGTCATCGATCTTCCAGCGCCGTCCTCCATCTTGGCAGGAAGTCTGTGGAATGAGTATTAGGGAACGATCTTTGCTCTCTTGAGGGGCAGGAAACACAGAGTCTCCAGCCAAACTTGTGCACTTGTTTTCCTGTCAGGAAGCGAAGGAACCCCATGTGCTGTGTGTTTTTGACATCCACTTCTTTACAGCCTTGCAGGTGCTCATGGTGTTTTAAGCGTGTGTAAAACTACCAGTTGTTCGTTAGTACTCTTGGACCATTAGTCTAATGAGGTTGCCCGAAGATCAAAGAGGACGGGCCTGGACTGGGTTAGTGGTGCCTTCGTGAAGCTCATCCAGTTTGTTATTTCAGATCAGCACCAACGGTTTTGTTGCCACTGCGGAGCCGTCAGAGGAGTCGACTTATCTTGACAACATGCCCCCCAAGTTCGGCATGATCGCAGCCCTGCAGGGAAACTTGGACACCAGCGACAGCGTCGGGAAAGTGTTCTTCCGTCAAGACAGCAGTCCGGAGACTCTGCGACGGGCTGCCGACGCCATCAACCGGGCTTTCCCCGAGGACGATGAAGTCAGTCCCACCAGCGCCTTGGTTGTCACCTGGGTAGATGTTGCTGCTAACGGACCTCAGATCAGAGGAGATGGTATTGAACCCAAGGTTTGTAGCCAACTCATGAAACTCTTTTCAGTCTTGTTGTCGAAGCACTGTCAGAGCTGGGTTTCCACTACCATTGGAAAGCCAAATAGCACAATAAAAACTAATGAAAACACCTGGATCTACCTGAAAAAGGCAGAACTCTGCTCAACAGTTGGTGATAGAGTGCAGACATTGCGAGACACACTTCACGTCAGGTTGACAAAAACAGCTGAAAACAGTGGTATGTCACTCTTTATGCTGGTATTTTCCCAGCACAGGGGGTCAAAGTCCCATCATTAAAGTCCTCTTCCAGAAATCCCTCCATCCATAAGGACATCACCAAGTGCCCCTCCTTTGTTTGTTAACAATTTCACAAGCTTCCTGCCCAAAACACCCTTCAGTGGACATCCATTCCAAATGCTATCTCAGGAATATTGATTTCATTTTGGGATCAACCGCAATAGAAACCTGGCTACACATGCCGTGTAAGCTTGTTTTGTTCTACAGTATTTGGACACACTTGTCTAAACAAGTACGCTGTAATTGACGGTCTTGGGTTTCACACTCAAATACACAACATCATGACAGAGAACACGCTTAAACAGGGGTCTCAAACTGGAATGACTGTGGGGCTGCCAGAGGTGACGTCTTGGTGAGGCTGGGCCAAAGGCCGGTCTTGTTCCACTTCACAATGTGAGCCTCTGTAAGATCTATAGATCAAGCTCCTTATAAATAGAGTGCCAGTAATAAAACCAAGGTGAGGTGTGGTCTTGAGCTGTCCCATCATGCACCGCAGGACTGAACGGTCTCACTAACCTTGTGTTTCTACATTATTCTTATCACGCTGAACAGGTGTCATCTGGTGATATTATCCAGAGCTGAGCTAATGATGGCGGCCTTTTGCTAACATGAATGGCATTTGAGTGATTTGGTGGTAATAACGGTGCTCCCAATGTAAAGCCTAAATGTCATCCATCGGAATTCACGAAAACTGTGTTTACTAAGCATCACACTTCGGACAAAGAGGCTAAAATTGGACACCTGCGAAACTGCACCCATAGGGCCGTAAATGGCCTGCAAGCCACAAGTTTGCACTGAAACATTTAGCGTGTTGACAAGAGTGTGGCTACAAGCAATCGCCAGACTTACATTGAATCCGTCTAAGATTTTTTACTTTCACAGAGGAACACCTTCCAGCTGGTCATCGCGTCGCTGGAGACGGCCTCATACGCCATCAACCTGTACCCGAGGGATGGGATCCAGTTCACGAGCACGCCTGGCGAGGACGGCCCTGCGGTGATGCATGCTGGCTTCAGTAAGGGCTCTGTCCGGGGCTTCCTCTTTTCATCTCAGGGACCGTACTACCGCACAACTACGGACGAGGACAGTTCCGTCCGGGCCTTGGCGGAGTAAGTTGTCACACTTGTCGGACAACTAGCTTCTTTCTTTCTGACCTCTTCTGGACCTTCAGGCAGACCAACTCTGGTGTCCGAGGTGTATGGGTGCACGAGATTGGAACCTCTCCCTATTTTTCCAACATTGCACCCGGAGAGGACACTGAGCTTCCAACAGAGGCCCCTGCAGCACCGGATGATGATGGCAGGGACACCGTTGACAGCAGGGGGCCTGTGTATACCAACGGTCAGCAGGTGGAGTATCCCCCGTTTGAGCCTGAGGAGGAGCAGATTGATATCCAACCTGCACAGTACCAACCTCGGCGGCCGGAAAACCCAGAGGTTGTGGTGGTGGACGACACAGATATCAACGTAGATGGTACGTAGACGGTGTGAAACCAGCCATAACCCTGGATTTGAATCAATTTCTGTCTTCCATAAGACTTGGGTTTGGAGTGGAGTGTTTCACTGCAATATTTGTTGCACTTTCTGTTCTAATAACCCTTGTATTTCTGAATTTGACAGTGTTCTCATATCATCTTGGGACATGCGCGAACAACAGAAACAAATGCTCCCAGTTTGCTGATTGTAAGGACTATGTCAGCGGGTACTGCTGCCACTGCAGGCCTGGTTTCTACGGCAATGGGATCGAGTGTGTGGCAGAAGGTGGAGTACTGTGCTTGGATATTTGCATGAAGTCTATAGATTACTGTTTGCATTTAGTAATGCTGTTGCACTGCTGCAGTAATGCTTAAGCACAAAAGAGCTGAGCCAGAAGGTATTCTGCGATTTTCAGTCCCAACTGGGTGGAAATACCCATCCAGGATAGAGGAGAGATCCTTCCTGTGGCGAAGGAGGTCAAGTATCTAGGGATAGGCTTCACAAGTGAGGGGAAGATGCAGTGTGAGATGGGCCTGGGGATGATGTTCAATCTCCTGTCATGAGGCGCGTATTTGTTGTCTTTGGCTCTCAATTTACTGGTCAAAATATTTTCCAACTCTCACCTCCTGTATGAGACTTTGGGTAGAGACTGGACAAACAAGACATGCAGCAGAAATGGGTTTTCCCTAGTGAGGTACCCCAGGTAGTGGTGCAGGCCCTGGGTTAGACCTTGGACTCATTGGAAAGATGTTTTGTCTCTTGCTTTCCCCGGAAATGCCTCGGAATTATCCACAGAAGCTGGTGTTTTTGGGGGAGAGGAAGGTTTGGGCCTCCTTGCTGCCCCTGCGGGTCGACCTTGACTAATTGTTTGGCGATGGATTGATAGAGACTAAGAACCAAGCATCCATCATAGGTGGCAAAAGAGGATTCACCCTCAGAGGGCGGAGAATCTAGTGAAACTATACATTAATCTGACTGAACTTAAACATCTTTAAAATCTCGGAGCTAAGCTAATTCTTTGAATCTTCCAGGGAAGCCTCAGAGGATGAACGGCAAAATGCATGGAAAGATCTTCGTGGGCGACTCTCCCACGGCTGAGGAGTTCAGCAGCAACGACCTCCACTCATACGTGGTGGTGAATGATGGCCGCTCCTACGTCGCCATCAGTGACATCCCGCCCACCATCGGACCCTCGCTGCTGCCTCTGTCTGCTCTGGGCGGTGTTATTGGCTGGGCGTTTGCGCTGGAGCAGCCTGGATTCAAGAACGGCTTCAGTATCATCGGTAAGAGAATTCAACAGCTGCAATTCTAATGTCGACCGTGAAGCGCAGAGACAGCGAAAGGTGGATGAATTAAGAAATCATAAATCTCTGCCTCACTGTGCAGCTGCTGAATCCATCAGTGTGTGCAGAGGAATTCACTACACTGGAAGAGGAGAGGTTCAACTTGGGCAAAGGTCCTGGAGGCTAACCTTTCCTTCCTGCTCTTCTGTAGGTGGCCAGTTCACACGGCAGGCTGAGGTGACTTTCATGCCTGGGAATGAAAAACTGACCATCAGGCAGGAGTTTAAAGGCATCGATGAGCACGATCATCTGGTGGTCAGCACCTCCCTTGAGGGCCGACTCCCTGAGGTCCCCGTCGGCTCCACAGTGATGATCGAGCCCTACTCTGAGATCTACCAGTACAGCAACAACTGTGAGATTCAAACCTTCACGCCCCATTCGAAGAGTTAAAAATGACCAAGCTGTCACCTGTTCCCAGTGATAACGTCCTCCTCGACACGCAACTACGTGGTGAACATGCCCGACGGCACCACCGAGTCCAGGACGTACCAGTGGAGGCAGACCATCACCTTCCAGAGCTGCCAGCACGACCAGACTTCACAGAACGTGAAACCCACCCAGTTACTGAACGTGGACCAGATCTTCGTCATGTACGACGTCAACAACGAAATCCTCAGATTTGCGATGAGCAACAAGATCGGAGACGTAAATGGTGAGGTCTCCGTGAGACATCCTGTTTTCGGCAGCTTCCTTCCTCAATCCCAACACGGAACATCCAGACAAAGCATGGCCTTATTGTTGATACAAATATCTATAATTAGGAGGCGAGCCGGAGGATAACCCGTGTTTCACTGGGAGACACGGCTGCGACACCAATGCCGTGTGTCGGGCTGGAGAGGGGACTTCCTTCACCTGTCAGTGCGCCTCCGGTTTCAATGGCGACGGACGCACATGTTACGGTAAACTATTTACATTATGGGCTGCAAGACAGGTTGTGTTAAGACAGGTCCTTTTTTGTGGAATTTTGATGTACTCCCTTCCATTTTGCGGGTTACGTCCAAGCACTCATGTTTCCTCCCCTTCTAAAAGCATAGAATAGACAATGCAATTGTCCATAGTTGAGCAAGATGTGTGGTTGTCTGTTTATATGTGCTCAGTGAAGCACTAGAGTCCTGTCCTTGGTGTCCTCCTCTCTTAAAAAAAAAAAAAAAAAAAAACGTCTCAAGGTGCAACATTTAGGAGATTAATTGAAGTCAAAAAGGGAGAAAAAAAGTTTTTTTCATGAAAAAATGAAAAAAAAAAAAGTTTATTTGAATGTCTTTAATATTTAAATAGTGCTAAGCATTTAATGACAAAATATGTATTTAAGCTGTAATACAAAACAAAAAAACCCAAAAATATTTATTATAATTTAAGAAAATGAGAAAATAGAAGTATAATAGTATCAGCTGATAGTAACTGAAGATAGTAGGTGTGATATTTGCTTCTGTAATGACCCTGTCATGTTGACAGTGACATCAGAATTCTTAAAACTATAGACGCGTAGCTGAACATGCTGGACTGCAAAACGCCTCTTGAGACGTATATCGTCCAGATCAGATGAAGACGTAATCTATTTCTGTAAATGCGACCATTTCCTTGACCTTTGAAATATTTAAAGCCCCTTCCTTCCTGGGGAACTGGATCATTAACAGCAACGCGGTAATCAAAGTGACCCGAGTTCACAGAGCAGGTCGCGATCCGTGTCCCCTGCCCACGCTCCAAACAACCGACGTCCAATAGCAACAGGAAGAGCCCGGGGGCACAGGATGTATGTCAGACGGATGCAATCTTTGAAACTTTTGTGATTAAGAAATCTAATGAAGGAGCTCGCTCTCTGATCTCCTGACATCTGATAATGAAAAACACTGCGACGACACAATCCAGACTCCAGAGCTTGACGTTGCTCATGGTCTTGTGGCAGACATCGACGAGTGCGCGGAGACTCCTCAGATCTGCGGCCCGTACGCCATCTGCAACAACCAGCCTGGGACCTTCCGCTGCGAATGTGAAGATGGATATCAGTTTGGCAGTGACGGTCAGACCTGCATCGGTGAGACACACTCACACTGGAAGTTGGTTGACCTCAGTGTGTATTTTGCAAGTAGGTTGGCACTGACAAACACAGAATACATTTGAATCACTCAACGCACCGGTGCTGTTTTTCTTCATTCGACGCTGTTTTAAAATTGCCGAAGAAGATGGGCGTCTTGGGAAAGTGCTCGGTTAAGTAGTAGATAATGGATGAATGAATGCAGTCGGAATACAATTCGAATGTGTTTAAGACCTTAATATTGTGTATAGAATCAAAAACCACCATTATAGTTGAAGGTTTTGGACTGTGGATGAAACCTTGTATAAACCCTGACTGTGTCTTTCTAAGGGAAAATGTGAAAAAACACCACTTCCCACTCTCATCATAAATCTTGTTACAGTGAACTGCAATGAATGAAACTAAATGTAATGGTCTCCACATCCACATGTCCCTTAAAGAATCAATCATCACTTCAAGGTTTTAAAGAAAGCCTCCCTTGCAGCTGTCGATCGCCCAGTGGACGCCTGTGAGGAAGGAACTCATACCTGCGACATTCCTGAGCGTGCTCAGTGCAGCTACGCCGGAGGCTCCGCCTACATCTGCTCCTGCCTGCCGGGATTCTCAGGAGATGGCAGGATCTGCCAAGGTACCTCACCTCGTGTAGATGTGAACATGAAACCATCTGTTCCTGAGCGAGGGTTGAGAGGGGGGAGGGCGTTACGTAAAACAGCTGCAGTAACTGGACAGCGAAACATAGGAAACAGATGGAGCGAGGGAGAAGTGGTTTTGGAGTCAACATGCTGATTCTAACAAGGCGTCTACTGTTGTTGTGAGAAACGTATCATCTCTCCACAGACATCGATGAGTGTCAAACCAGCAGGTGCCACCCGGATGCTGTGTGTCACAACACCGAGGGATCCTTCACTTGTCAGTGCAGGCCGGGTTACTATGGCGACGGCTCGTACTGCTCTCCAGGTGAGTGTTTTGTAGTTCCATCTGAATATATGTGGCTGGTCTGTAGTGTAAATTGAGTTTTTCTTGAGCAGCTTCAATGATAAAGTACTGTCGCTCTGGCGTCTTGTTTACCTTTCTGTCAGCCCACCAGAAGCACACAGACATCTGCAGCGTTTTTACGGCTGCTCACAGCTGCTCAACTCTGTCTTCCACAGCTCAACTGTTCCCTGAACGTGACTAGTTTTTACAGGCCTGTAATGTGTCACTCTCACACTGTTGTAGCCAGCAAGTGTTCTATGCAAAAATCTGCTGTTTGTGATGAACAAATTCTCTTATTTGAATTGCAAAAACTTTTTTTTTTAACATTGGTTTCATTCTGTACTTGACGACAGAGCAAAAGATTAAATCAAAAAGTTGGGGACAGTTATGAGTTTTCAGTTTCAAATACACAACCTGTGAAGTTTAACTGTTTGAGAAGCAGCTCTGTTTTGCTTCACTAAAGAGTAGAATGTTGTGTTCAAAGACTGGTAGTTACATATAAGTTCCAGCATATTTTTAAGAGACACTGTCTGATGAGGTGAAAGCTCTTCCTGAAATTCTCTGAACCGTACGTCTTAAATGCCACTGAGCAGTGCAACGTCGACAACTGGAAGAAAGGTACAAGCTGTGGGCTGGATTTCAGCTAACAACTATCACCGATAGACAAAACTTAAAACACGTCACCACACAAAATGCGTGTTCATGAATCAGTCTAACTTGGGCAAAGTGTGGCTACATGTGATCCTTTATCTGCCTTCGTCTGGCCCTCCTGAGCACAGTGTGACACCGGCTGTGACAAAAAGCTCAGTGTTTTGAGTTCTTCTGTGATGATTAGTTTATTCTGCAGCTGAAGATTTCTTATTTCTTATTATTGTTATAATACATTTTAAAGGAACACATTTCCTCCTATGGAGATTTTCAATGAAAATCAAATCCTAAAACTTTAAACTTAGCTTTTTCATACGGTCCTTTTTGTCTATATATTGGTCGTGATTTATATTTAAAATAATTACATCATGTTTATGTTTATTAACTGATAAAATGGATGACATTTAACTCACTTCCTCTTGTCTGTGACAATTAAAATTAGACTCATGGCCTGAATGTAAGAGTCCCAATGCGTAATGGACCCCCCTCCGCTCCTAGTCCATACAGTCGTTGGCGCTCCTTTAACAGGAACTACTCCCTTTAAATAGACTTAGACTTAGACTTTCTTTATTGTCATTGCACTAAGACATATCACCATATTATGGCAACGAAATTTCGGTCTGAGTCCTCCGGTTTCCAAAAACAAAACTATATGTCCAAAAATAAATAAATATTAGATAAATACTAGTCCAGAAGATGTACAAATAAACAAACAGTATTGCAGCTACTGTCTAACATTCAGCAGCCTGACAGCACCAGGAACGAAACTATTCCTCAATCTGGTGGTTCTGCATCGGATGCTACGGAACCGTCTGCCGGATGGCAGGACAGAGAACAGTGCATAGTGGGGATGAGTAGGGTCCGCGATGATCCTTTGTGCCTTGGATAAGCAGCGACCATCTGCTATATCCTATATCCTCATATACATTTATTTATATATATTTATATATCATAAATTGAACACTGTCGTCATCTTGGCTGACAGTATTGACGTATGCCGTAAGTAAGTAATTGGTTTTGAGTTTGACACTGAGAGATCATAGTTTGAGTTCCCTTTGCTTCCCGCCTTTACAGACTGTACCGCCTAGAAAATGTGCATAGAAATCACATTGCAGTAAACCAGCTCAACATGAGAGAGCTGCAGCGTTCCCGATATGACTTGAACATTGAGGAATAACAATTGAAAATGGACAGAAGAAGCACTTTTTAGGGAAGAAGACTAGCAAATTTAGCTCTTTGCAACTGTATCACGGTGTGAATCCTGGGCTTCCTGAGTGCGACCAAGTTGATATGAATGATTTTCCCTTACTGAAAAGCTGTATTTTTGTCAGCCATTTGAATCTATGGCAGATTGATCGATTCAACAGGACTCATGATGGTCTGACTCTGTCACTGACCTCTCACTGTGCACCTTGTCTCTGAACTATTTTTCCACGCATCACTGTACAAAGCCCCTTGCATCTGTTTCTCTTCTCCTCAGAGAGGACCAAAACACAATGTGAAACCCACCGGGACAGTCTGTTGGGGGTGACAGAGTTCGGCCCTCGGGGTCCCAGGCCTCCCGTTGGACAGTTCATTCCCAGATGTGATGAGGATGGAGGCTACGAGCCGATGCAGTGCCACGGAAGCACTGGACACTGCTGGTGCGTGGACCGAAACGGTCAAGAGATCCAAGGGACACGATCTGGACCAGGCAGCAGACCGATGTGTGAGTGAGAGCTATCTGACGCCAAGATTCTGACAGAACAACTCAATGAATTCCTTCATTCATGTGTTGCTTGAATATCAATGGGGTGTTAGACCATCTACGTACGGTTGGCCCAGACGTTCCATTGGAATAATACAGTACATAGAAGTAAATGCCTCAAGAACGGCTCTCATCGTGCACTATGAGTAACATGCTGTTAATATGGTGTCATATTGGGTCTGCACTGGCTTGTTGGTGTGCTTTGTGTCACCGCCATTCTGACTTCATCCTTCAATCAATTCTATTTTTTTCACACTTGCTGATAATGGATCCAGCTGACTCATACGGCAGGAGTCATCTTGATCTGATTTCAAGATGACCAATACTTACAATACTTACTAACAACCTTATGTCCTTACTCTTTCACAAGTCAACAATATCAGCTCATCAGAGTAAAGTCTCAGGAGCCAAGCTAAAAATTGAATTCTCTGAGTAGTACTACTGTCTTTTGAAGTCGCCGACCACGATCTAAAATGTTGACTTTGATATATAGTTAAAAATCGACTGAAAAGCCCATGCAAAGACCAAAGATGTTTGGTGCATCTCTTGCCTTAACCTCTCTCGGCTGCCTATAATTCTCTTTGTGATGACATGACTTGTTCTCCCAGCGCAGATTGTACAAATTCCAGTTGAAATGTGAACGTTAACGTGGAATCTCTTTCTCACCATGATTCCATAAAAGCATAATTGTCAATTCTCAACTTGCCTTTGGGGCCCAACATCACCCCAATATGACGTAAAACTTGGAGGAGAACTGGTGTCCTGAGCACTCCTCTATCCGTACTACTTCACTCCGACTTTTGTCTTTACCAGGCATTGATCACGGTGGCGTGCGCCCCCCCGTGGGGCCGACCCCTCGACCGGACATCCATCCCCTGGCGCCAGGAACTCATCTGCTGTTCGCCCAGAGTGGCAGGATCGAGCACATCCCCATGGAGGGAACGGAGATGAAGAAGGACGAAGCTAAGCCCGTCCTTCACCTCCCTGTGAGTTCCCATGTTCTGAATCAGAGGATGTTTACCACCCACATCTATCTTGGTGCGCACACAGTTCACGCTCCATCTTTACTGCTGGCCAAGAATCTGGGGGAATGCACTCATGCCTGTAAACATTTTCATCCCCGCCTTCCTTAAATCAGCCCGGACTAGGTGGGATATGTGTTTGGTATGACACATGGAATATAAAACTCCTTGCTGTCAAACAAGTATGCGTGTGTTATAAAGACCTTCAGCACTGGGCTAATGGGTTAGAATGTATGATGGTGTTTAGTGTCACTCTGGCAGCTGCCTTTCTTCTCAGTTGTATTGAAGGCACATGATGACACCCACTCCAATAACCAACACCATCTTTTGACCCCCTTCTTCTTTAGCGGATTCCCGCCGGTGTGAGCTCAGTGTTGTTTAGATCAGTGATTCTTAACCATAGGGCCGGGGCCCATGGTTGGGCCGCAGGCACCTCCTTGAGGGCTGCTTTAATTTTTTTTGTTTTACACCTTTGGGCCGTGAGGGTTTTAATACATTAGCCATGTATGGTGGCAGTAGTGTGTCACTGAATTGACTTGACAGCTGAATTCCTGACCCCCAACAGTAAAAAACTGTTCATGAAAGCACCTGTTGAAGCATTTTTTAAAATTAACTGGAACATTTTATGGCTATACTTTAAATTACACTTTACTTATATCGTCTTTGGAATTTAAATAAAATATTTTTATTTTTATTTTCTGATATTTTTGCACCTGTTTCTGCTGCTGCCTGGACTTTTCCATGACAAATATCTTTGCGATGATCACATGGTTTCACGTCATTTCACAAGGTTTTGGTTTGTTTACGTGTAAGTAGATTAAATATGGTTGTTGTTCATAAATGAAATGACGAGTAATGAATCAGTTCTATTGAATGGGACCCCGGGCCCATTTGTTCTGGGAGAGGTGGGCCCCGAGATCAAAAAGGTTAAGAACCCCTGGTTTAGATTTATGTCTAGACTTTAATGGCCAAAAAAACACCACATCTGTTCCACAGTCTTATCTCCAGCCAGCCTCCGTTTAAGCCAAAATTGTTGGTTCTGTGCAGGAGAAAGTAGTCATCGGAGTGGCGTACGACTGCGTGGAGAAAATGGTCTACTGGACTGAAATCACGTCTCCGTCCATCAGCAAAGCCAGCATTGAGGGTGGAGAGCCGGTGGCGGTCATTAGATCAGGTAGCGTCCGCACCCTTCTACAGTGTGTTCGTAATTATAGCGTTTAAAAACAAGCAGATTTCTTCTGAGAAAGACCTGCTCAGTCCGGAGGGACCATGTTCTGGACTGACTCCATGAAGGACCACATCCAGGTGGCTTCCTTAGACGGATCCCTGCGTCGTGTCATTGTTGACTCCGACCTTGTCAACCCCCGCGCTATAATCGCAGACCCGCCCAATGGGTGTGTAGCGTTCCACACGACTGAACAGTTCTCATTTTTGCTCCTTAACTCCTCCTGTTATTTGTAACAACAGCATCCTTTACTGGGCTGACTGGAACCGAGACGCCCCCAAAATCGAGACTTCGTACATGGACGGTACAAACCGAAGGGTTCTGGTTAAAGATAACCTCGGCCTGCCGAACGGCTTGACGTACGACCCTCAAAGCTCATTGCTTTGTTGGGCGGATGCAGGTACTTGTGTGTCGAATATATGTCTGTGAAACGGCCTGTGTCCGATTCTGAATGGCTTTGTGCTCGCAGGGACACATAAAATGGAGTGTATGAATCCTGGACGTGGAGACCGCAGGCAGATCGTTGAAGGAATGCTGTATCCTTTTGGAATGACGTCTTATGGGAGGAACATCTACTACACTGACTGGAAAAGGTTTGTCTTGTAATCTCTTTGTAATAATAATGTAAATAGAATTGACCCACCTAATATACACGGAAAGTAACTGAGGTTAGCAAGACGCAAAACAGGTGACTGAAATACCTTTTCAGCTAGTACTACTCAACTGGATATCTTTTTTTTGTGCATGTGTGGGGGGAGGGCAGAGTGTGGGGTCAAAGACTAAAACATATATAAACACTTTTCCTGCCTCTCTTGAGATTTACAAACAGAAGCAAAGCATCACTAGTTTTTGAAGGCCATGACAATACAACTTGATAAGTCTTGTAGGTGGAGCAAGGGTGGAGGTGGGTTGTAAGTTGCTTCAATGTTGCATGGTAAGATAGTGATATTTAATTTGTTTATTGTGTGTCAGTTCAAAATTCTGTGCATAAAATAAACTGGAGTGATGTTTTGTTTCATACAAAAAAACATCTATTTTTACAGCGAGATATTCTGATTGTGAAAGCTACTTTTAGTTTAAGGTCAAGGCAGCTCATGCGTTGAACCCTCTCTCTCAACATTCAGACTTCAGTCCAGAACCATGGCGCTTTCTTGCGGGCTGATTCTGTGTGTTAGCCAGCAGAGTTTCGGGGGCGGGGGTCGGGATGCCTATTTGTGTGTATGTGGAGCGGGGAGGCATCTTAAAAAGTGGCAGCTGCTTGCAATTTCTCTGCCTCAGCGTTTGCGAGTGACCTGCCCGGGGCCTCTCCTTCTGATCTTACCGAGGCCACGGCTTCACAAGACAAGGCTGAGAGGTGGTGAGGGGAGCTGAGCACTCGAGAAGTCAATTACAGAAACCATCACACGACTTAACTCTGACTTGACAGAGTGCGTTCACAGCTGAACTGCTGGTTCACGCTCTTACGCTGTTGTGTTGTGCTCCAACAGGAATGCTGTGGTTGCTGTGGATCGCTACGCTGGCCAGGAGTCGGACGAGTTCCAACCTCAGAAACGTACCAAGTTATACGGAATTGCAACGGCGTACGCTCAGTGTCCATCAGGTACATACAAAAAGCCAAAACAAAATTGTAATTTCTTTCTCTTAAAGTGTAGAAACACAACAGGATGTAACATTTATTTCACTATCTTACTTGAATTGCAGCCCAGGCTTGTAAACTTTGACCTTTTAGTTTGACCCCTTGTACTGTTGTGCATCATCATGCCTTTCCTTGGTATGCAGGCTGTCTCTGGTTGTGATGTCTGTGTCTGGAGCTGAAACCAGCACTGGCTGGAATCATTCAGTGACCAGTTTGTGATCTAGAAAATGAGGAGTTTTATCATTAAATCAAGGGCTGACTGACCGCCCTTTTAGACAAGTCCTGCTCAAAGGCAGAGAATGCACAGCCTGTCCAGCGTATAACTTTTCATTGAATGCCTAACAATGTTGTTGCTGTCATGACGCCTCTGCCCCTATTTCCTGAACAGGCCAAAACTACTGCACTGGCAACAACGGGGGCTGCACTCACCTCTGTTTAGCAACACCAAACGGTCGCTCCTGCAAGTGTCCCGACAACGCAGCGGAGGTGGGCTGCGTGGAGAGAGATGGCGGGTATTGAGCGGAAGAGATCACACTGATCGGATGACCACAAATTCTCTCAGCAATTTTAAACTGCAGCTGCTGAACATGCCACTGAAAAACAATGGTTATTTTCTGGGCCTTGAGTCTGTCAGTGTTTTCTTGATCCAAATTGTACTTTTCACGATTAAAAAAAAAAAACACACACACAAAAGAATTGTAAATATAAACACTACTATCAAAGTTTGTTTTTATATAGTCCTTGATGCTATGATGTCTTTTGACATGGGTGCTCATAAACTGACAATGTAAGTCAATAATTTAATGTGAAATTCATTACGGCAATTGCATGACATCATCTCCTGCGAGTTTTTTTTTTTTTTCTTTCTTGATCTGGCGGGGTCGTCGGATTATGGGCGTGATTCCGGAGCAATTAGCTGGTGGCAGGAGTTTTCATGCTGGGAAGTTAATGAATAAACATGTTTTCTAACACTTGGCCTGCCTGGCGTGTTGTGGTTAACAGCGACACTAAGTGGTCAGTCGGGGGTAGTGCAAGTGCGTGCTGCGCCGTTTACAGAAAAGCAAAAAGATATTATTCGCTGAATTCACAACTATAACAGAATATTTTATGTACACAATTGTGGGTTTCAAAATGTTGCAAAGCACTTTCAGTTGTTCCAATTAAATGCAACGTAATAAGGAGAGGTGTAAAAAGAAAATCATAGCATTTGCCCTCCCTTTACTTTTAGCCAGAAAAACATTCGCAGCGACTCCCAAACGCACCAGAGTCCCCGAGCCGAAGATGGATTGGGGAATTACTCGTGCGTCATCCGGAGGAAACAAACACATGTCTATTGACTGGTTATTTGCATCAGTGCAAACTTAGCCCCGAATCTTTCCTGCCAGAAAGGATGACGCGAACCAGAATGCTAGTTTACTACCGTTAAATAAGTTCAGTTTTCATATTGAAACACATATAAGGCATTTATTACTCATCTAAGTGACAGTACACCGCAACATTCGGATAATACGTGCAATATGTAGTGCAGAAAGCCGTTTGGCAGAAGTAATATGGATCAAACTTATCCTGAACGAATAGTGGACCACAAGGGCTGATTTTGTGTATTTATTCCCGAGTTTTGTCTTTCGGGAACAATCTGTCAAAGAAAAAAAGTGGATTGATTTATTTATGACACCCTTTAAAATATTATATTCAATTCATTTATCCTCAATGACTTAATACCACCATGAGATACTGTCGATACGCCGGCACGAGTGATGACTACAGTGCTTCAGCACGACCTAAAACAATTTCCAATCTTTGGAGATTGATATATATATTTTTGGACACGGTGACGTCGTCGTTCCACAGAGCTTTCCTTTCATTTTAGAAGGTAACGACCACTCTAGTTTAACAACGCGCCAATAAGGGGGCGGTTGCTGCCTTGCAGACAGAAAGCAGGGCGTAATCCTATGCGTCCATCAACAAGGCTAACAGCATTAGCTGGCGGTATTTCAGGAAAAACGTAGGTACGATGAGAAATTTCCACGCATTTTCTACTTCGATTCGTCTCAGATATGCTGCCATAGTCGGCACGGCAAACGGTGCTCTTATTAAAAACGGGATAGCGGCGGCGCTTGTGTCGCTGCTGTGACAGCTGCCGTGCACAGCGATGGGACGCAGCGAAGAATCGATAACCTCCACAAATGCGTGATGGCTGTAAAATGCGTTCATGTTTCGCCGAAGATTTCACTGGTATTGTTGAAATTCTCTGGTCAGATATGTAGATATTGTCACTATTTCAGTTGAAATCAAGCTGGACAAACGAACGCGAGCTGTTCCGGAAGATCCCTAAACTTGGATTCTGTTTTTACCGGTGAACGATATTATATGTTATTTAGTAGTCGAAGCGTCTTATTTATGTTATTTAAACATTAAGTTAAAGTCCAAGGGTCAGTAAAGGCTTTTGGTATAAGTCACTCAGGTGTTTTACTTTCTTAAGTTTGTTTACCACCGGAAGTGAAGCGCTTCTGCGTGCCTGTGCAGTGACGCTCCTCCTGCTAGCATGCTAGCTGTGTCAGAATTCATTATTGCGCGCGGACGAGTTGCGGGTTCAATTCTGGTGTCACTGCGTCGGCTACTCTGGACAGGTCTACCGTCCTCTCATTCGTTGCTGTCGCTTCGTCCCGCAGCCGAACAACTGGAGGAGGAGACCGCGAAGTGGTGGACCATGAAAGTGCTATGAAAAACTCAGGGGAATATTTGGGGATTGGTTTGGTGCGAGTCCAAGCCGTTCGGTGGAGGAGAGGGAAAGTGTGTTGGTTTTTCCGACTTCCTCGTCTGCTGGACCGGTGCTGCAGCTGGAGGCGTGGATACCATGGCCAGTCCTCTGCAGGCTGACCTCTGCTTTGCATGGGAGAAGTACATGGACTGTAGGCTTCAAGGAGCGGACCTGCAGGTTAGTGTGTTGTTGCTGCTGCTGCTGCCAAAACAATTTGGCATCAAGTCAGGTATTTGCTTGTATTTTATTGTGTCATGTTCATATTCCAATGCTTCCAAATGCTGTTATGATCACTATATCTCCCTCACAGGTGACATAATAAAAGGTTTGGTTCTCAACTACCTCTAATGTAGAGTCTTATGCTGTGTATCGGTAGTGAATGAAAGGACTTCAGTTACTCGCTTAGTGATTGTAGTGTTACTTTTTCTGGTACTTTGATGAATACTTGGAAAAAATGTTGCTTTAATGTTATTATTGCTTTTGTGTATCGCTTTCACTTTTAACCTGCCTAGTACTGCTTCATACATGCAAAAAAAACTACAATATGGGACTCCGTTTCCTTATTCTGTTTGGCAAAACGAATTCAATGAAGGCTATGTGATCTTTTTTTTTTTTTTTAATACACTTAGTTTATTCGATAAACACAGTGGTCGATCAGCAGTTACATGTTGCCCAGAGCTGTAGGCAGGTGCCTCTGTGGATTGTTCAATAAGGCGGTTGTGCCAGAGCATTAATTTGGTTCGTCACAAGATTCTGAAATCTGTAATACACACACACACACACACACACACACACTGAAACACCCACGCACATGTGCACACACCCTCCTGCTCTGTGACGACCCATTGCAGCCAGATCACAAGACTCAGATTAGGAAAGCTCTGCTGGGCAAAGATGAGATATTTCAAGGCGTCCGTGCTATTCTCTGGTTCAGAAAGCACATGCAAGATCTTTGTTCCTCTTCAGAAAGAGGATGTTTTATCTGATACTGTAGACTGAGCCTCATTGTCCTCACCTATCGTGGTGGTACATAAATCAACTGTCCAAGTGGCTTGTTGCCGTGGCAATGCTGACGCTTGGCCTACACCGGCAAGCTATCCTTTTGTGTTAATGTTAACGATTTTATTGTGACATCTGCCTCGGAACAACAATCTTCTTGTCACCTTCCCCTTTTCGTGGCTTACATCTGTTGTCCACTGCCTGATTGGAAAACTTACTCGCCTGATTGATTGATTGATTGATCCTCATGGAAAGACATTTTGCCTGGAATGTTTGCTCCAGATTACATTGTCAGTTTACCAGTACAGAGCAGCTCATTTGAATTTTTGAGTGAAGGCATGTCAAGATTGTACTTCTGTTGCAAAACATTATTATTATCATTTTTGTTATTATTATTATTATTGGCCACCAACACATGTGGTTTAAAGAGTCTTCATTCCTTGTCTAGAAACAATGATATTCTTCGTGTTTTGTTTAAAAGTTGACCTTCTAAATGAATGGCATGAATAAAAAAAAAGGACCACTATAGAGTGGGCGGAATCCCTCTGTTGCATTTCTTAAAATGTATAGCTTTTGGCTCTAGCCCTGGCTTATGATTAGAGCCATA
The DNA here is from genome assembly GCF_027744825.2 of Synchiropus splendidus. Classification (NCBI taxonomy): domain Eukaryota; kingdom Metazoa; phylum Chordata; class Actinopteri; order Syngnathiformes; family Callionymidae; genus Synchiropus; species Synchiropus splendidus. The sequence goes on along the minus strand of NC_071342.1, from coordinate 17,913,080 downwards.
TTCTGGCCTACCTCAGCAAAGTTTGAAATAAATTACCATGCATATTCAAGTCCTGTCCTGAAGATATTTGAACTTCACTCTAGAAGAAAAGTTGTGAAGAGTTCATCAGTCATTCTGTGCAGCAGTACTTTCATGAGTTTATTTTTTTAGATTTACTTTACCTTCATCCACAGAAACAATTAGTGTCTTGTACATAATAATAAACACAGCACAAAACAGCAGGGATTGAATAGCAAGGATCATGTAGTTTCCGTTTCCTGCTCATAGTTTCTTTGGTGACGCTCATCCCTGCACCTTCACAGATGAAATGTGTACCAATCCACTTTGCACTGACCGTCGGCGGCCCACTTCATCAACTACAGTAGTGATAAAACACTACACCTAGTGTAGGATGAGTGATCTCACAAATCATTGTGGACCTTGTTATAAGTAAACTAAAGCAAATAGTCTGAACCTGCTCACTCAACCTTTGCTAAGAAGGAAAACCACAATTTGGCAAGTATTTCCCCAGAATGACTTGCCTACCAGCAGCCGGAGCACTTTCTGCTTCCTCTTGTGTTTACCTGAATCATTCGTGAATTGGTTTTGTTTTTTGATGTTTTACTTCTTCTCTTTGTTTCATGTTTCATTTTGAGTAAAGAAAAGAGGATGTTAGTTTCACAACCGCAAGTTCTCTCGAAAATGTTACTTTTTCAAGGACCTTGATGTGTCAGTCGAACTGAGAGAAAGGAAAAACAAAGCGATCGACACACACTGTATTTCTGCTGAGATGATGTTGTCTGTTCTGAAAAAAAAAGGTAGTTCATGTCTCCATTTTGTCGAGGTATTGTTGTATGGAGTCACCAGAATGCCACAAGTAGGAGATATTCAAGTCCGGTAAAAAGTAAAAATGAAAATTATTTAAACAAAACAAAAAAAAGTATTTTCATCTGTAATGTGCAGTATATTATTTTATTTCACCATTTATTTCACAATTATTGCACTCTTGTGATGGCTCACAGTCTGCTGTTTGGTGTTGTGCAATTGAATCAGAGTCATCTCCTCATAGTTAAATGGAATTATGTGGTTAAGAACTACTGTTATTTGTTGTCCATTGTGTTGCTTTTGAACCTACATGATGGTTAATACACTAGTAAGTCAGTTGGGATACAGGTGCCTGCTAAGTTCCCTCTATTATAATTTATTGAATATTCAATAACTTTGGAGACGATTGAAATTTGGATGATTACCAAAGGCAAATCGTGGCTCTGCACCAATTCACAATAGGCACCCTTTAAGTTTTGGTACTGGAGTAGCGGGTACCAGTGAGACATTCTGTGTTTAGCAGGTAAATATGTCCTTTTTTGTGTTTAAAACGGATGTTTGTTCACTCTACCTTCAGCATATACCACTGGCAGCGCTGTATTCAACCTCAAAACAGTTGTTCCTGAATTGAATTACCAGCCATCAGATGAAAACTCTTCCTGCTCTTCTGCCCTGGCTCTTCCTGCAGGCTCCTGTTGGTTAAACAGCGCCCCAACTATTCCATACTTCACAATTAATTTATATGTAATGAGGTGAAACGGGTGAATGAGCTCAACTCCTGCTGTCCATCTGATCGAAGGCAGACAGATTCTCTTCATTATGATATACTCTATGTAGATATAAAACACATTATTTAGGGTAATATTATTACCAGAATCGAGTGTATTCCACTAATCACAGTGCATGTGTACATCAGAGTAGATGTAAATAAAGTTGCATGCCGCTGTAAACAACAACAGCTGCTGTCTATTTTAGGCATTTCATTGTAAAATAAAAAGCTTTATTGCATCGGCTGGGTGCAGTAACTTTTATGGTTTGATCTAGATTGTGGATGTGTTAAACTCCACGTGCTGTGTGCCTCTTTCTGTTTTTGGCTGAAGTGTGAGTTGACCTGGTTAAATCTCGTCTTTGAATGAATGCTGTCTTTAAAAACAAAGGGTGTGTGGAAAAACAATAGCATTGTATCTGAGACTGCAACATGTTCTCTCCCATGGAGCTTTAAAGTTGTCACTTTGGGTCTTGTGATCCAGTATCACTTCAGTTTCAGTCAAATGTTCCTCCTGTCAGTCTAAAACCCCCCACTTTCAACTACTGGCTGTATAGACACACTATCTGTGATAGGTGCAACAGCAGTGATTGATGTGCTCCAGTCCATCATATGACAACCATGTCACACCCATTCTAATCCACCTCCTTTACAGTTGTTGCTCAACGACTACTCAAACACCAACACTCATACCTTCTCTTGTTACTTTTCATGGTCATGCTCTTCTCATTCTAGATGGACTTTTCTGTAAAATGATTTTGAGATATCATAAGATCAATATCACAACATTGATATTTAATAAATAAATCCTTTTATATTATGAGTTATATTATGGTGAGTGGCGACTCCTCTCCAGCGAGTACTCACTAATTCCACTTCCCCTTTAGCGGCTTGCAGAAGACCGTAAGATTTCATGAGCCTGGATTAGTACATCACGACCAGCTAAGATAATCACTACGATGTTTGGATCTGAGTAGATAATACCATTACCCACAGCATTCAGAGAGTAGCAAAGACAAGCGGCATGTGATTTGTTAGATGTGCCTCACTAGAGTCAAATACTCTAAAGAATAGAATTTTAATGATGTAGCATTATGGGCAAGAGCTGCCATGGAACCAGTGAACGCTACTGAGACATCTTGAAACAAGCCTGTCTGTGAAACAAAAATAACAATAAAATCCAAAGTAGCGACAAGATTTTAAAGTTTGCATCCTCAAAATATTGGCTCTTGTGAACAAATATTACTGTATCGTCCTTCTTAAAGTATTGTAATATGTTGCAATATATCATATTGTCACTCCTGTACTGGGATACGCAATGTTCGCTAGCTTCCTGCCAATACACAGTCCTACAAGGCTGTGACATTGGGAATATATTTTTAAAGCTCTAGCTGACTTGTTGTACACGATATTAAACCAAATGCTGCATCATTCTGAGTTGTTTTATAGTCAATACTCACTGCTCAAGAAAATGTGCTGTATAGATGTTAATATATAAACTCAGTTAATGAGTAGCATCATTGCAGGGGATTTGCTTCTCTGCAGTAAATATTTACAGCATGTTTATTGATTTTTTTCTGCCATGAACAGTTTAATAAGTCCGTCTTCTTGTAAATGATAACATAATGTTGTTATAGTTTGTTGTAAGATGCCATTATCTATCAACAAATCGACGACAGAATTTATTTGATTGTGTTTTGTGCCAGGGCTCATCCGTCCTTTTGACATTATAACCCAGAATATAATTTCACAGATGTTTCATGTCATCTCATAATCCTTGTGTTCCATTAACAAGGCACTTCAACGTAGTTGACCCTCAGCTTGTTCTGAAGCTCTATCATAATGTGTTGGAGAATTTTGTGATAAAATAAGTTCTCTATTCCTCCACGACTTTCTGTGTAGCTCGGACTGCTAGCTGGGACAGTTCCAAACAATTAGCTAAGGCATGAATAATTCATTTTTGTCCCGTCTAGAGTTGGAGTATACCTATGTCTGTTTTCCATCCCGTCACATCTCCCTCAATAACAGCAACAAAGACAAAGGTTCTGTCATTTCAGGCAATAGCAAGACATGTTGCTGATGAAAGGTCAGGCCAGCAGAGTTTGTCAGACTTACAAAACCATGTGTTTCATAAATGGGAAACTGTTTTATTGTGTGAAATTGTTTTTTTTTCCTTGTCTTTTTTGAGTTTCTGAGGAAATGTGAAACGTTAAGGGCTCCTCATGACGCTCATCACCCAAATCGCAAATTAGATCAGTAGTGATCTCAAACAGGAAAAAAAAAACATTGCATAACCAAAGGCCCACGTCCTCTCTCACGAGGAGGAGATCACATCGCTTTCTTTACCGCTGCCAAGTTGTACTCACTTACACAGAGAAGTTTTTAGAGCCTTGACCGGCATGAATGAGTCAGCCATCAGACTGTCACAACCAGGCTCCCATGATCATTGGGTTGGATGAAAAGTTCAAAATGTAAGAAACTAACTTAACATACATTTTTTATGTTATTTAGTCTTGGAATGCCTGTATTAGGAAATTACTGGATGTATAAATATGATTTTTCTCCCCCAATGATATATTGACATCACATGGCATGAGAAGCAACTAATCCAACTTCTCCGGCATTTATACATAGCATAAATACTATGTTTATACATTATAGTACATAGTAATATACACATGATGATTGTTTGTTATGATTGTTTACCTTCTTGTTTCTCATTTTTTTCTCATCAGCTTTCTTTTTCCTTGTTTGCGTTTAAGTAATGATTTTTTTCGATCACTTACTTTTTTGAAAAATGATTTTCCTTTGTCCTTTGCCTTGTATGCTTGTACTTTTGTTATCAGTCATTTTCAAAATCATTTTCTTATTCTCATCAACCTATTTGTTCTTTTCATTTGCTTTCAAATTATTATTTTCGCTAGTCTTAGCGGTAGTAGTGACTGAAAGAACAAGCTTGCTGCTTGCGGCTCTGTGCCAGGAGTCTTGTGTAAAGCAAGACGCTTAGGGCTGCCTCCCCGATGCCTCCCAAGTCAGTTGTTTCACACGAATCAATGTTTATTCTCTGGAGGCCTTTTACAAGAAGGAAAATAGTGACCACTATAAAAACATAAAGTGAGGTCAATGTTAATTTTTGGATCGATATTTCATGAAAGATAAAATTTTCTGGAATGACTTTAGTTCAGGATGGTTACCAATAAGACCAGAACAGAGGAAGTGGTTGTGCTGTCTCGTGCCATAATTAGTTTATTAGCTGAAGTTGCATAACCTGGCATAAAGATGCAGATACATGTTAAAAGTTTCCACTTAGTTTAGATTAGATTGTGAAACCAGGGAAGTCTTTTGGTGTCTGTGGCAAAGTGAAACGTGGCTGAGCAAAGTGTGTACACTTTTTTGAGATGAAGAGATTGAGATTTTTGGAGATGAAGGCTCATCCCTTCAAAGATAACAGCATATATGGTGAAAATATTGAAGATCAGTGCAAAGATAAAACATGTCTTGGGTTAAAAGTTTTGTTCTCCACAGTCTTCTGAGGATAAAATTTGTTTTACATGCACACACATTTGTGGCATGTATTTAAATGTCAGCTGCAATTTCTTGGTTGTGAAATTCTCCATCCTTTTATTTAATTGGCAATTTAATTTATAAAGAAATGGAAGTTGCAGTTTTTTCCAGTACCTCCGCCGTTCATCTGACCTTTTATCTAACGTCTTGTTGTTCACATGGTCCGACCTGTTCTCCTTGTATTCCATCTTCCTCTTGGACTATATGACTTTTGCTTGCTTGAACTTGACCCAAAACAAGGACTTCCTCATATTTGGTCAGTGAAAAAACATCCGACCGTTTGCTTTGAAAATTATGAGCAGCCTTTTTTACAAGTCTTCATGACTGTCCTCACAGTGGTGGTTTACAGGAAAATGTTTGGGAATAAGTTAGCACGTTAATAATTAATTTCAACTCGCATCACGGGTCTGCGGAACGACTCCCTGTCCTCATGCCAGTATTTGCCTTAATGCCGTGACATGCAGTGTACAGCGGTGGTTATGCAACAATTTCAGTTTGTGTTAGAGGCCACCCTTCATGCTGAAGTGAAACTAAACTCCCATCACATTTTAAGAAGCATTTTTCCACGTGATTTTTGTTGATGAATATTTTTACCAAGGCTTTACTGGGGATTAACAGTAGATTAAAAATGTGCTTTCAATTAATCGCTCTGAAGATGAGTTAACTTGCGATAAATGGCAAATTAGTCACACATATCTGTTCTAAATGTAACTCAAAGGAAGATGTTATCAACACAAGACCGGCCTATAATGCTTTCCTCATGCAAACATTTGTTAACTCCAACAACCCAATATAACAGATACTGTCAAGAACATTCTTTAGAATAACCTCAGGGCCACTAAAAAGGTTAAAAAACATTCAACATGCACAATATTGTAAACATTATTGGCCACCACATATAAACTACCGCCACAGCTTAAATGAGAGCCGCCACGCCATCAGAAAAATGATCTTTTTAAAAGATGAACTCTCACGTGATCAAACATTAAAATGAAGTGGAGACATTGAAATAAACACATCATGGGGGTGGGCATGAGCATGACGGTTTTCAGGTGTTATTCGTGGAAAAATCCCAAAAGAAGCATCATAATGACAGAGTCTGTTGCTTGCGGAACTCAAGTCATGTATTACGGCTGGACATATGAAGAACTGAGGACATGAGGCATGACATGAGGGCGGCTCGGATTGGCTTCTGTAAATGACAAAACGTTCCCCTCTGTTCCCTCGTAACCATGTTTTCCACTTGAGTGCTGGCTGTAGAACGTCTTGAAACCATGATGTTCGCCATGATGAAGTGCATGTGAGAATCCCTTGTTTCCTGGAGCGCACCTATTGTCAGAGTGACACCCTCAAGTTGCATTGAAGTACATCGCAGACTCCTTAAAAGTTGCATTCACATGATGATGTATTTGAGCAGATCATTTCCTGGCTTTTTTCAACAAGTTCCATTTCTAAAATATATTTTCAAAATGTCATTGTTTTGATGGTAATTTGTAAAACGCGAACCATGCTGGCGTCGGCCCTCCATAATGCAGCCAATAACTGGACACACTTCTCCACGCCCCCTCCACATCCTGCCCGAAAGAGATCTATAGAGATGGTCTTTTTCCCATGATTTCCAATCCTGTAGTAGCACCGTTCAGAGCCAAGGTACCACTGTGGTGATCGCTGTACCTTGGGTTTATTTTGAAATGCACTTAGGATGACATGCATCTGGTCACATGGCAACAGTGTTGCATCATGTTGCTAGAGTAAACAGCTGTGGCCTGTGAGCAAATGTTACATGAATCTTCATGTTGATCTTAACTGCTTGTATCATCAAGTCAACCACATTCTTGTTGAAATGAAATGTCTAGTCCTGGATTCAATGTTTTGTACTTCACTCACCTTTTTGTTTTAGTACTGTACTTGTACTGGTGCTGAGGTCCTTTGGGTATATCATAGTCTATTGAAGCTATTCAGAATAGACAGCTTTTTGAAATAATACTTAATATGCGCAGAGATCACAGATGCCACTCCCTAATATGTCAAGAAAATTGAATCTGATCTGGTGTCATGAAGACTTTATGCACATTTGCATTCTTTAGAGCAACATTTAAAAGCGTTTCCATCCGAAATGCGGGTCTTATTGTCGTGGCCCTTTATGTCCAATAAATGTTCAGACAAAGCTATTTTTCTGAAGAGATGGCTATCAGTTCCGTAATCCGCTGACGCCCTGCAATAAATCTCTTCACATTTTGACAGTAAACCAGGTCAATTCATTTGTGCCGCACTGGCTCCATTCTGGGTCTGTTAGTCAGCGATCAGTATCTCAGAACAATCCCATCGGTCATCTCACTTCAGTTCAGCAAGAGTGGTAAGTTCGTCTAAATGCACATTTTCGGGAACTTGAGCATGAGCCGAGTGAGATAATCCAGGTGTGTTTTCAATCGATGTTTGGTTGCTGTTCATTGTGAAAACAAACTGTTCGAAAGGTCAATAAATTTGGGTGTAAATGCTGTGATGTGAATCTGGATGGGTGGTTGTTTATAAATGAAAATATTTGCCATGTCATGCAAGTCAATGAACAGCCAAATTGAAGCCACATAACTTATGAATGAATGAATGAGGAACTGACCTAACACAATTGTTTTCAACTACAAATTCTCATAAATTTGAAAACAGGAAGGGGAAATGCCCTAATCAAGTTCAATAAATGTAAAAAATAATTCAAGTCACCCTCTGTGGGTGGGTACTAGTTAGCAGGACATTGCAAACATGATCCTTAAACCCTTCATTTAGACAATTCAATTTGTGTTCTTTTCCCCTTCAGATCAGTCTTCAGTGCCTGGAGAACTTTCTCTGCCTCTTCCATTACGTGCAGCATCAACCCAGCCGCAATGCCAAAGATGCTCTGAAATTTTGGTGAGTCCTTTTGCCACTTCTACTCTTTAGTTAGTTCAGCAGAGGACTATTTAATGCTGCTTTATGACTTGCTTCAGCAGCAAATATAATTCAGTGTAATTGTTTATGGAACATTCAGTCAAAAGTAAGAGATAATTGTGTAGATTTTATATATGTTTTAAGTGCACTTCAATGTAGATGAATAAATGTTGTATGAACATTTTCACTTAGTTATAGCAAGGCAAAAAAAGAATCAATTTAATCTAAAAATAAATAAGAAGATGAAGAAATGAATGCCTCGATAGCACACAGGAAGTATGTTTTTTCTGTTTTAAATGAAAATCAATGAAAATGATGGCCATGAACTTCTAAAACGGTTACTTTTGTTTGGTGGAAAATAAAAAATATAAAAGGAAACTATTTAATTTAGACAGATAAAAAATGTAATTGAAATAGCTGTAAATATTTTTAGCTGTGAACGAAGGCACTAAAATACAATTGAATAATTATATCATAAAAGTCTGAAGGATCAGAGTTCAGTAGATTAGATTATGGACAGATAGATAAAGTTGGGAGGCTGCTTTTGAAGCCAATGCTGCACTTAACCCAGGTCTTAGGCTAAGAAATGAATTACTGTGCAAAATAGTTTTAAAAATATATGGATGGTTTTGATTAAAATCTTTAAAAATATTTAGGAAGTCATGTGAGGTTAAAAGTGACTATTGACTATTTTATATTTTTTATTTTATGTTTTTGGAACAGTATGCTACAACAACTACTACAATAATAATAAGAATTATAATATTAGATTAGTAATGGCTGCATGAAAGTGATGGATTATTTCATTAAAATGAAAGTTCTTATTAAAATATTTTATGTAAAATAAAAGTGCAGTGAAATCTAAGATGCACTAAGACACAAGAATTTGAAGCGAAATAAACTTTTTTTTTTCAATGACACAAACACTATAAGGTCTGGAGTAACTGCACTAGACTAATATGAAGAGGTCTTAAGTTATATATTATGTATTTGGAAGTAATCCTACTGAGACCAGAGAGAGTCAGTGAGACAGTCTGGTGTTATAACGCTGAGCTCTGATATCGACTGCGTCTCAGTGCAGATCTCATTACCCATTCATAATCCACACCGGTGTCGTATTGTTTTAAAGGACTGCTTCTATCAAACCCAACATATGGATCTTAATTAAAGATACAAAAGTCCTGCAGTGAAAAATCAAATCCTCTTTGTGTTGTGGACAAAAACAAAGGCAGTTAGTGTGACATCTGTCCACGGAGGTCTTCTATAGGCCACTGGGGGCTTGTCACTATTCCCGAGGCCAGTCCCTTCGCCATGTGACATCACATGCTTTCATGTGATACGCTGATCTGCTGCGAATCTGGAAAGCTTCCATTTGAAATTCCAATTTAATGGAATTTGTGTTGCGGAACAGAAAATTCACTCAGCAGTTGTAGGCCGAGGTATGCAGATACAGCAGGCAGAGCTGCGGTCCCGCAGGGAGCGCACGCAAGATGACTGGAAACTAACACTTTACCCAAGTAACTCTAGGTAAGATAGATACATTTTATTGTGCTGTTTAAAAAGGCTCGTTCAGCTGAAGTCTGAAATGAATACCCTATTATTGTAAATTCATTTGAAGTCCAGCCATGTTGAAGTCAATTTTAATTTCTTAGTAGTCCAAGGAAAAGGAATTTGTTATGTTATAACTGGCCTGTAGAGGGGGGTGATGTGCCTTTTGAAGCAGCCTCTGTTATATTGGGCAGAAGTATGACTAATGCTGAGACCTTCATTGTTTTTTTTTTTATTTGCAATGCGCGGCGGGAAGCTAGCAGCAGGTGATTTTTCAAGATTTCTCAAACCCTGCAGACTTCAAAGCTGATTTTTAAACATAGTTTTGCAGTTTTATTCAAGTAGACACATCAAGAGATCTGTGGTTCATAGAGAGGAGTCGTTTTAGTTGACTGGAATATAAAATGTTCATCTTCCTGCCGATCTCTCAGTGGCTCTCTGTTCTTAATGTCTCTCCGCCTCTGTGCTTGGTAGTTGCTGGTCACTTTGATGACCGTGAAATCGGAAAAGCATGAGATAAGTGATGACTGGTCGCGTTGGTGTGTTTGCAGTCAGAGTCTGACATACATCAAAATGTGTTCTGTTTCTTTGTGACTGGGTGAACAGAGAGGGTTGATTTGTATCGTATGCCCACGAGTGACATCGTCACACTGTCCGATGTTTTCAGATTAAAGCTCAGTAGTACTCACTTGAGCTTTGTTTTCACCGTAATACCGCACTAATCCAGCAAACCAGAGCACCTTTGAGCAAGACCTTGGCCTAATTTTCTCAAGCATTGCAGGCAAAAATATTAAACTATCCCACTTAATTCTTATTTGCCATTGTATTGTGCTTTACTGTTTCTCTCAATCGGCACCTCTCATGGTGTTAAACGTTAGATGTGCCTCTGAGTCACACCTTCAGACTAAGGTGTGAGTGATACCGGCAAACATGTTGTTGCTCGATCACACTTGGCAGCACCAACTTTAATCTTTGACTGTATATTCCAGCCTAGTTCTGAGAGAAGCACACCATGCCACACCGTCTTAGTAATTACCACTTAATAATTGAATCACTTACAAAATAAAAAGGCAGTTTACCGTCAGCAGGCAAATGTACATTTTTTTGAGCTTGTTCAATTGTGATGTTTTCTAGTTTTCAATTACTCAAGTTCTCATGTCATTGGCCTAGATAGTCTCACGCCGTTCTGTTTTTCTTTGGGACAGACATGGATGCACACTAAAATGCACTTGTATATTCTGTCAGATATAGTAATATGGTGATGTTATGTTATAATTTTTCTAACACTTAATATATTTTTTGGGGGTTGTTTTTTTTTAAATATTTTTTGTTAGTCGAGTAGAAAGTTGTAGTTTTTTGTTCTCACTAAATAAAAGCACTTTGTTCCTCGTATGTTCAGTGAATGTGTGATACTTCAATATGTTAATGGAAAAACAAAGATTCCCATTTCTTTGCAACATTGCATTTTAAGGAACAGACCTGTTGTAATTTTCTTCCTACTTATGTGTATTCATATTTGATATTGCACTGATATTTGCATTGCATTGATATTGCAACGAAAAAGAAATGGAATTTGTTTTTAATCAAATAGTTTTGACTTAGTTTGTCAGTGTTGGAGTAATATTGTGTGATTTTAAAAAAAGATGTTTTGTTTTTGCTTCTACACAATGTAGCAAGATATCACGATATGATACAGTACATTGTAAATATCATATTGTGACCCAAATATTCTATCGTTCTTGCCACTACTCACCACTAGTGTGCGCTATTTCTTGATAGCGTCCTTCAGATTTAGTATTTTCCAATGCAATTACATTATCGTACAATTCACTGTGGAGAAAAGGTGATGCATTTTATAGTTATGATGGAGTCAACTTCCTGTACACAGAGAGGCTGCACACAGTATTATAGGTTTCTCATCTGGTCTGAACTATCAGCAGGATTCACCACACGCGTTGTCTCTCTGTTTTTCTACGTTGGTCAACTGATGCCAGCTAGTTAACCCTGACAAGTTTGATCCTTGTGTTGCAGCTCAGACATGAGTGGAGCCAGTAACACACTGGCGAGAGAGTTCTTGACTGATGTACATCAACTGTGTAGCGCGGTGGCTCAGAGAGCAGAGGGACGTGAAGAGGACGAGGAGGAAAGTCACATGGTCGCCCTAGGAGAGTATCTGGTCCGGGGACGTGGCTTCCTGCTCCTCAGCACTCTGGATTCTATCATAGACCAGGTAAGAGATAAACACATCTACAACCGCACAGTTGTCAGGAGAGAAGCCCTGAACAAAAACGGCCAGATTAGAGTTTCATACAAAACCACACTTCATGTTTTGTTCTTCAGATTACAAAAAAACATGACAGGAATACTCCATCCATCCATGGAAATATATAGAATTTATTGTGTTGAACAATGTAGAATATGGCCATCATTAGGTTGTTACTTCTGTCAGGTGACCATTGTGTTTCTCTCTGTCACCAATGCAATGTTTTGAGTTCAGTAAGGGACTTTCCACATGACGCCAAATAAAATAAACTCACTGAATGAGCTCAAGTTAATATAATAAGATTGTTCCTGTACAGCTTCACGCCTTGATCTAGGTCAGGCACATGAGTTGAGTGCTGTACTTCATAAAGTGTAATGATTTTATGGTGTTTTGATTTAACTGGCATATTGTTTTGTTTTCATCTGGGCTCTTGCGTGTCTCAGGTGATCAAAAGTTCTCCTTTAAATTGTTTTATTGAAACTTGTTATCATGTTTTTTAACAAGCCAATGGACATAGGTAATAAAGAGAGGAGAAATGCAGAATGTATTTGACCTTTTTTTCATTGTGTAACACATATTCTGTGCTAAATATCTGCTCTTTAAATATAAATGCATATAATTATTCTCTAAACGGCATTTGAACCTTCATTTCAACATTTCATTGACTTCACTCAGTAGCACAGAGGTATAATAGTTCTATACTGTTTAGCTGACATTAGGCAGCAATAAGATCAGAATTGAATTGGAATATATCTCTGCAGACTCTTGAGACATACTTGTATTACTTGAAATTATTTGAAAAAGTTTGATACAATTAATAACATCACCCCAACATTTTTACTGCTTTCTGTGTTCTGTGTTTTCATGTTTATAATTATCATTTTAATTAATTAATATTTTATGAAAAATCTGTCTTCAGTTTTCACTTATACTTTCATTCCACTCCAAAAACACCAGCCAAACTTTCCCTAGCAGCCTTTATGTCCCATCGTGATGCAAAACGTCCATCGTTCTTTTTTGAAAATTAGTCAAATGTCTGAACCTACTTAACTGTACCAGGTCGCTCTAACTACTAACTGTAACTTTAATTTCACCCTCCACGGTGGCTGTTGATTGTTTTTAATTAACACATGAAGAAGTGGGTTCTCCCTGCTGTGAGGAATGCAGACATGAGATCCTCCAGGTAGATGTTACATTGCTCCCTGAGATGATTCCTCAGTCCCAAGCTGGCCAGTCACCAGCTTCAGATGCAAAACCGGAGTTCTTCATCGTCATCGGTGTAACTGTAGTTTCCAGCTCCTTGTCGTGTTTGCACATGGAGTGGGGGTGTGACATGATGTGACGGCAGAGCGCGACCTATAGGAGAGGAGTTGAAGAGGCTTTCTAGGTAACCGCTTTGTGTTTGTTGATCTTCCAGGAGTTGACGTGCCGGGAGGAGCTGCTCACTTTGCTTCTGTCTCTGCTCCCGCTCGTCTGGAAGATTCCCGTGCAGGAAGAAAAAGCCCCAGGTGAGCTCTGACATGATTTGCTAATGTAAGCGTATTAGAATATTTCTGTTCTCACTCGAAAAATATTTTTGACAAGGGAAGGTGATGTATAAAACTGAACTGTCATAAAGGAAATGTTTTTGATTTTGAACTCAAATGTTACCTCAAGTGATTCCAAGATTCTGCGTAGCTCAGTGGTCGCCTACATTTTTACAGAATTTTTTAAAGGGGTTCATTGTGTCCCCATGCAAGTGTTATTCACTCGACAGAGGTCATCCAGAGTTCTCTGACCTTACGATGACACTGGTATTTAGTATTGGTATGATGATCCTCTGTCGCATGGACGTGAGACATTTTTTACCTTAATTAATTCCTGCAAACACATTGTTGTTTTGCAGTGTGAGCGTTTGGTCACATGTATCACTTTAGAATTCATATTCAAAGCATATGAAAGTAACCAAAAAGCATTAAATTATGATCTCATAAAATATTGTCATGTTGACAAACGTATTTTAAAAACAGATTTCTGATACCCTGTTTTCTAAGGAATGTGGATTGTAGAGATGTTTGTCCCTGATTAAGTGTGACATGTAATTTCTCTTCTCCAGATTTCACCCTGCCGTCACTGTTGGATGTTTTCCTCAGCAGGGAGGCGAAGGCCGTCCCTGTCAGAGCCGGGCCAAAGACCACAACAGAATCGCAGGACTTAGGAAAAAAGCTTCTTGTTGGCAGTGGCACGTGGAAGTCAAGGAGATATCGCCGAACAGCCCAAAGATACTCTGTAAAGGATGCTAGGAGGTCCCAGATTTCTACCTCAGATTCAGACACTAACGCTGAAGACAAAGTTGGCCCAAGCCAGGGGGGTTCTAGGAGCCGCAGGCTGCATGGCTCCACCATCCGGGTAAGCTGTCAGCATCACCGAACTGAGGCCGCACAAGTAAAATCTAACTCCATTAGCACTAACACTGAAACCATGAGTGCACCCTACCCACATCCCAGACCTCCTGGATCCCAGGCTTTTGACCATGAAACCTTGACGGACCCGGCAGCAATATCGATTTTTAACCGCATGGAAAATTCCCCTTTTGATCTCTGCCATGTGTTGCTTTCACTTTTGGAGAAGGTCTGTAAGTTTGATATGAGCATCAGCCACAACCCCGGCCTGGCTGTCAGTGTTGTACCAACTCTCACTGAGATATTGACTGAGTTTGGCGACTGCTGTGGACCTGGAGGAGGGGGCAGCGTTGGGACGGGAGCAGAGGAGCTTGCAGGAGGTTGGACGGAAGAGCCCATTGCACTGGTTCAGAGAATGCTTTTGCGTACCATTTTGCATTTGATGTCGGTAGATGTTAGTCAAAGTGAAACACTCCCAGATAGTCTCAGACGCAGTTTGACTGATCTGCTACGAGCAACTCTCAAAATACGTAGCTGTCTAGAAAGGCAGACGAATCCCTTTGCACCGCGCCCCAAAAAAACCCTCCAGGAGGTTCAAGACGACTTTTCTTTTTCATGTTTTCGACATCGTGCGTTACTTCTTCCTGAGCTTCTGGAAGGGGTTCTTCAAGTCCTCTTGGGCTGCCTGCAGGCTTCAACTTCAAACCCATTTTTCTTCAGTCAGGCACTGGATCTCATCCATGAATTTGTCCAGCATCGCGGACTGGAACTTTTTGAAGTGACTGTCTTACGCCTGGAGGGACTTGGGAGGGCCAGAGATACGGAAGTTGGGTCTGAAGCCTCTGAAAGGCTAAGAGGTTTGATTGCAGGGATATTCAAAATCATAAGTGCTGTAAAAAAGGCGAAGTCAGAACAGTTGCACCAGTCTGTGTGCGCCCGGCGTCGTCACCGTCGCTGTGAGTATTCTCACTTTCTGCATCACCACAGAGATCTGTCCGGGTTGCCCGTTTCTGCTTTTAAACAGGCGGCCAGACGTAACCCATTCGAAGAGGATGGAGAAGACAAGGATGGGATGGAGGGCTATACTGTGCGATATCCTGAGCGTTGCTGCTGCCTTGCTGCCTGTGCTCACCAATGCCTCAGACTTTTGCAACGACTTTCTCCCAGCGGGCCGGCTGTGTTGCAGGTGCTTGCTGGGATTCAGGCTGTTGGTATCTGTTGTTGTATGGACCCTCGCTCAGTGGTAGGACCACTGCTTCATGCCTTCCAAGCTCCTGGGCTGCGTAGTTACCAATCTCATGTTCTCGGCGTCCTGGCCCGATTGATACTGGACCAACTGGGTGGAGGTCAGCCCTCAGAAAAAGCCAAGCTTGCGTCCTGTAATATCTGCACGCTGGATCGCAGCCAGTTGCCAGGCCTGGAGGAAACGTTGCAGCATGGGGAGCCGTCCGCTGCGACCACCAGTCTGTGCTACCGCTCTCAGGGTATTCTGCCAAGTGGAGGTGGGACTGAGGATATGCTGTGGAAGTGGGATGCCCTGGAGGCCTACCAACAGATCGTATTTGGCGATGACTGGCAACTAAGTCAACAGATCGCCAGTCACGTGTGCCACCTTACTCTGCGTGGAAATGCCATCATTCAGTGGCAGCTCTACACACATATCTTCAACCCAGTGCTGCAGAGAGGGGTAGAGCTGGCCCATCATGCTCAACAGCTCGGGGTCTCCACGGCTTGCACCCAAGTCTGCAGCTATCACTCTCAGTGCCTGCCGGTGGAAGTACTACTGGTATATCTGCAAACGCTGCCAGGCCTTCTCAAGTCAAGGTAAGCAATTTGACAATGATTTTTGGCTCGGCTTATCAAGCCACGTGAAACCCAAGGAACGTTTGTGCTTTGTGCTTGTGATGCTGTACCATAGGTGTGAAATATGGGTTAAGTATGGAGCATGTTGTAGCTCCTTTCAACATATAGTCGGCCAAATAAATGTCTTTACATGGATTTCTTTGCCCACTCACACCTTACAAGCCTCATGTAAGACCAAGTCTGATCTGCCAAAATGAATAAGCAAGCCTTTCTACACATAAGTCTTAACTGAGAGATTTTACTTCTAGTTGCCATATTTTGCGTTCAAGGATTGTTATTTCCATCGAATAACAACCATAATTTATTATTACCTCATTAAAATATAATTGGGACAAATCCACTTGTCTCATTTGTCATCAGATATGTCTCCTGGACTCATTACTTCCTAATGCTGCTCAATAATTTATCATGGCTTTGGGCTCTGAGTGGGACCTGGTAAACTATTGATTGGTTGTGTAAGGATGTTTGACTGCATGATCATTCTGACATGACAGATTGACACCTGACCACACACACACCGCACCTGTGTAATAGATGGACATATATATAAAGAAAATCTAACGTGTGAGATGATAAGTCAGTGTCTTAAGTTGCTGTCTGGGCCGTGTGATGAGGAAATAATCGCAATAGGTGGTTGGGTGGAGGTTTGTTGTCATCACTTCAGCCAAGTCACACTATTTCAATCGATTTACTCTTGCAAAGCAAGTTATGGCTGGGCTGTTAAATTTCTCGTTCATGACGAATGCCAGTAATGTAATCTGCAGCGCTTTGAAAGTTTCCGACTGCTGTCTACTACGCAGTTGAATATTTTTTGCTTCTTCAAGTTTCAAGACGCTCACAATTTGGACACATATGTATGTAACACTAAGGATTCAGTAACGGTTGACTAAACATGTTTCAGTCTGAGTGCACCTATTGTTTCCTGGTATTTAAATGAATTGCTTTTATGTGATGACCTGTGTCTAAAGAGTATACTATCCTTCACTCTAAGTTGATACCTTTCTAGGAGCTTGGTTGGAACATAATTCACTTATAAATATGCCTCCTTTCTGTTCTGTACATTCCAGTAATGCTTATCATTTACATTCCCTTTACAGGGTGATCAGAGATCTGTTTGTCAGCTGTAATGGTCTTAACCAGATGACAGAGCTGGTGCACTTGGACCAGACGTGCTCCTTGGCTTTGAAAGTGTTTGAGACTCTGATTATTGGTATTGGGCACCAGCAATCTGGCAACATGTTCCATGAACTGGAAAGTGCTTACGCGGAGGAGAGAGAGGCAGTCTTAGGCCTGGCGGAGGATCTTAGTTCCAGAGGAGCTGGTGAAGGCCCCAAGAGACTCAGCAAGTTCTACGAAGGCTTGAAGGAAACGTATCCCCAACACAAGACCCGCAGCGGAAAGGGACGGGGGCCAGGCCGTAGCCAAGTGGAGACCCAACTCCACGCTATCAATCTCTTCTTGTGTGTCGCCTTCCTGTGTGTCAGTAAAGAAGCCGATTCTGACCGGGACTCGGCGAATGACTCTGAAGACACTTCAGGTTACGACAGCACGGCAAGTGAACCCCTCGGTGGTCGCCTGGCCTATCTATCTCCAGATAGCGTGACGCTGCCCTCCAAAGAGCAGGTGCGTCGAGCGGCAGATGTTTGGTCTGTCTGTCGCTGGGTCTACTTGGCAAGCCCCTTGTTCCAAAGGCAGTTCTTTCGACTGGGTGGACTGGACGTTTGCCTGCGCCTCATGACCATGGTGATTCAAAAGCTTTCATGCAAGACCAAAGATGGGAAAGCAAAGAAAAAGAGAGATGGTAAAAGTAAAGGAAGCCCAGAGTCCTCAGTCTTACTCACTTCCACCCTGGCTAATGAAGAGTCCACCCAAGATACAGCTGATGCCCATCTCACTCATGCAAAACCTAAAGATCCTGCCAGGAAGCTGGAGGAAGAGTGGCAACTCCAGAGTATCCGTCTTCTTGAGGCCTTATTGGCCATTTGTCTTCATAGTTCTAACTCGGCGCTACAGAGAACGGAGCCGGAACTTTCTTATCAGGTATTTCTGAGTTCAGGTTTAGGATAGTTTCTACTGTCTTGAAGTAAGGACCAACTTTTCTCCCCTTCAGCTCCAGTCTGTGGAAGAGACCTTGTTGGAAGTCAGAGACCAACTCTCCCGGTCAGGTGTGGTGAACTCTGACCTGGCTATACCCCTTTTTGACTCCCTCCTGAGAGTGGCCCTGGCTGAGGTGACCTCTTGCCTTGATCCACCCGAGGAGAAGCCAGACCGGGTGAGTCCTGCCTTTGGAGACACTGTGAGTGAAACTACCTGCAACTCTTTACATTCTCGTGTCATTTGAGCTGAGCATTACCAAGCTATCACCTAATCAGGTGTTAGAAACTGTGTTAGCTGTCTCTGTTATTTGCTTCCACACACATGAATGGTATCTATTCTCTATTAATTGAATCTGTTTGATTACCATTCTTTATTCAATAAAAACGAATAATCAGTGTTTGTCTGATTGGAATTAGTATTGTGCCTGAAGTCACTGGAACAGACTGTAATGCGCTTCATGACCAAAGGCGGCTTCAGAACATGTTTAATAGTGGGGCATGAGGTCAACTTGGATAGGCAGGAATAACCAAAACAACAATATAATTTGCATAAGAATGGAAAAATGCTGATTCTCAACAGATGATGACATTAAACTTAGATCACAAGTCACAAGAGCTGACATGAAATGTGACATGAAAATTTATTTTTAATTTTTAAATAATCTTTTTAGTGTTTTTTTTTACATACATAATGCTGATAAAAAAACAAAATGAAAAACAAAAATCAAAGTACAAATGCGAGCAAAAAAAATGACTGCGCCGCCCCCCCTTCTGACAAACAGTTACTTTCCTGAAGGGTCAATAGTTAAAAAATATAAAAAAATAAATAAATTGAATTGAATTGAATAAAGTTTTTTTAGATTTGCGGTTAATGTCGTTTCTCTCTATTATTTATTTTAATAATTCTTTTTTTACACTGTCACTTACTTTAAGTAGAGGCCAAAAGTCGACTCTAAGAACTTTTTCTTTAAATAGTCATTATTCTATGTAGTTATTTAATCAGAACGTAGCAACAGTAAGATTACTGAAGATAACTACGTTTATAGACTGCTTTCGTCCATCTCTATAAAGTAGTGTTTTGTAACAGACTGCCACAAACTTCTTTTTAGTCATGTTTCAGTGCTATGAATGCATTGTAATGGCTTCACGTAGATATATGTTACTGTATATCTAATTGCTTTGGTGTCGTAATCATGAACTATTGTCGCTTTAGCTCAGCTGTGCATTCCATAATTTAGGACTCCTGTCACCATATATCTCTCTCTAGCACAACGCAATGGGGAAGTCTGACATCAGGCTGTCACAGAAGACGTGTCACTTAACCCGACAAGTGGGACTCAAGAAACACTTGAGCCCATAAACAAAGAAATTTGCAAGCCAGAACTCATAAATTGAATTGTCTTGTCCAAAGTATATATCAGTGCCTCTGTGTGTTGTTGACATAATGCAACACTTTTCAAAACACAGGATACAATAAATCATGAATCAAGTAAATGGCCCTGGCAGAGGTGTGCACTCTTTGTGCGCCTTTCTCGTAACAAATATTGTTTCCTGATGCAGCAGGAAAATGAATAGAGTTGGAACCAGAACTGTCGTGACTTATTTGGATCTTTAAATTCCTGACTCTTCACTTTTGACTTCACGAGGCAATAACTTGGCTGAACCGTCAACTCATTAGTGGAACTGCCATACATTTACACAATGACACCCCTACTTGACCTTTATCTGCCCAATTTCAAAACCGCTGTGTGCACTACAGGTGAGGATTAAATCAACTAGATGAGTGTTTGCTCTGTGCCCTCAATACTAGCTGTTGCTCTTGCTCCAACAGATTTGTTTTTCCTTCGTCTTAAAATGCTTTTGTGTCTAAGCTTGATCCAACTCCGGAGGTTCAAGCTCTTATATAATAGATTTACCCATTTCCAAGGAGCTTAGTTCATTTTCTAGCTGAGCCCTGCAAAGTGTGGTGTTCACTTCATCATTTCTCTCTCTGAAACAACTCTTACATCACAGCTCGTTCCTCACAATCTTTGTTTCCCCTGCAATTTCATTCTAAACCCAGGGGATTGTATCACAGTCGGCCACTTTTCTCTACCAACAGTTCAAGAGTTGTAAATGTGTGTGTGCAGCTAGGCGTTTGCTCATGTTTACATATGATGACTAACTGTACACGTGAAAAGATCTGGGTTGTGAGTGCCACGCAAGTCAGCTGATATTCGTCTCATGGCGTTTTTTTACTTATTTTCCAACATCATTTGAAAACATTCTTCAAGTAATTCTTCCTGTGCTTCCTGTGTTTTTGCTCTGCCCAAGATTGTCACGCAGAGCTTGTTAGCATAATTATCGTTTTAATTTTGTCATCCAGTTAAGAAGTAGCACTCTGTAGACGTGTCTTTTTGGCCGCCATTTATTTTGTTTTTTCCTCCTACCTCACCGTCTGCTGTTCTGTCTTCTGCTTCCTCTTCTTCCTCTTGCTGTGTCACCCTTCTTCTCGTCAGAAGCTGCAGGTGTTGGCTGAGAGGGCGGCCCCAGCAGGAGATCTGTCTGAGGAGGTGGATGAGTCGCAGAGTAGTAGTGCCAAGCCCCCGGGTGAGGAGGAGGGCTACGACGCTGACAGCGAAAGCAACCCTGAAGATATGGCAAAACAGGAAGAGGGTAGGTCACCATGTCACTCAACAATCAGCTGCTCCTCCTTAAGAATGACAAACACAGTCACTGGCTGTTCTCCATGCTATCCTTAAGTGCCTGCAAATAGATTCAGCAGTCGCATTTTTAACCAACTGTCTACATTTGTAAATTAAATTGAGATATACTGAAGTATTTTGGTAATGTTAAGTGCAGCTTTACTTGTCTTTTGGAGTGCAGCGCCACATCCTTTTTTCGCAAAGCAACAGTGTCTGTCTACATATGACACAGCACAACAAGGCCTTGGTGCTTGTTGTCGTCTCGCAACAGGTTTTTGGCTTTCAGTATATGAATGTGTCCTCATAACAGTGTGCCACTTTTTTTCATCCCTTCAGAATAGACTCATTGTTGTAGGGGCTTACAAGACTAGGCAACTACTCTCTCAGGCATCATGAGCTGGACCTTGTGACCTAAAGTCTCCATCAAATAAAGATGTCAACATCCTGGAAAATTCTTTTCATCCTGGAATCTTTTGTGTTTGTGTGATTGTATTTGTAAAGATAAAGAGCCATAGCATATGTCTTTATCTATGCACCTATTGGGCATTTCTTCAAGTCTTATAATGTCTTGTAGTTCCATTTCCAGATCCATTTCAGCTGTTTCATTTTTTTATTTTATTCCAAGAGATTTGTAAAATTTCCACCTCATATGACAATTATGTTTTTGACCTATGACATGAATTCAAATGCTGATGTCAAACCAAGAGCGGCCAAAAAAAGGCTTGGATGTGGGGGTGTGGAAGCAAAGCAGCGTTTCAGTGGGAGAGAAAGCCAGCTTCATTAATAAAAGGAGGTCCCAGAAGCCGCGTGAGAGTCTGCTGGGCTGCTTTCCTGTAAATCACAAGGGAACTCCCATGCTGCTGTGAGCCTGAGCGAAGGGTAATTCATTTTTACAAGCTGCGTCCAAGCTAGTCTGATGGAAATGAAGCAGGGAGAATCTTTGAATCAAGGGGCCGCTTTCATCAACTTGACCGGTGCGCTTGTGTTTGCACCAGGGGCGTGTAAGTCACTCTTGTGTTTGCCTTCTCTATGATTGTGTGTAAAGTAATCTTGTTCTCCATTATCCAGGATTGAAGGTGGAGTCGGCGGCTCTCCGTGAGCTCGCCACGGTGGTAGACGGGCCCGGGCGTGGCGTCTTGCTGTTTCCAGAGATCTGCACAATTGAGTTGCAGCTGCTGGCTACCACCTCCCCAGACCTGGAGGTTCTAAATCATGTGTTTCACAGTCTGCTGGGTGCTGTCCGCGCCAACCTCCGCAATGCTGCTCTGCTCTATGACCAGGTCACAGTTTTCATTTATCTCTGTAAACAGTCTGTTGCTCCTCAACTTTGCCCTGGCAAATACTGACCCCTCGCCTCGGTCCCTGCAGGGAGGAGTCAAAACAATTCTGTCTGGCTTTCACAACATCCTCAGCAAAGCAGAGCCTTCCCTTAAAGGTTTGTACTTTTTAAATTTATTGTGACACTTTTAGAAATGTATAATAAGTTTAGATATAAAATGTATTTAATTTTCAACACTGTGTTTACAGAAACTTATATCTAGTTTATCTGTTGCGTCAACATTTTGCATGTCTAAATGACTAATAACAGTTTATGGGACGCTCTTTATTGGTCTACCTTCAGATTGCCAAACAGTGCTAGTGGAGCTGCTTGTTGCCATGGTGAGCCAGCGAATCACAGCGGAGGAGCTGGCCCTTCTGATACGCCTCTTCCTGGAGAAGACCCCGCCAACCGTAATAACATCTCTGCCATTTTAAAGTTTTCTTGTCTGGACCCAGAACATATACTTTTGTTTTGACTGACTTCTATTTCTGACAGTCTTTTCGCACTTCTCGCTCTCAAAGATTGCTAACACATACGCACTTTCGCGCTCCTGCTACTTCTCTATACAATTAACACCCGTGTGTGCAGAGCAGATGTGCTAAGATAAGTTGTTACCACACTTCTATGTTTAATTAGAAACCAAACAGCAGGCGTTGTTAAGCTAGGGAGAAGAAGTTTCTGACGTTATTTTAAGTCGGGTTGCCAAAAGACGATGCCAT
The DNA here is from genome assembly GCF_027744825.2 of Synchiropus splendidus. Taxonomy (NCBI): domain Eukaryota; kingdom Metazoa; phylum Chordata; class Actinopteri; order Syngnathiformes; family Callionymidae; genus Synchiropus; species Synchiropus splendidus. Next base: position 17,890,149 of record NC_071342.1, on the reverse strand, counting down.
AATTTTATAGCAACACACTTTTTATGAATTGCCTTCATCTGTATTGTAGTTCTTGTACCATTATCTGCGTTTGCAACACGGGTCCTGTGATCCTCATCCCTGCCCAGAACAGCAGTTGATAATTGACTGTTTATTTCCTTTGGTTGTCAGGAGATTTTACTGAAAGGCATCCAACAAATCGTGGAAGCCAATGTGAATATTGAACCTCTGCACCTGCTGAATTTCCCAATCATCCTTGGGAGTTCATCGCCAGGAGGGATGTCACCCGGCGGCAGGCAAAATGGAGCAGCTGGAGGGAAAAGCGTTGGGGTCCTTTGGAAGGGTAAACTGTCTCCTGGCCGCAGAGAGGGCGAAGCCGAACCCCAGCCCAGTCACCTCCGCACCTCACCCTGGCACATCGCTCCACTCCACCTGCCTCTTGTTGGCCAGAACTGTTGGCCACACATGTCCAGCGGCTTCAGCGCCTCAATGTGGCTGAGGGTAACAGAGCAAGAGGAGCAGGAATCAGAAAAGGGTGAGACAGTCAAGGTTAACTTTATATAGGAACATGTTTAAAAACCACATTGGATTTGCAGAGAAAAAGAACCTTCATTCAGACCAACCCTCTTCTCTGCCTGGAACGAGACAAGTCGAGGAAGGCTTCGTTCATATTCTCTCCATGGGCTCAAAGGCATTGATGCTTCAAGTGTGGGCTGACTTCTCCACAGGCATGCTAACGTTTAGGTGAGTGCTGAAGAGCTGCGCTTGGGAAAGGAATGTGGGAGGAAATTACATTTTTGGATGTGCTGCGCTATCAGGGTGTGTATAGATCCGAACGATGAGATGAAAGCTGGGCTGTTGGCTCAGGCCGAGTCAGGAGAAGGACTGCTGAAACCGGGTCACTGGCAACACCTGAGTCTCACTTACACTCAACAACCAGAGGGCAAAAAGAACATCCACGGTCGGGTCGTCGTCTGGATCTGTGGCATCCGGTGAGGAGCAAATGCAACAGTGGTCATCAGTTGTTAACCTTTCCTGACTGACCAACTGTTTTGTTACAGGAAATGTGAGGTGTTTTTGGATTACACTCTTCCCAGAAAGTCCAGCCTGTCGTCGGACAGCAACAAAACTTTCTGCATGTTGGGACATTGTATTCCTTCATCTGAGGAGTTTATGAAGCAGAGTGCACGCTGGAGTATGGGCACTGTGCTCCTCTTCAATGGTAGGCATCATGCTCATTTCTTTATCGCTGCGTGTTCTGTCTTTGACGTCGGATGTGAGCAGAATAACAGGTGAACTTGTCTGGCACGTCATCTCACAACATAGGTCAAGGTGTCAGACTCAATCAAACAAAGGTCAAAATGAATATTTATTGAGCACTTTGTAGCTTGCAATGGATAAACAAATTGTACTGCATGTAGGGAGACAAAATGTTTTATTTTACACTTTTGATAGGTTACAGTTGGTGAAGGCAGAAAACAGAGACTGGAGGGAGTGATTTAAACTATGGTGTGCATAAGGGTTGTGAGGACAGTGACTCAGTGTGAACCCCAAGGAAATTATTAACTGTCGTGATTCAGCGTGGCTGATATTGGCCTCTACTGCTACGTGTAAATGAGAAGGAAGCGGGAGGAAGAATGACAACGCAGGGAGTACGAGTCGTGGAATGAGAATAAATATTTGAGAGTGATCATTCTGAGTGATGGATAGGGATGTATTGAGAGGAAGAAGTGCAGACTGGGTGGAAAGGAAAGCTTCATGTGACACTAGTGGTCATGGCAATGATCTCTGTTTTTGAATTTCAACAAGCAGAGTGAGAAGAGTCAGTGATGAAGATACTGAGGTCATTGAGAGAAACTGGAATGAACAAGATCAGAAATTAGTATATTTAAATGATAGCTAATATGCAAAAGTTTGGAGACATGAAGAGGTCTTTCAGAAATAATGCTGTTTGCCAAGAGAAAAAAAAATGGGTACTTTCGGGACAGACTTGTTTTTGTCGGCCAGGAATATGCAAAGGATCACATGATTGAAGGAGATCCGAATACAGTCTGTTTACAACTCAACTGCCAAGTTCACACTGACGTGGACAGGAAGTTAATGAAGAAACTGTGAGTACACTGTGGTGTGATCATAGTTTCTGTCATTTACTTGCCACATCAACAATTAATGCGAACATGGATGTGATGGAGCAGATGTGAATGTGGAGTTTGTTGTTGCTGTTACTATTTGACATACAGTATGTGACCTGCCATGAAATAATTAAATTTTTTTTTTTTTTTACAAATACTCTGGCTTTAGAAATATTTTTTTGAATGCTATGCTGATCAAAGCCAAATGTTTTATCAAATATTCCATCGCTTCTCTTGAGACATTTCTTTTTAATACAGTGGTTTTACTATGAAACCACATTTGATCTATTGGTTTAATGAGGCTTTTATTGTGCTGGATTTTTCACAGTGGCCGTGAACATCATCACTACTCACTCGAGCATTTAGTCACATTTTTGCTTCTGCATTTCTTCAGGGAAACGTTAGTTCTTAGAAAAGACGATCTCTGATATGATAAGACTTTAGTGAAGTCAAGGGCTAGAACAGGATACACAGAGGGCCCTGAAGGTTAAACTGGCATGTGATGTGATGGATCACTGTCAATCATTATTGCTTGTGACACTCTCTGGCATTTCTAGGGATTATGAAAAAAAAAAAGCCTTTCTGAGGATATGAAAGCGTTGATGTAACAATGACTCAAGCTTGCATCTGTATTTCCTCAGGGTCTAGAGTGGGATCTGAGGAGGCTTTCTTCTTGTACACCAGCGGACCTGATCTAACCTCTATAATGCCCTGCAAGTACGGCAAGCCCAGCGGGTCATTCTCCAAATTCGTAACACTAGAAGGACTCAAATGCGATCAGGTCCGGGAGCTTCTGATGAAGAACAGCAACCTGGACACGACAGTTTTGGTCGTAAGTTCTACCTATATCATCTTTTCTTTAGTGATTGACTGCCTATTCTGTCCTTTATTTCAAATGTGTGTTCAGGTGCAATGTGTTTATTAACTCAGATTTTTCTCAAACAGGAGAGCCTGGCAGTTGTGTACGCTCCCAGCAGTCCAAGAGTTTACACCATCTATGAGCCTGTCATCAGACTGAAGGGCCAGGCCAAGACGGTGGTCACCCAACGGCCTTTTAGTTCCAAAGAGGTGCAAAGTGTCTCCTTAGAGCCCCAGGCTCTCAAAGCTCTGCTACCTACTGAAACCCAGGGTCTGCAGAGCGTCCTGCACAAAATTGGAGGGACGGGAAATTTCGTCTTCCTTTTTGCACAGGTAGGCGCTTAGTAAAAAGGCATTTTTAAGTTGTCTGACATTGGCAGTGTTCCGCATATTACATTCCTGAGCTGTTGAGTGGCTTCCTCTGCTGGTACACCGAGACTCAGGAAGTCATTTTTGTCTAGATTAAACCATTAGACATTGTGTATTTTGGAACCCAATCTTGAGCTTGGAAGGTGCCCTTTAATGGAAGATTAATTTTGCTTGGTTGTTCATGTTAATACACTTGCTTTGTTTTTTTGTTTGTTTTTGTACTGAAGTTAAGAAGTTTGCAAACTTTTTTTTCCAACACAAGCCGTCAATATGAACCAGGAGATATTGTTTCTCTCCTCCCTCTGCATAAAGAGTGATGCTCCCTCTGCTGTATCTATTATTATTATTATTATCCAATAATGAACTACTTATACGGCATTAAATATTTCTAAATAGAAAATTGGCAGAGAGGGTTCTGGTGGCGTTTTGAAGTTTGTGTAGTCATTGCATATCTTTGCAGCCAGCACATCAATAAGAGTTACGAGAAGGAAAGAAACTTTTCAGTTTTTACAGGCCCCTATGAAGAAGAAGTGTGGAGATCAGGCGCAATGATAAAGGTTGATATTATGTTGTGATGTTTGAAGATGATAAAAGCCTATTTTTGACAATATATGTGGCGATAATCATCACTCCCTCTTTTTAATATACTAAAAATGTTCTGGCAAATGAAACTGCTTTCCTGCAACTGTCGTCTTTATCAGATGAAAGCGTTCTGTGAGGGTAAAAAGTAGAATAAGCGCAGTGATGTGATGCAAAGGTCAGAAATCCAGTTTGTAACACACAGTCCCTGTTGAGTCAACCTCTTCTCAGCTATATCAGATGATGATCAGAATCATGCTCCACTTCTCGCCCAGACCGTGGAGCTGAGCGACTGTGAGGAGACTCAGGCACTGGCCCTGCAGGTGCTGCTGTCTCTGTGCAAGTTCAACCAGCATCGCATCCACGAAATGGACTGCTACCATGGTTACTCCATGATCCATCAAGTTCTCATTAAGTCCAAATGCATCGTGGGATACCACATGTTGAAAGTGAGTCTTCTCTTTCTTTCTGCTTCACCTTATTTTCACGTTCTTTTTCCTCCTCGATTGGACCTGATGCGTTTGTGATAGAGCTACCGTCACTTAAGGCTCTGGTTGTGTCTGTAATTGAGCTGGATGATGGCTTACTGTTGAAAAGGTCACTGTCTGAAGTGATGAAATGTAATTGTGTTCCTGCAGCAATTGTGATTGCCTTTTTGTCTGCAGGCCTCTTGGTGTATGTTTAATATACCTATAAGCTGTAGCAAAACTGATAAGCATTACAAGGTCTATAAATATTAGCCATCCTAATTGTACACGAGCAGCAACTGTTAATGCCACTGCATCATAAGGAGGCAGTTTTATAATTGCTTCAGTGAAGCTGATGTTACTCTCTAACAGTGCTTTGATTTGTAGACGCTGTTGGATGGATGCTGCAGTGCTCCGCTTCTGGTCCTGGGGGATGATGGGCACTTCCGTTTGGACACGGAGTCCATCGCCGTGGTGCAGGACATCAAGCTGCTCTCAGATGTCCTGCTGGACTGGAAAGTTTGGGCCAATGCCGAGGTAAACACGCTTCGATCGATAACTTTTGATGAGTGAAATAACAAGCCAGAGCACAGGGGGTGCAGGCATACACCCACATCTTGGGAAAAGGAGTGCTGAAAAAGGAAAATAGAGCGAGAAGAATGTAAAGTTAAAAAGTGGCAATATATGGAGGAAGACAAAAACACAAATTTTGCGGCAGGTGATTTGTACGTAAGTATAGACGTTTCAACCTGGAACTTGTTAATGTCACTCCGAGGTGGCTGCACAGTAACGGACGGAGATGGAGGGAGGTGAAGAGGAGAGGTCAAGCCAGGTGTAAATGGAGATGACTTTGATGTCAGGGCAGAAGCAAGACGGTAAAGATAGCTACCAAGATGAATGCATAAGAGACTCAGGAAGCTGAGTGAGGGCTGACAGAGATGAAGCTACTGAGGCTGTCTTTGGGGTGAATGTGTTGGACCTCAGAGATGGAGATACCGGGAAAAAGGATACGGTTATAACCAATGAGTTGATCAATGTCTTAAAGTAGTACATGATGGTGGCCGGTGTTACTATGATAAATGAAGCAATATGATACATTTAAATCCTCCATTTTGTCCTTTTTTTATTTAATTTATTTTTTTGCTCATGAAGATACATTTGTGCATGCTCTTTTGTGAGTTGCTGAAAAGTACGCATCATCCAGAGCCTGGTGTATTACTTTCAAAAGTCTTTCTATCCCAGAACAGTCCTGGAAAATATGATATTGATTGTCTTCATGATACCAACATAAGCGTGAGGTTTGAACTGGTGTATGAAAGTACTTCACCTAAAAAAATCCACCTAAATTCACACTAACGTTGTTAGCTAGTACATTTAAATATTTAGTTTTGCTGTTTTTTTAGTTACTTCAATTGATTTTAAACTGGGTTTGTGTCTGTGAGACAGTTTTCTTTAGCCTCTTGCCTGAAACAGTTTGATTAAAAAAAAAAATCAAATTCGCCTCACTGATAAAGTTCAAAATACTGTCGAACTCTTTCTTGCGACGCATGGCAAATTATTTGTTTAAAAAAACACTATTAAATACAATTCCTGTCATAATACAAACGAGTGATTTCTGAGTAAAGAATTGTCCACAATAAAGAGGCTGTCTGAAAACACGTGTTTGAAATTACCATTCCAAACATTAGGAATCCATGAAACTGAATTCTGAAGCATGGACTGAAAAACATTGAGATAGTGTCGAAGTTGTGTCTAAATTGGGCCTTTCTTGCAACACATGAATGAAATACTTTGTTCGTTTGGTGTCTTGTACAATTTCCTTCTTTTTGGATACATTTCCTGATAGCATTGTTAACACAATGGACCTTGAAACATCAATGCGATCTTCTGTGCCTTAATCTGTGTTCTGTTGCATGTCATTTAAATAGGTTGGTTTCAGTGTAGTATAGTTGCTAAACCTTGTGTTCATTTCAGCCTGGAGTCTGGGAAACACTGCTTGCTGCACTGGAAATCCTCATCCGAGTGCACCACCCTCACCAGGTTTTCAACGTCCGCCAGTTTCTCAAAGCTGAAGTGGTGCATCGCTTCCTCCTCACCTGCCAGGTGCTTCAGGTACAGGATCGCAGTGTATCTTTTGACTTAGACACCCACAAGTTTAACACCATTCCTCTCGTCTCCAGGAGCATCTGACCTCAATCCCTCAGGATGTCTGCTTATCGTTCGTCAAAATCATCCAGGAGGTTTTAGGTTCCCCTCCAGATTTGGACTTGCTGAAGCTGATCTACAACTTCCTGCTAGCAGTTCACCCACCCACCAACACCTATGTTTGTCACACTCCGTCCAGCTTCTACTTCTCGCTCCACTTAGGTGTGAAAACAACTTTTTTCTTTCATCAACTTTCCTTTCATTAGAACACGGAGTGAGCTGATGTTTGTTTCTCAGATGGAAAGCTCTACCAGGAGAAGGTTCAGTCAATAATGCACCTGCGACACTCCAACAGTGGGGGGAAGTCTGCGAGCAGCTCTGTAGTGTCGCTCTCTCCCACCGTCTTCTCAGATGTTCCCCACGAAGGTACAGATGCATCATCGAGTGAACATGAAAGAACTTACCGACAGCCAGCACAAAAATAGCTGAAAGCCACTTTGAATCTTAAAAGAAGAACCGTGTTTTTATGCTCATGAAGACACTAACAGCCCAATTTTCTCTGGCGAATGAATTACAACTTCACTTTGTTTTAACTACCAAAAGAAACACCATCGCTCGAGGCGTTCTATTCGTTAGGTGTTTGTAAGCCCGCCATGCTTTTTGCTGTTAAAATGATTCATCTTATGTTTTAATCCCTGCTGTTGCTCTTTTTACACTGCAGCTGTATTTGTCCTTTTTTAAAGATGTCATTTTATTTCCAAGTTTTATCATCCTGCGCAGCTGGGCGTTTACGATCCTCCTTTATGGCCATTATTGTTGCCTTTTGAATTGTGTTTCTTCTTCAGCACTTATGTCTCCAGGTTATAGCCACATAAAGGTTTGAAAACAACTCAAGGAATCATCATTGCAAATCGGAAACAGTCAATTCTTAAATGGAGCTTTATGTGACTGCTTGGGTTTGGAGGAATCTGGTTCTGTGTGGAGTTTATGTCTCCTTAACTACTTTGAATTGGTGAATAAAAGTTTGGTTTTTCTGTCAGGTCATCATGCTCCATCCCCTGAACACGGAGGCGATGACCAGTCCTTACGTCCCCCCAGCCTCGCACCGTCGCCATACACCTCTCCTTTGCTTTCTCCCCGGCTCGGACACAACGGCTCCAGTGAGGCAGTTGACTCCCTCAATACCCAGCAGGCTTTGGGCAGCACAGAGACCCTGAAGAAAAGCGGAGGTGATGAACTGCTTCTGAGTAGCTGTGAATCAGCAAAGACCATCTGCGAGTCCAGAGAAGCCGGGGATAAGATGCCGTTCACCACGCCGTCCATCAGCGTAGAGGAGGATCGCGACGACGCTGCAGAGGTGGACAGTTTAACTGAGGGCAGCGTTGGCGTGGTGGAGTCGGAAGACCGGTTTGAATGGGCCAGCGATGAAGCCCCACGACGTCCTGACAGCTTAAAAGGCATCCAGTCCTTCCAAAGGAGTCACAGCAACCTGGCCAGTCTGGGTCTGGCCTTCCCAGCGTCGAACGGCTCTTCAGCGATCAGTCGCTGGCCAAGTTCAGGCGACCGGAACTCTGTACATGAAGACTGGGAGAGCTACACCTACTCCCCCGGCTACGAGAGGACACACAGCAAGGCTGAGTCCAATGACAGGTACATAACCATGTATGCGCCCCAAAAAATGGATTCCTAATGTGTTAAGTAATTACTCATAATTACACAGTGGCTGTTTGATTCCAATCCTTCATTATTATCACATTGGTCTCAGTTGTTAAACTGATAGTAACACCAATTGTCTGACAACACTCTTGATGTGCAATCCACCTCTTGAACAAACACAACTTTTTTGTTTTGTGTTTGAGCGTTGAAATCTTTGGTTGATCGACACCACTTTCCTCATGACTTAAATGCGAGTGACAAGTCATGCGCCTGTGTGTCTCAGGGCGAGTACAGAGGACTGCCTGGTGCTCATCTGCTGCGGTCTTTACGATCTCCTGAGAGGCGTTCTGCTGCTGCTGCCTGATCTCATGCTGGATGATGTGATGGACAAGCTCATCCAGCCTGAGGCGCTCATTGTCTTGGTCAACCACTCATCGCCTCTTATTCAGCAGGGAGTCATGAAGGTTGGTTAAGGACAGTACATAACAAAACTCAAAGCATTGGGCACAAATCTATGATCTCACGTAGTTGAATGACGGAGAACATTCAAGAGCGAATTCAAAATGCCTGAAATTTTTGCTACTTTATCATTCATTTCTATAGTGTTATTGAAGTAATGGAATGTAGTTTCGGCTTCATTTATCGTTATGCGTCCTTAACTTTCTTGGATTGTGCGCTCTGATGATAAAAGCAAATCTTATTTTAATTTCTTTAAAGTGCTTTTTCTGAATACAGAACGGGTCAGTCAATTAACCTGTTGCTTGGTTCTCTTGAGGTCGGTTTTTACATTACATTAGATGTCTTAATGGCCCTGTGATATATCAAATTAAAAACTATTTATTATTTCCAGTAGTTGAAGGCTTTTTTTTATCTCATTTGGGTCAGTTTATTCCTCACAAGCCAACTTTTGGTAGCCTCTTTTCGAGTCATACTGTTGGGTTATTGTTGCAGAAAATGAAATACAATATGTGACTATTAAGAGCAGATATGATCAAACTCCTCTCATCCCCCTCAGCTATTGGATGCCTATTTCTTCCGAGCCCACAAAGAACAGAAGGAGAAGTTCTTGAAGAGTCACGGATTCTCCCTTTTGGCCAACCAGCTGTACATTCACCAGGGGAGCCAGGGACTCCTGGAGTGTTTCCTGGGGATGCTGTTTGGGAGGTCCGTGGGCCTGGAGGAGGAGTAAGTCTGTAAACAATGAAAATCTGTGAGGAAATTATATTAACCACGTCTTACTCATGGGTTTTGTAATCATATTCTAGCTTGGATCTGGAGGAAATGGACAGCATTCTACCCTTCACAAAGCGCTGCATCATTCCAATCCTGGGGCTTATTGAAAACTCTCTGTATGAGAACTCTCTCGTGCACAACAGTCTGTGCATGCTGCTTCAGCTCCTCAACGCATGCCCCAAGCTAGCAGACATCCTGTTGGACCACGGACTTCTCTACGTGCTCTTCAACACACTCTCTACTCTCAACGGGATGGAGAACGGGTACGGAAGAGCCTATCAGCGATCCTCATGGGATTAACCACCCATTTGTTATTCTTGAATTCAATTATATTTCATATTCATCAGTCCTGTCGACAACAGGTGGAATCACATCCCATGTCAAATGTTCTGTTTTTCCTGTCGTCTAGTATTCCCCTGAACGACTACAAGCTGCTGGTGTGCGACATCCAGCAGCTGTTAGTCGCTGTAACCATCCACTCCTGCAGCTCCTCTGGGTCCCAGTACTTCCGCATCATCGAAGACCTCATTACCTTGCTGGGTTTCATGCAGACCAGCAAGATGCGGCGCACGCAGGGTGAGCTCTGGAGTCCTGAAATTTAATACACTTGAGACGATACACCGCTGCCGTCTTCCTTCCCCTGGTCCTCAGTGATTTCCAGCTGTCAGGCTCAGTCATAAAGAAATATATTGCTGTTATCATCATCTCTAAGTGCCGTGATGACGACCAATTTTGAAACATTTTTCAACTTGTCAGTGAAGAACTTTCTCTTGATTTGACACAGACATTGAGAATTCAGAAAAACAATAACCACCTTGTTAGGAGTGACATTTAAGATGGATTATCTTGCTGCCTAGAAAGATAAATGACAGCTGTTCTTCGTTTTTTATTTTAGTCCATTAGTTTCTTGTAAAAAAAAAGTGTAAAAAAAAAAGTGGATTAAATTGATATATTGATATATTGAACTGTTCAAAGGGTGTTCATTGACAAATTAGAGATATATGTAATGGCACTAATACAAGTATTGTACCTGTTAAGTTAAATCAGGAGACTACACAATAGCTATCACTGACAAAGTTCCACGTCCTCTCAATCACCTATCGAACCACACTTCTCCAGCTTCTTGATGTCTTCACGCTCCCTCCTGGGCTGGAGATTGGCTGGGGACACAGAGTGGTAGAATGTCTGCTTTTTACATTGAAGGGCCTCAGCCTTCTTAAGAAGAGCAACGTGAATAGAAGATAGGAAAGATAAATCAGCCCGTGACCATGGTAAAATAAATAGGAAATAGGTTGTGGGTTGTCCTAACACCGTATTTTATCTTTATAAGCGCAAATAGTGACCACAGACTGCTAATGGGAATTCAGCTCTCACATCATATGCAAGGTTATTACGTCCAGAATGGCTGTGGTTAGTGGTTTGTTTGCTTATTTGTTACTTTATTCTGTTATCAGAATAATTCCTGGGTGTATTTAAACTGAAGGTCAACGTAGGAGTGATTCAGTTTTGGTGGCATTCTGTAACTTTGTTTGGTCTTCCTCGCAGACCAGCATCTTCTTCTTGTTTTTTTTAATTGTACCTCGTATTGCTTCTGAGATCTGCTGTCTGTTTTTGCTCATTGCACTTGGACCATCAAGTTTATTAATAAAATACATGTCAGACATCGATTGGAAAAAAATAAATGTCACAATGTGGTTGCAAATAACCAGCTTGGTGGAGGTCTGTGCTCTCTGAGTGCATTTATAGTTTAGCACCATAATGCTTGGACTTCTCTTCTTTTCTATTTGGATTTGCTTTGACTTTTGATTGTCATTTTGACACCCGATCCAAGAGTGTCTCAGTTGAGATTCTCTTGACGTCAATGAAATGCCAAGTTGTGGAATTACAGTATATCTTAAATCACATCATGAATCTGTCATCATATCTAAAACTGTGTGTTTCTTGTAGAAATGGCTGTGGCTATGCAATTCCGCGTCCTTCAATCAGCAATCGAGTTCATCAAGACCACCTCCACTCAGGAGCCGCAGAAGTTGAGCAGCTCCGTCAACGCTCCAAGCTCACCGCATCACGCCATCTATCAGAAGCGAAAAAGCATTGCAGGTGAGGGCTGTTTCGAAAGCCACATGTCTTTTTCCACCCAGCGAAATCTCATCACATTTGTTATTGATCCTTCCCTCGTCCCGACCTGAAGGTTCCATTGCTTTGAAAGACTCCATTATTCCCCGCATCCCCAGACAGCACTACCGCTCCTATGGCCAGATCCCACTCCCCCCACCCTTCTGCTTCTTGTCCCAGGACACTCCCCTCATATCCCCTGGATCTCCATCATACATGCTCCACAGTGATGCAGGTAGCGCTTCACAACAGGGAACATCTCCTCTGAGTAGGAGGTGTCTTCTCGTGTTGCAGTGAACTCACCAGTTTTCCCACTCCGGAGTTTAATCTGCCTGGTAACTTGATGTACTGGAGCTGTTGCTTAAGTTTCACCGAATGCTGAACTCAATTGACGTCATACACAAATGATGCTTCCATTAGTGAAGCTGTCATTTGGTAATATTCAAATAACACGCTTGCTGATTTGTGGTGTTATTTACTAATATTGTCCCAGACTAAAAAAAAAAAAAACATCTCATCACAAGGACAAATGTTGTGCTCGTAGGCCGCCGGCGCTTTTCTCTGGCACAGACAGACTCCCTCCTGATGAGGATGCGCTCTGTCGCCAGTGACGAACTCAATCAGATGATGCAGAGGAGGATGAGCCAGGAAAACCCCATTCGTGCAAGTGAGACTGAGTTCGTGCAGCGGCTGCAAAGGCTTGTCGTTCTCGCTGTCAACAGACTCATATATCACGGTCAGATGAACGTTCTACCTTCACTAGGTCACGTCACGTCAGCTCGTTCGTCATATTGCATCCGTCATGTTTCAGATGTGAGTCCGGATTTGTTCGACCTCCTCAACATCCCTGACTACCCGGACCAGATGTTGCTAACACCAGAGCCGGGCGAACAGACGCAAGATGAGAGCAGCTCCTCGTCATCTGTCCCGCTTTCTCCTACTCCCTTCGTCCTGCCCCCTGCCAGCAAGAAGAGTTTTCAGAAAGACATCATGAAACTCATGATTGACGGGATCAAAGTCAGCATGGTATGATTTGCGGTTTGCATCACGGGTCAAAACGTTGTTGTTTTTTTTTAAATGGACTCCGTTGTTGATCAGATTAATGTAATCTTAATTGGTATTGGAGGTGATCTAATTGTTCCAATGTCCTTATGGGCCATGTAAAATGTTAAAGAGTTTCACACAAAAATGATATTTGTGGCGTCATTAATTTTGCAATGATGTCTACAGGGCAGTACAGGCCGAGGTGGAGCCCCACATCAGCAGTGGCGGAGGATCCTGTGGTCCTGCAAGGACACTTTTAGGGTGCAAATTGGTCGACTGTTAGTTCACACGCTGAGTCCTGCGCGACCATTGTCGGACAGAAAGGAGGCGCTGGAGTTCGTTTTTGACCCGAGACATCTGGACATCCTGAAAGAGAGTCTGAGCCCAGGACTGGAGGTCTGTAGCACTGCAGTTTATAATTCTAACTGGAAGGTTTAGAATTGAAATTTGAAACTTACCTTTCTTGTTTTCGCACAGCACGGCCCCAAGTTATCTCTCTACCTGTATGAAATGCTGCATGATCACAAGGACAGCCTCACCAAGGACGAGCAGAATTCCGTGGGTGTTTTCATGACCTCACTGAAGCTTTGTGGCCACCGCTGCATTCCTCCCAACGCTCCTCCTAAGCAGGATTTGCTCAAGGCTATAAGGGAGGCAAGTCTTTTGAAGATGAATGCATATATGTCTTCCACAAAAGTTCCTTTCAATGTATCATCAGCAGTTATTCACAAGTGACTAATGCACATTCAAACAGGAGAAGTTCAAGTACGAAGAGGAGGAGGAAACAAGCAAGGTAGACTGGGAGAAGAAGATGGCCTACACCCAGAGGAAGTGAGAAAACTTAAAAGTTCACAGCAGTCATTCTTCCCTTTGCGCTGGTATTTGATTGTATTTTCTTTTGTAGTCTTATTCAGAGGCTGGAAGGCAAATCCAAAGACATCTCCAAGATCGCTGCTGATATCACCCAGAACGTGTCTTTGCGCCAGGGAATGGAGCGGAAGAAGGTCATTCAGCACATCCGCGGACTGTACAAGACCGACCTCAGCGCCAGCCGCCACTGGCAGGAGCTGGTGCAGCAGCTCACGCACGACCGGTAAGTCACTGAATATTTTATCTTTAAGTCGAAAGTCAACAACACCTTGGAGTAGAAAAAAATTTCCAAGATTAAAACTCCACGATTGTGTCGCGCACAGACAAAATTTGTGTAACTCAAAGATTTATCCTAGCTAGAGAATTCAAACACCATCTGACAGCAGTGAAACTGGGCTCATGTGCTCATTTTGCGAGGCCAGACCTTTGCGGAAAGACTTCTCTGTACAGTAACACCTGAATTTTTATATTGAGGTTGGTCATCTGACTCTGTATACTGCAACATAAAAACACAAACATAATTTCCATCTAGACTCTAAACATGATCATATGAGGGTTAAGTTTGAATCTGATTTCATGTTTAAATCACTTTCATTTCAGATCTTTAAAGTGAAATCATTCCCTTAATGTAATCTACTTTTCCATGCAGTCATTTTCAACATTTGATCCAGCTCTTGAGCCACTTACTGAATAACATAGTTAGGGTGGAAGGACATCTCCCACGTGCAGATCTGTTCACTATGTGCTGTTCTGACCCAGAACATGGTCTTAGCCTGTGCATCCGGTAGAAGGTGATGGAGGATCATAGTTTCTACCACTTACCTATCAGCAAGTTCCCGGTATACAGTATACAGAGTTACGTAATGGAGTTCAGTGGCCACAAAGAACTGGCTGGCGGGCTGGGTATATTGAGGGCCGAGAGTTTAAAGCCGGTGCCTGCCATTCTGGAGTTGCATCCGATGTGGAACAGAGTCTTGGTTTATAGTGTTTTTATATGTGAAATTGAGTTGGAAAGTGATTTTACTTCCGTTTGAAGTTGAGTTGTGCAGTGTTGCTTCACATTACATGAGTTACATGAGTCTCACTTAAAATCATGCTAGGGCAGTATGTCTACATGGAGTATATGGTATATGGAGACCACAGCAGCTAAACCTGGACATTGCTCTCATCACTTGGAAGAAAAACTATAAATATAAGAGGGTGATTTTCTTCTAAATATGTAATGTGTGTAATAGATAACTAATACACAGTTTTAGACATTACCATGTTATAAAGCTGAAAAATTCAAATTCAAACACTTTTATTATACTTGTCATTGATGTTGAATATCAGCTAAAGAGTGAAATAAACTCCATGTATACAATTGTACGAGCGAAGGATTAAATGTATAACAATAGCTGACTGTCTTCAGGGCTGTGTGGTATGACCCAACATCCTACCCAACATCCTGGCAGCTGGACCCCACCGAAGGGCCCAATCGTGAGCGTAGACGCCTCCAAAGATGCTACCTCACCATCCCAAACAAATACCTGCTCAAAGACAGACGCAAGCCTGAAGGTAAATGAGCGCAAGATGATAAATATGTGACAGATTAAACTTACAATTGTTCTGTTCAGATGCAGTTAAGGCCCCACTGTCCTTCCTGTTTGAAGACAAGACACACTCTTTCTTCTCTTCCACCGTAAAAGATAAAGCCACCAGCGAGCTCATCAGGTACCGTTCCCTTTAAGTTCCACAGAGAGCTATTTAAAGTTTGTGTCCTCCACTTTTTGATTTCCAAGGGTGCGTTGTAGCGAAGATTGTTCTGTTTTACTCCTCTTAGGTTCACAAGGCGTTGTGTGAGCGTCGCCCCCTCCAGAGAAACAGCAGGGGAGCTGCTTCTGGGTAAGACGCCGTCCGTCTCTCACAGCTGCGCCTTGCATGATATAGTAGCAGACACAGAAAGTTTTGCGCTCCCGCTGTGAGTGGAGGATGTTTGTCTTCTCTTACACTCAAGTGTGTGTCATTTATTCACGAGTGAAAGCCTGTGTTTGTATTGCTCTCACGTCACCTCTCGTCTCTCAGGGAAGTCTGGAATGTACTTTGTGGAGGATAACGCAGCGGACGCTCACGACTGCCAGGTAAAGCACAATTCTAAAGGGAGGCAGCACCTCATGAGGCTGAGAATCACTACTCATGACTGTGACTGTGTTTGGACAGAGTCTGCACGGGGAGACAGAGGCACCATCCTTCTCTTGGACGTATGAGGAAATTAAAGAGGTGCACAAGCGATGGTGGCAGCTGAGAGACAACGCTGTGGAGATTTTCCTCACCAACGGCAGAACCCTGCTCCTCGCCTTTGACAACACTAAAGTAAGCTGTGCTTCTCATCTCTTCTTCAGTGTATCAATAATGTAATGTATTTTGCTCATAGCTTTATTGTATTGAGTTTTTCCCTTTTGTCTTATGAGCTCTGATCCTCACAAAAGATTATATGAGAGTGATTCTGATCATGCAGATTTAGTATTACTGACCTGATTTTGATTGACTATGTTTCATCCAAGTGGGCTGAGGTGTGTTTCCATGCAGTGAACAATGTTCATTTAGAATTTAAACCTGGCATTTCTGAGCACTGGCCTTAATAATGGATGATACTTCTCTCAACATTGTGAAAGCAGTCGGCTTGTAAGGACTGTATTTCAAATGTTCCATTAGGCAGTTTGTATCCTCCTGAGTGCAGTTCACTTTCATGTCTGACATCTAGAATGATAGCACCTTTTGTTTCTCTGTGTGAAGTTCCGTGACGACGTCTATCACAACATCCTGACCTCTTACCTGCCGAACCTGCTGGAGCATGGAAACATCACCGCTCTCACGCAGCTGTGGGGCTCGGGACAAATCTCCAACTTTGAGTATCTGACACATCTCAACAAGCACGCCGGCCGCTCTTTCAACGACCTCATGCAATACCCGGTCTTCCCCTTCATCCTGAGAGATTACACCAGCGAGACTCTGGATCTGCAGGACACGAGCATCTACAGGTAGGTTGTTTCATGTGAGGAAGATGGTTTGCTTGCTCAAAATATTTATATTTGACCTGAAAAAACAAAATCCAAGGTCTGGCATGGCCGAGACCGAGTCTAACTCTAGTCGAAACAAGACCAAGACCGTGAAACTGTGGTCTTGAGTCTGGCCTGGACTACAACACCGCACTGTCTGCCACCAAAACCAAACCTAAACCCTCAAACCTAATAGCTGCACAATTCATTCAAAATTGGCTCAGACTGATATTCTGCTAGATAAAAGGATGCATTGACTCCACTGTGACCGAGATACTGACTTGTACCGTCTTATTTTTTGTGGGGGAGATGGCTATATCAGAGCTCTAATTGGACGTCTCTGATATTTCTTCATCGTCTCTGTATCTCTCTGCACCACTGAAGATCAAACCGACTTAAATCTGTGCAAATAAGCAGAAGCGGCTGATTGGACAGAAACATTAGTCGCCATCCTGCGCTCAGATCTTCTGTCTTTTATTTTCTTATCGTGTCTTTGGGAATTCAAAATGTTTTTTTTTGCTGCCATGCAGGAATCTGATCAAGCCCATTGCTGTTCAGTCAAAAGAGAAGGAGGATCGCTACGTGGACAATTACAAGGTAAAACACCACACTTGTCTTCCTTGAGCTTCCTGCTCACAGACCTGCTCACCGTGATGGACCATGATAGTGCGGTTACATGTATTACAGTACGTCTCAAGCTTTGGCACTCCCATCCATGTGCAGTTCAAGTTCCTGTGTTCTTGCGAGTCTTGTAGGATAAGAAACTCGTTTATCTTTCAATGACGGCACGGTTTATCCATGTTGAGTGGCTCCAGTGACCTCTGCCCCGATGCAGCAGACAAAAACGCAGCTGGAACTGGATTAAATAACAACATACAACCAATTCTGCTGCAGTTCTACCCCTCAGGACAACCTTTGAGCACATTGTTGGTGTTTGTCCTGCATATACAACCTGAGAGATGCAATAATGAGTGGTGGTTAGCCTGCTAGCATCTTTGTGGATCCAGTTCCAGTTGGAGCAAGTACTTGATCATTTGACTCAGGTTCTTGTTTGTTTTGGATTTGAATATGAAAGTTTGCCTCACTTATTAAACCTGTGCTGTGTTTAGCTTGTTTTTGAACTTCTCTGACACCTTAAAGACACTTTGTCCAGGCATTTCACTTTGGCTTATATAGCGATGCGGGAAACCTTGGATTCTTGAGTGGAGCTGTGAAAGTCTGACGTATGTTTCTCTGGTGTGTCCCGTGGTTGGTGGAGTCTAAATAAACACTTTAACAAACTCATAAGGTCTGTCTTGTCTCCTACACAGTACCTGGAGGAGGAGTACAAGAAAGGCATTCGCGAGGACGACCCGATGCCTCCAGTCCAGCCATACCACTACGGCTCGCACTATTCCAACAGCGGCACAGTGCTGCACTTCCTGGTCCGGATGCCTCCCTTCACAAAGATGTTCCTGGCCTACCAGGGTAAATCAAGATAAAAGATAACCCTGCTGACCCTTTTATCAGGCGCTCGTTTGCGTCTGCGTTGTGTACTTTTGTGTGATCAATTAGCGACTGGAAACATCGGTGTCTAACAATCGATGGCTCTTTAACATCAGGTAATTATCATCCATCTATAAAAGGCTTTTAGTGGCTCTGAGTGCCACCTGTCGACGGCGCATCTACGTCTCAATAGTGGAGCTTTTAGCAACGATGGAACATCCTGGCCTCATGTCTCTAGAGCCACCATCCGCCATGAAAGTTTACCGCCCCCCTCTTCCATTCTGCTCTCTCCCTCTCATCTTTTTCTCTCGAGCCTAATGATTTGTTCTGATCCGCCTGTTTTGATCCTTCGTGGCATCTTTTCATGTGATCCTCAATGTATTCATGTCTGAGGCTATGAAAGGGAATCTTTCACCACAGAGGGTTGAATGTGAAATTGTCTTCAATCAGACCAGAGCTTCGACATCCCGGACCGGACCTTCCACTCCATGAACACTACGTGGCGCCTGTCCTCCTACGAGTCCATGACTGACGTCAAAGAACTCATCCCAGAGTTTTTCTATCTTCCTGAGTTCCTGGTCAACAGAGAGGGTGATTATTGTGTGAACATGCTGTTCATTCACCTTCTGTACCACTCACTCATTTGCTTTTCGTCCTCACCAGGGTTTGACTTTGGTGTGCGCCAGAATGGTGAGAGGGTGAATCACGTCAATCTGCCTCCCTGGGCTCGAAACGACCCACGACTGTTCATCCTGATCCACCGTCAGGCGCTGGAGTCTGACCAGGTCTCTCAGACTCTTTGCCAGTGGATAGATCTGGTGTTTGGGTTAAAACAGAAAGGCAAAGCTGCCGTCCAGGCCATCAACGTCTTCCACCCTGCTGTAAGTCATCAACAGAAATATTCAGAATAATCACGAGGAACTGGAGGAATTCAATTACTTTAAAAATCCATAAGGAAAGTCGTTTGTTATGTGGCGATGGCAAGTGTTGATGGATAAAGGAGGGGCTGCTGAGACGAGTCAGTGTTGGGAATGAGGCATGTGTTTTATCGTGGAAGGTTGAGTGAGAAATGAGAGTGGAGAGGGGGGAGGGGGGGTGGAGGATCACCGAGAGCAGAGGGTGTCAAACTCAGTCACGCAGTCGAGGTTGCGGCCCGACCGAATTTACAGAATGCACTCTGCCTTTGAGTCAAAACACATCAGTCGCTCTCCTTCATAACCAACTGTGACTCAAGGGACACTCTCCTTGAAGCTCACACTGCATTTGATTCCCCGGCTTTCATTGAATTCCCCTCTATCTGCATCAACTTTGGAAATTTCTAGATGAATCACGACTTGAAGGATGAAGCTGTCTGGGATGAAGTTTTTATGAGTACTGGAATTCAACTAGTTCAAGCTCCTCAGGGCCATGAGAAATGACTGGGCGGGCTGGATTTGGCACCTGTGCCTCGTGTTTGACACACATGGCTGATGGTGAAGAGACGCTCTGTCTTGCGTTGCGTTGATTTTGTTCCCGAGTGAGTGCTCTATAGACATCTACAGCATTTGTCCAAAGTGTCAACGCTACGGTTTCTGTTGCTGCCATATTATCAAACCTTTGGCTGTTAAACTGTCTGAGAAGGAAGATGACAGTGACGGAAGTCGTCTGACATAGTTGTAGGGTTTAGTTGAAGATTCCCAAAATAAATAGCATTTCTATCTATCTATTTTTGGTCAAGGACTATACATGTTTCTTTCATTGTATTTTACGGGACATTTTAAGTAAGAAAAAGGTATGACACTCTCAAAGGAAACAACTGAGACAAAAAAAAATATTTGAGACAAAAAACAAAATTTCTTTGAAAATAGAAGTAAAATAAAGGGCTAGATTTGTAGTCCTGAACCTAATAAATTTTCATTAAAATGCAATAAATATCCTTTATCCGTTTCTTTTATGGATTAATTTGGATCTCATAAATACAAAGGCTTAGTTGATTTCTCTGTTTCATATTTCTGTGGAAATCTTCATGATATTGTCCCCCACAGACCTATTTTGGGATGGACGTGTCAGCTGTAGAAGACCCAGTACAGAGACGGGCCTTGGAGACGATGATCAAAACGTACGGACAAACTCCCCGGCAACTGTTCAACGCCTCTCACATCAGCAGGGCTGGTCCCAAACTCCTGATGGAGGGAGAGCTGCCCGCTGCCATGGGCATCCTGGTTCAGCTGGCCTTCAGAGAGTCCAAAGAGCAGAGCAAGGAAATCTCCTGTCCAGTAAGCTTGTTGGGCACAAGAGCTCCACTAGGTGTTGTCTTCCTCTGACGTTTGTGCCGTTCCTTGCAGAGTCCCCTTCCTTGGATAAAAGGGCTGAAGTGGGGCGAGTACGTCGGCTCCCCCAGTGCCCCTGACCCAGTCGTTTGCTTCAGCCAACCTCACGGCGAGCGCTTCGGCTCGCTGCTGGCTCTGCCGACACGAGCCATTTGTGGCTTGTCCCGGAAGTTCTGCCTCATGATGATCTACAGCAAAGAACAAGGTAACCGCCCACTGCACCTGAACACATCACGCGAAGTTCCAATTGGCTGAATTTGCGTCTCCACCCTGAAGGTGTGCGCAGCATGCACAGCACCGACATCCAGTGGTCGGCCATCTTGAGCTGGGGTTATGCAGACAACATTCTGAGGCTGAAAAGCAAACAGAGCGAACCGCCAATCAACTTCATCCAGTGTTCACAGCTGCACCAGGTGAGAGGCGTTCGTCCAAAGAACGCGTCCATTTGAAGCATGTTTATTTGCGTGGCGAAGTGTTTGAACAGTGTTGGTGCTGTGAGTCCAACGAGCCTGGCAGCTCTGCGGCATCAACGTGCCAACAACATCCTGCTACCTCATAGCCAAAGGCACATGAACCAGAGGAGTCAGATTTTCCACTGTTTCCCTCCCTGAACCTCTCCTCTCTCTTCCAGGTGACCAGCTGCGCCTGGGTGCCGGATGGCTGCCAGTTATTCACCGGTAGCAAGTGTGGAGTCATCACCGCCTACAGCAACCGCTTCACCAGCACCACGGTGGGTTTCCATGGCAACAGTGCCCTCTCACCTTTTCCGCCTGCACACCAGCACCCGATCCAGCTACTTTTGCTCCCCTCCTCTTCCACCTCTTGCTCCTGCTTTCAACCTCATTATTCAGAGCTCAGATCTTTTCCAAGCACATTAGCACCAAGTCCACGAGTGGAATCGGAGGTCGGAGAGTTCAGTGATCAGAGGCGGGCAGACTTCCTCCTCCTGGATCCACTGGCTCTCTTTGAAGGAGATCCATTGAAGTTCTTTCTGTCTCTTACACCTGTTTGGTTTGGTCCTCAGCCGTCAGAGATGGAGGTGGAGTCTCAGGTTCACCTGTATGGGCACACGGGGGAAGTCACCAGCCTGTTCGTGTGTAAGCCGTACAGCATCCTCATCAGCGTCAGCAAGGACGGAACCTGCATCCTCTGGGACCTCAACAGGTCTGAGAGCCGATTGTTTTGCTTCCCTCTTGCTGCCAAGTTTAGTCCGCGTATTTTAATTTCACCTTTCCCAAATTAGATTGAGCGTTTTTTTTTTGGACGTGAAGCAATGTTGGGATAGTCAGAGATGAAGGTTGTCATTTGTTTGGAGACAATGTTCAAGAGGTCAGATGGTTGGGACACATGGAGAGGAGGGACATAGTTGCAGATAGAAGAAGAGGGAGACAACCAATGATGTTCATGATTCGCTAGGGTGCATGATTGGTTTATTCTCTTCTGTCGCTCGCGTTCTTCGCTTCGAATGATGTGAATATGTTTGAACTGATTCCAGACTCTGCTATGTACAAAGCCTCACGGGCCATAAGAGTCCAGTGACGGCGGTTTCTGCCAGCGAGACCACCGGTGACATCGCCACTGTCTGTGACTCAGGTGGGAGCTCAGTTTTGGTTCAACTCCCTCCAGCGTCTTTGCTTTTTTCCCTTTTTTTTAAATGAATTAAATTTCTGCCCTCAAGTGGGAGGAGGAAGCGACCTACGACTGTGGACGGTGAACGGCGACCTCATCGGTCACGTCCACTGCAGAGAAATCATCTGCTCCGTGGCGTTCTCCAATCAGCCAGAGGGCGTGTCGGTCAACGTGATCGCCGGTGGACTGGAGAACGGCGTCGTTCGGTCAGCGTCCCTTCCTCCTTGTAAAGCTTTGGATGATTGTTGACAGCTAAATGATCGAACTTTGACACTCCCACAGGCTGTGGAGCACCTGGGATTTGAAACCAGTGAGAGAGATCACCTTCCCAAAATCCAGCAGACCCATCATCAGGTGAAGTTTGAGTCTCTTCAGAACGCCTCCCAAACTCTAACTCTGATGACTCATTTCTGATCGTGTCTACCTCCTCGGTATCATTTTCACTGACTCTTCTAGTGATGCTTCCTGTCTCTAAACTGAAAATCTTTGCAGTGACCGCTGCTGTCGCTACTGTAAAGCTTCACTTTGTCACTCGCTGAACTGACAAACTGATGAAATGACTCCTCACTTTTCAAAACTTGAAATGTTCGTCATTCAGAATGATGTTTGTCCAACGATTCTTTCCGTCCCTTTTTCCCACATTTAAAAAAACATTTTTTATTGTATTTTTAAAAATTCAGTTTTTGTTTTAGCTTGAAATTTTTCATGTTTAAATGTAACAAAAGTTTAATTTCATACTGTTTTATTGACAAAAAAGGAAATTGTTCAAAGCCTTTTATATTTGTTTCTTTTGCATCATTTTAAGTCGACGTTTGTTTGGTAAACTAGATGTTTCAACTATCCCCAGCACAAAGCAACAAATCTGCAGCCAAGGACTAATAAAAATGAACCATTACAGTTGGTCAATATCTCACTCTAGTAGCAGAGTAGCTCCACATTTTTTAGTTTCTTGCTTGTTATGAAAACAGGAGAATGACATGAACAAGTTTGGCATTGGTGCCATCATTCTTACTTTCATAGTTTGTTATTGAAATTTTGTGTCCTCTGCTGTCCACTTCAGCCTCACCTACTCGTGCGACGGTCACCACCTCTACACGGCCAACAGCGAGGGCACGGTGATGGCCTGGTGTCGGCGGGACCAGCAGCGCATGAAGCTGCCCATGTTCTACTCCTTCTTAAGCAGCTACGCTGCCGGCTGAGCGTTTGTGTGTGTTCCAGAGTGTTTCACTCCTGACTGGCATGAGAGGGGGGCGTGGCGTCCGGTGCCGTGCGAGGAAAGGACGGCATGGCCTCCTCAAGTGGACTGAAGCCATCCAAATCTGAGCAACTGAAGTCGCTCTCTTGCGATAGTCTGGATGAAGATATATATATATATATATATATATATATATATATATATATATATATATATATATATATATATATATATATATATATATATATATATATATAGACAGACAAGTGTGAGTTGTAAATACTGGAGATGACTATCGGCGCAGTGGATGGTTTTGCTGCAACAGACACTTTATACTTTTCATAAAACTGATCGTCTTTCCCTGCTGTTGAATTGTCTGATGTTAATTCCCTCCCTGTTACGCTGCTATGGCCCGGCTTTAAACCACAGTCTCCCATGGGGAGCAAGGTTTCTCCAGCTCGCCTCCCTCACTTGAGTCTGCCGGGCTTTATGCTCCACTCTTCTGTCGCCATCAAGGGAACGGCGCGAACCAAACACTTGCTATTGTCTTTTGCATGCTCGAATGTCAACAATGCAACTTCCCCTTCCTAGCAAGTGTTAATCTGAGAACATCTTACAGCACTCCATTTTCACTGACTTGGCAGCAGGTCATTGAACGCGTCCCGGCTGCCTTTTTGTCATGAGTTAGACCAAGCTACCGCTCGCAGCATTCCGACACTTTTCCCTCAATGTTGTGTGAGAAAAAGTGATCAACGCACTTTAGAATGCGGCTCTGCCACCAGCCGATCAACCGCTTCGATTCCCAACGGGTGAGCATTGATCCAGAAAGCAATACTGAACATCGTCTAGATCATTGTTCTGCCGGGAAATCCGTCTTACTCCTCACTTGTTTATGAGAAAGGGAATATTTGTCAGGAATATTTCTCGCTTTCTTTTATCATGTAATGAAAAAAAACATACTCTTTGTTTACCGCCTTCATGTTATGAAGAACCTTTTACTTTTTTTTTTTTTTTTTTTTTATGGAAGGAAAAAAATAGCAAGAATTTTAGATAGACCCTGAAGGAAATATATTTTTTTCTCCAAATAACTTAAACTATGCATAATTTAAGCTTGGTGTTTTGTGTTGCTGACATTGCTCTGATTTCTGGTTTTATGTTTCTTTTGTATATATATGTATGTGTGTATGTATAAATAAACTACTATATTATAAATATATATATATATATATACTGTATATATCTATAAATATTTGAAGAAATATTGCCAAGTGTGTTGTCATTTGTGCATCATGACCTTCATGGCAGAAGTCAAGTGTCAAACTCAAGGTCTGGGGGCCAGGAACGAACGAGTTCATGTGGCCCTCAAGAGCTGAAATGGATGTATTTGGCTCAACATTGAATAACCTACAAATTTTAGTTGGGAAAACTGGCCGAGGGTCCAAGAATTGAAGACATGTCATGGCAGGTGGAAATGATCCTGAGGGTGACAATGTCTCTAATTATTCTTAAAATGTAATACGTATTATACGAAAAAATATATAAACCAAACGATTCAGTAGAAATAAATAGGTGCATTAAAGTACAGTTCATTGGACAAATGTATCAGAAATATGATTTTAAAAATACCATTATTCAGAGAAAGCTAATGAAAGGTGCGTAAAGCAAATATGTGGAAAATATAAAGATAATGCATTAACACATTAACATTCATTTGAGCCCTCTGAACTCCAACACACTCAAGGTGGAAATGCTTTTAAATGAACATTAAAAAGATGATCTTAAACAACTTTCCTTTCCTCTGTTCTAAGCAGGAGTGAGGACTGAAACAATGAAAATGATCTCGCAACATTTGTTGTGACTTCGAGGGATAATTCTTTCTGCAACTAATATTTAAATATTGCAACACTGACAGGAAAACAAACACTTTGTTTCGTTTTGTTGTTTCTGATTTTTAATCATGTTTTTTATCAGCTCATTTCAGTAAAATGACGTTTACAGATGGGCGGAAATATATAACGAAATATGGAAATGTTTATGAAACACCGGGGAATTTAATTTGTACAATGTAAATACATTTATTTCAATTAATCGTGTGCATTTTTTTTAAAATATGGCTTGGTTTGAAGCGTAAATAAAATATTGTGCGGTGAAGTAAAAGCGCTGGAGGAAGAAGATGATGATGATGATGGATGGATGAGGCCCATCAGTGCGCGTGTGAGGGGGGACACGATGATGTCAAAGCTGATGTAGAAGGGAAAAGGGGGATCCTGCAGGTCTGTCGCGATAAACAATAGAGCGCACGGGCGCTGGTGGTGCGTTCACGGCCGCCTGGTTCAGACGCGCTGCTCCGCTGCGCTCCAGCCTGGATGTGATCGTCACACGGAGGTTTCCCCCCCTGCTGCCTGCGTAACATCCCTCCGTGTCCAGCCGCGGCTCTCCGACACATCGCCGCTCCACACAGCTCCACACCCGGACCTAGCTCTCCGTGGACCACCGAGGCAGAACTGACGGCGCCACCGGTCCAGTCGGCTCCAAACCGAGGCTGGGATTTCCTCTTGATATTTGACAGATCCTCCCGCGTGTGTGTGTGCGCGCGAGTGCGCGCGTGCGAGTGTGTGTGAGAGAGAGTGTGTGTGTGTGTGTGTGTGTGTGCAGGGTGGAGTCAACCCGGAATCCTGTCAATTGGAAAAAGCACTTGCTCATTTCAGGTACGTCCGTTGTCAAGCTGCTCCTCGTCGAAGCTCGAGGAGGAATTGGCTCTTTATTTGCGTGCATTTTAGCCCACGTTGGTTGTTGTGGTGTGTGTGTGTAGGTGTGTGTTCGTGCAGGCCTGCGACTCCCTCAGAAATAAGAGGCGACCATGTTCGGCTGAGCAGCAATAATCGATGAAAAGCGAGCAATAACGTCTTCTCCGTGGAAGAAAAACACGCGCGAGCCGGGTGCTCGTGAGGCCCGTGGCTGTTGACGAGGATTTTAGGGAGCACGTGATGCAAAACATTGGGTTGGAAAGGGTGCTTTTACAGTATTTTCAGAGCCTTCATGTGGTTGCTAACGGCTAATTCGGTTGCTAATAGAGAAACAAATCGATGCTAATGAGAGCATCAGTGTGTGCTGTGCGCGTGCGTGTGCACCCCACCTTTATGATGCCACTTGGTTATAATAGCAATAACTACAGCCTCACTAAAGATGGCCCTGGGTTTGACTCCTGCTAAAGGAAAACCCCAAGATTTCAACTCCAGTCCAAACACTTGATGTTGGTGGTCTGTCCAGGGTTTCCTTGCCTCTTGCCCCAACTAGCTGGGACAGACTCCAGCCACCTCTAAGTGTCGGTTATGTAAACACTCCTGAGAAACTAGAAGTGTTCAACTCAATTCTGCCAAGTCATTTTACAGAGCTCGGAATAACAACAAATAAAATGATGCACTGTAGGAATCTCAAATCTGCCCCAAACTGGATCACTAATACCTGGTGGCCCTGGAAGATTAAGGTGCTAAAGCCTCATTCTAAACTTCCAAAATCCAGTTAGTCTCTTTTGTTGTGAGGTGGATTCCACAAACAAGGTGAAAATTTGGGGGCATTTAGACGCTAACCAACGATAGTTTAAGGTGACCAACCTCCAACGTTTCTCAAAATGATGAGATGAAGTGCCACATCGACTTCAGTAACTGCCATTTTGATTTACACCACCCTGAAATACAGTGGATGGTCGGCTTCTTTAAGAGGCTTGTCTTGAGATCCAACGGCTGGGCCTGTGTACGACTCGGTGCTCGCCCAGTGAGGGATGTTTCCGTCATGTTGTAAGATGTATTTTTAGTACCAGAAACACTGGGACCCTGAGCGCTGGGACCCATCTTTGAAATAAATACTGTATCTGCTTGCAAACTTGAGTAAAACTGGCGCAATAGTGCCACTTTCCAATATTTAATAACTGCTAAAAAGAAAGTAGTGTCGGTCACCATGGCAACAGCAATAGCCTCATTTTTCAAAGAAGGTTTTCGAACGTGTTCACATGACGATGCAAATGTTTTCTATTCTATTTCTATTATTCCATATTCCATAACTCTCATTCCAAACTGTGTCGCAGTGAAGCTTTTGGTCTCTTACAATATGCTATCATCGCTAACGCAAATATACATTTTGAACTTGTTCAGAATCGTAAAAGTTGGTTCACGGCTGGAACTGACAATTTTTAGTTCACACTTGCGAACTGTGACATCGTCGATGGGCGTGTTGTATTCGACAGACACATCTGCAAATTTTATCATCCAATACATGTCTACTG
Source organism: Synchiropus splendidus (assembly GCF_027744825.2). Classification (NCBI taxonomy): domain Eukaryota; kingdom Metazoa; phylum Chordata; class Actinopteri; order Syngnathiformes; family Callionymidae; genus Synchiropus; species Synchiropus splendidus. Next base: position 17,862,764 of record NC_071342.1, on the reverse strand, counting down.
TGTTTCTGCCTCTTCAAAAGTGGTGCTGCTTCGTTGATGGATGAAAACATACTTTTAAAGCGACTAAAGCTTTCATATTGGTGTGACTTATTTTGCCACCGTGTTGTTTGCTTCCACCTGAGTATGATGAAACACGTATGTACTGGCTGTATGAACAGGGGCTGGTCACTTAGAAAGCACTAAGGTCCTCAGGTTCCAGAACCAGAGCCTTACTCTCCGATGCGTTTGTGAGACACAAACACACTTGAGTCCTGACCCATCAAAACGGAGGCAATAATACAGACGTCCAAAAAGCTCAGTAGGGACTGAGAAGTGAAGATGACAGGTTTGTTCTACAGGTAGCTGTGAAGTCTTTTATGAAAAGACACTCACTTCGCTGCTCCGCTGGGAACTAATACACAAAAATCTGGCATTTTATTGAACGTTCCACGGTTCACTTGAGAAATGGAACAAACAAAATGCTGTGGAGATGATGACTACGGTCAATGTCTCGGACCAGCAACTGTAGCTAGTGCCACACCGACTGCTACGTTCATCACCAAGCACCACCTGTGCGCCAACATGCTACCTGAGCCGACAATGAGCTGATGTTTGAAAGGATTCTACATGAAACAGGATGTACTGTCTTCTCATGTTGCTGTCTAATAGTCACAGCTACTGTAACAGAGGTGACGCACAAGAGCAGAATGAAGGATGCTGAACCTTCAGAGGACGCGTTTGATTGAGCTCTGCTGTTAAGAAATCACTTACAGATGAAACTGGATCTTTAAAGCGGTGATTTTCAAAGAAGGGGATTCACACTTTTCTGCAGTTAAAAAAAAAACAAAGCGATCTGATCCACATCAGAAGTGCTGATTTAAGATGGAGCTGGAGCTGGAAAACAATGCCATTATTGTTGCATGAATCTTAAAGAATGAGATTTTCCTGCATTTATCTCACGAGTTTCTCGACGCTTTCTGGTGTCGCAGGATCAACATGAAGGACGGCATCGCCAACAACAGCACAGCCAGCATCTCCCAAGCCAGGAAAGCTGTGGAGCAGCTGAAGATGGAAGCCTGCATGGACAGAATAAAGGTAATTTGAGACCAGTGCCTTGTGAGTGGAGATGTGGCGACAGACTATGGTGTTCAGACTGATTCCCTGGAGTTGGAGGTGATGCTGATCAGTTGCCGATCTCCTTTGGACTTGAGAAGCAGCTGAGACCGACCGTGGTGTCGGAACTTCGGACACGCGGGCAAAAACAGCGCCTTTTGAGCGCTTTAGTGTGAATAAAATATGTGAGACATTCATGATTCAAGTTAAGAACATTGCTCAGTTTGTTTCAGTCTCAATACTGGAGCCTATTTTCAAAACTAGTTTTGAAAAGCGTTTTTAACCTGGGTGCTCCACTGACCCTTCTACGGCGCAGACTGCACCACTGCACCTGCGACTTATAGACCGGTGCAGCATGTATGAACGAGATCTATTTTCCTTCTTAAATTTAGTGGTTGCGGCTAATATTCCGGTGTGTTCTGTAGTCTGGAAATTACAGTACTCAAAATGTGGTTTGAAAGGTTTGTTGGGGTTAGTGTTTTTTTCAAATTCCTAACTGCGATTGTTAAGTATTTATTCACTTGTTTTGTGTCGTGGTGTTTGGCGGCCATATTTCTGTGTTGAACTTTCCACATTTGTCCAGTCACAACAAAGGAGGTGTGTTCAGGACGAGGAGAGACCAAATCCGACTGATCCAACGTTTAACTGTGGAGAAGTCAAATAAACTCAGCTAACATCACTTTATACATTCGTCCATCTTCAGTTAACCAGCACTTAGTTCTGTTCAGGGTTGCGGGGAGTGCTGGAGCCTATCCCAGCTGTCATTGGGCGAGAGGCAGGAACACACCCTCGACAGGTCGCCAGTCCATCGCAGATCAATTTACATGTCCCAGAAATAAATATTATATGGGACCTTGATCTCTGTGTGAGAGTGAGATGCTGAGATACTGTGCTGCCGTAACTGTCGTGCCAGACATTGAATAAAAAAAAAAAAAAAAAAAAAAACATCTGCTGGCCGTGGTCGTGAGCACGGGTGGACGTAAGTCGAGCAGGTCCTAAGTCGGATGTTACTTGTATTGTAAAAAGATTTTGTGTTGAATTAAGATGACAAAAATGTCATTATAAACTGTCGTCACAGATGATATACAACTATTAATAATCCAGCAAATAATAATTTAGATGACACTCAAGACTTCAGTTGGACCCTGAGGCACACATAACACACTCTGCATGTTTTTCTTCTCAGTAGCTCAACAGGAGAGGAAAACTAGTAGTTTATGCATCTAAAAACAATTAAATATTGCAAAAACAAACATTAATATTTGAATAAAGAAGTAGAGACGAGGTCAGGGAGGACTCACCGTGGACCTTGATGTTGGTGGTGATCTGTTGTGAGAGTATTGATGTGTTGGAGAAGAGGAATGAAGGTCAGTCGAAGGCAGACAGAATGCATGGGTATAAATGAGAGACAGGCATGCAGGTGGTGCAGAGGCAAGGAGTGGAGGAAGTGAAAACAGCTGAGTATTTGGGGTCAGTCATATGGAGTGATAGATACTGAGAGTCAGAGCGGAGTGTTGGCTAGGTGGAACGTATGAAGACGACTGTCAGCTGTGTTCTGTGACAGAAGTGAGCAGCTTGAGTGAAAGGTAGCTCTATAGGACAGTAGTGAGACCTGCCATGATGTTAGAGACAGCAGCTCTGAAACAAAGACACAAAGAAGCAGAGTTCAGAAGTGGCACTGTTGAAGATACCGAGGTTTGTAAGGGGCAAGATTAGACGTGAGCATATCAGAGGGGCATGGGATTTGGAGACAGGGGAGCAGGCTGGTGTGGACACAAGAGAGAGATGTTGGACAAATATGTTAGTGGAAGTATCAGGGAAAAAAAGATGAGGAAGACAGCCATTAACGGAAAGTGATGTGCTGCAGATATGAAGAGGGTAAGTGTGAATGCACAAGGTTTAGGTGCAGGAGTTTGACATGCTCGGGCAACCTATGACAGGAGGTATTGAGTTGTCATACCATAAATTATTTTTATTAATGGTAAAAATGGTAAAAATATTTGCTTGATATAAGGAAAATTAGGAAAGTAGTTACTCTAGTCAAAAATGCCCACAGTGAAGTTGAATCTAAAGCAAACAAAGTCAATTGCTGGGAAAGGAATATGCTGTAATATGTTTAGCTGTTGTGACGTTGAGGCCATGTGGGCCAAACAGGGGCACTCAGGGGTCCACATGAGGCCCTGCAGCAGCCCGACACCAACTAAGGAGACATTTAGAGGTCCATGATTATATTTTAGCAAAGGGCAGTGCTGATTTTTTACGTCACGACAATTCGAGAGGAACGTGCCCTGGTAGTCGGACATTAAGCCTCGGTTCACCTTCAGAACAGCAAGACTCGCGTGGCTCCAGCGAGCTCAGCTGGAGAGTCCAGCGTGCGGTGACTCTGTGAGCCCCGGGGCTCGCGGAGAGACCACTGACCGCTTCTGACACCAGCTCTCCTCTTATTTAGGTCACTGCTTTTTTGTCTCTCTGAGGGCGACCTTCCCGAGTCGCTCATGCACGCCGCTTCGTCCAGCAGTGGGTCACATGATGAAGAGCTGTTGTCTGAATTTCGGTCACTTCTTTTTCAAAATTGAAGACTTCTCCTTTGTTGTTCTTCTGCTGCCTTCCGTCCATGTCTTAATCTTAAACGTGCTGGAAGAGCAGGAGCACACACACGCAACAAACAACTTGATTTGAAGTGGATGAAGTACACAAGACACACGTTTTCGCCATGTTAACTGTGTTGTTGCTCAGACAGAAGAAGTCCATGTGGTTGTCGTGATAGTCACGGATGTGATGTTGGGGAAGAATCGGTGCTGCCAGCGCGTCAGAACTTAATTATATTTCTGGATAGTTTCACAGCTGCACAGTTGAGTTGAGGAAGAGTCTGACTTATTTTACTTTTGAATGTGGTGGGAAATTGAAGTGACTGTATTAAAACCAGTCAAATCTAGAGATTCTTCCTCTTATCTTTTTTCCTTCATCTATCTGGTTGCTTCTTTGTTGTTCCTCATTGTCTTCATTTTGTTTTTCTCCTGCCTATATTTCTTCCTCCTATTCTGCAACTTCTTCCCAGACATTTTATTCTTGTTTTTCTTCATCTTCTGTCTTCGTGTTCATCTCCTTTCTCTAACTTTCCTTGTTCTACACCTTCCTTGTCTTCATATTTTTCTTCCTTCTATGTTGTCTTCTCCTTCATATTTGTCTGTTTTTGTTTCTTCTTTGTGCTGTTAGTCTTTTGTACCATCTTCTCTGTTCCTCTTTAGTCTTTTGTACCATCTTCTCCGTTCTTCTTTAGTCTTTTGTACCATCTTCTCTGTTCCTCTTCAGTCTTTTGTACCATCTTCTCTGTTTCTCTTTAGTCTTTTGTACCATCTTCTCTGTTCCTCTTATATTTCCTTCTTTGCTTTCTTCTCTGTCATTGTCACTGTCTCATTATAATCAACAACAGATTCTCTCAGGTCTCTTTCTCAGTCTCCAACTGTCTGTCCTCAACATCATCTCTTCTTCTTCTCCCATTCTTCCTCCTCCTCTTTTCCTTTTCCAACTTATTTTTTGTCACTACTCTTTCCTCACCCGACATTCATCTTCTTTTTTATTTGTCTTCTCTTTTTTCTTCGACTGCTTTGCTTCATGCATCTCAGATTCCTCCTGAACCGCTTTCTCCTTCCTTTTCACTACAGTTCTCGGAGCGAAGACGTTCAGATCAATGTGGCATGCATCTGCATGGAAGCGTCTTTTGCGTGTGTCCGCAGAACCTTTGTGATTTATCACGTTACTTTCATTTAAATTGCGCTTGAAACGATTTCATCAGACTGAAAGAATATTGAATATTTTCTCTGCAACGCATTTGACTTTCCTCTGACCATGATGACATAGTAGAGGGAGATTCAGCAACAGACTTCTGGTTTCACCGATGCTCTTTTCATTACGAAGAATTTTTCACCGTCGCAGTTGTATTTTATAAAATGAAGCATTTACATGATTTTCCACAAAAATACATTTCCTTCAAATTAAGAATATTCAATTCCACATCCTCCGATGCTTCTTGCCGCTCACACTTCCCTATTTCCTCCATATTTTGTGGTAAAGCTGAAGACATTCCCAATAAATGAAAATGCAAGTTCAACGCTGACTAGAGGACAAACCGAAGTTTGACCGCAGAGCTACTTCGCTCGTGTGTATATTGAAAAACTTTGACTGATTAATAGCGCATGAGAAGCTGAAAGAGCCACTCGTGCAGAAAAGCCTCCGTGTCGCCATGGCAACATGGCTTTGTTATTAATACTTCCACATCTACAAGTTGTAGATGGATGAGCAGGCAGCTTCCACCTTCTCTATTGACCCAGAGGAAGAAGCAGTGAGACGGAATAAAACGGATCTCACAAGACAGAAGGGCGGAGACTGAACTCTTCCAGTTGTGTGTATATTCATTAAAAATTGTGTGTGTGTGTCAGACTGACTGACATCTCTGCCGTTGATTGAGGGAACGGCGTTTTTATTAATTGCTCAATCAGCCCAAGGAATGTGAGCAGCACTAATTAGAGCGACGCTCCGTCCGTCATGGGGCTGCAGTGTAATTACAGTCTGACTCTTAAGACACACCCACCCACACTCTCTCTCTGTCACACACACACACACACACATTTTCCATCCACTGCTGGAGACTAATAGCAAAAATGGTACATTAATTAGCATGTTTATCCTTCATTTAAATGGGACATTATTATAAATTACTCATCTGCTTATGTTTTTGTGAAGTCACTCTAAACATAGTATTTAATTTTGCCAGACTTTCAACTGTCAATTTGTTTCCCGCTCGAAGATTTTTTTTTTTCCTGAGAAAACATGTCCGGTCAGTCAAATGAAGTTCAAATGAGGTTTCCTAATAACTATACTTTGACACAAGCTATATCAAAGTCTGGTCTGGAGGCCATATGTGGTTCTTGATCAGATGTGGTCCCAAGCCTCATAATGCAGTGTGTTCTAGTTAGTGCTTACTGTACATTCACATCAAACATGCTAGCAAAGCAAGCTCATTCAAAGTTAATTCAGAGCTGTGTGCTTCGTGTGACACACTGTCGGACTATGATATTATCAATTGAAAAATCTGCAGGAGATGGACCTACTTCTTTTGATGCAACCCCAGAAGCGGCGGGAAAGTCGCTTTAGCGACTACTCAGGTGTAAGTAGTGAGAGTCACGTAACATATTGTCCAACCCAGTCTTCTTCCTCTCTCAGAATTTCCCATGTAGATCAGCCACCACAGTCACAAGTTCCTCTCCTTATTTACTACATCCACTAGCCTCATTGGATGGCTTCCTCTTCTTCCATCTCCATTGTACTTGGTCCAACGTCGTCTCTCAACGACTTCCCTAGCTTTATCCACCCTTTATCTCCAAACCTCTCCATATGCCTCTCTTATTATTTCTATAGTGTCTGACTCCTGACTCTTGACTCTTCTAACCTTGCTTCTAACCGTGGCTGGCATTCATACAGTCCAAGACACGGATAGATCAATTGAAGAGTCGTGAATAGGGTCGATTTTGTATGAGGAATCTCTGTTGTTTGTGTCAAAATACAAAAGCAGTGCTTAATTTTAGCCAAGATCAAAGCAGTTTTTTTGTTTTGACTGGTATTCTATCAGTACTGTCCAATGAAGCTTGCGCCTACTCGTCTCCACATGCGGATGATGAATTAATGTTAATAATATAGTGATAAAAGATCCAATATATTTCATACATCTGCCTTATTTATATTTACAGAAACAAATAAATGGAAACAAATGGAGCGATCCTTCATCCGCAGTCATTTTCTCTCCCAAAAGGTTTAACACTGAGAATGGTGATAAATCTTGGATTTAAATATAAAGCTGAGTTTCTTCTGCCCACATCAAACCTCCATTGGAGATTTTTGGGTTCTCCTCATATCCCTCTCTGAGACCCTGAGAGCTTGTTATATTGCCATTCTGAATTATTGTACAAATTACCGTATTCCCCCTTCTCTCCCAATTTTTGAATCCCAGGTCGTTCACGCTGGGCGTGAATCTATCATCAAATGCAAACCAGCTCGGTAATTTCACCTCCAGAGCAATTCAGTTTAATAACATCACACCAAATATTCAGGGAGTGGGCCGTTATTGGCAGCCATTCCCTTCACCACTCGAATGTGAAATAGCAGAAGATGGATTTTGTTTTCTCTTAATCTTGCTTTCCTCTTCCGATTTACCCCATCAGCCCTCATGGCACCGGCCGGTGTCAGCTCGATAAGTCATCCCGAATGTTTAGAATGAAAAGTTGGGGGACACTTTCTTTGACTTTGATGGTCTAAATCACGGCGACTGACTTCAACACTTTATTATTCCGCAATTCCATCCCAACTTTTTGCTCGAAGTTGTGTTTTTTTCACCTCTCAGAGTGCAAGTCATGACTTCAATATAGGCCTTCCATCTTGATTTTTACATTTGAAAAACACAATACTGCAACATGTAAATACACAAACAGACACACAGTTTCTCAACTACACAATTTACAGCGTGGTGCAGCAATAACTAAGAAAATGGCGTCGTCATGGCTTTACTATTCCACTCGTAATATCAATACTGGGAAACCCAGTTACACTACAAAACACTTTTTTGTTTTGTTTCTACTGCAGAACTTTTGTTGTACTAATGTTATTTCTTTCCGATCTGGAAAGCAAAAGTTCTTCACATTGTGTTTACTGTCTGAACGGCATTTGGACTTCGCCTGTTGAGTAGCTGGATGAAGTCATAGCGAATGAATAATCGAAGGTTGTTTTCGTGTAGTAGAACACTCCCTTATTGATTAACCCCTTTAAAAGCTTCGTCATAATTTGACATTTTGGTTCTGTATGGATTTTCCTCTCCTGAGAAATTTTCTGAATGTCACGGCTATTTTATGAGTGTTTTCCTGTAAAGATTTTTAATGCTGGACATGGTCTGCGGCGGCGATAGTTTGCCACGTGCATGAATAATAAAGATGCATTAGCAAGAAGAGAGCGGCTAGTTAGCTAGACGCATGCTCAGGGGTAATGATGCGTGACCGCTCGTCTGTCATCGGCCACGAATTTAGCACCGTTGGATGCTCGCTGCTTTGACGTTCTCCAGAAGAGGCCAAGTGTGACGGCAGATAACTTTGTCAGGCTGAGTGGTGAAGGGGGAGAAGCGCTGCTGCTCTGCAGTGGCGTGAGCATCTTGCTAGGATGTTACGTGAGGAGTTCCAGGTGACAGGGAGGAGGCCCGGGTCAGACCCGGGACATGCCTAAGACACTTCTGTGTTCTCCAAAAAGTGTTGGGTGAGGTTTGAACTGGAAATTTAAGAAAAATTATTGACACGAGGAAACAACAAAACAACACATTAAATAATTTATTTTTGTCTTCATTTTCTTTCTGAAAAAATACCTGCGTTTTCTGCAGCCCAGTTGTAGGCCACTGGCGTTACCTTATGAGTCGCATCTGATTTTCATTTTCAAAGTTCACTTTGGTTACTATTATAAAAATGCTTACTGCTCGAATTATCTTACCCATTACGTAATGGTAAATGTCTCATTCATTTAATACCCTCAAAACTATTTCAATAACCTGCATTATTTTTTAATGTCCACATTTGAAAACATGGAGAAACGCGAATATTAAAAGAGTATGTTTTGTTGAATGTCTGCTGCACTGACTGACAGACGGCATCACAGCCAAATGTCAAGCAGCTGAGTCTGTGTGAGTGTCTGCGTGCGTGTGTGTGTGTACGTGTGGATTCTCTTCAGAGAGTCGAGATCAGATGTTTTCATCCCTCCATTGATCACCAAGACCTCCACATTCCTCTCCTGCAGCTGCTCCTGTAAACTCAGGCTTTAAAATACTTCTCACCTTGAAGTTCCTTTCTCGTCCTCCTCCGCCGTCACCACAGTTCAGCTCCAGCAGCTCTCAATCACCCGAACCAGGGCCCCGCTCCTGTCAGAGGCTTCAAGTAATAAATCAGGAATGACAGATAAACATTGTCTCTAGAACATGTCAATAAGTTGAGTCTTTATGAATTTGCCATGACTGGCGTTCACATTGTGACCGCTACTTCAGTCCGCTTTTGAGGAGTCTCAAATGGAAATTCTCTGCTGTTGTACACGGCAGCACCTTAACCGCTGATAACATCTTCCTACTGCTGTTTAACCAAGAACGCCTCTCTTGCGAACACAAATCAACTCAACAAGCTTTAAAACCTTTTTCAACACATGACGTGTTTCTGTTCTGCCTGATTGCTTTTCAGTCTTTCAACTTCAAGGCTAATGGAAATCGAAAGTCGACCTTAAATAGAAACCCAGTCTTATCTCTGCATTTAACAAACGCTTAAAGGCGGTAAACACTTTCTATTGTCCTGTCAAAACCAGCCGTTGATGAACTCATTTGTGTGTGTGGCCACATTATGTTGTAGAGTAATCGAAAAGGTTAATGAAACATTTTTGTATTTCTTTATTTGCCGTTATTATTAACATGAAAATAATAACTCAGACAACAACTTCACCTTCACCTTCTTCTGCCGCTTATCCGGGGTCGGGTCGCGGAGGCAGCATTCGGAGCAAGGAAGTCCAAACTTCCCGATCTGCACAAACCTCCTCCAGCTCTTCCCGGGGGATCCCGAGGCTTTCCCAGGCCAGACCGGAGACATCATCTCTCCAGCGAGTCCTGGGTCTTCCCCGGGGTCTCCTCCCGGTAGGACATGCCCGGAACACCTCCCCAGGGAGGCGTCCAGAGGGCATCCAGATCAGATGCCCAAGCCACCTCAGCTGGTTCCTCTCGATGTGGAGGAGCAGCGGCTCCACCCCGAACACCTCACCCTATCTCTAAGGGTGCGCCCAGCCACCCTGCGGAGGAAACTCATCTCAGCCGCTTGTATCCACGATCTCATCCTTTCTGTCATTACCCAAAGCTCGTGACCATAGGTGAGGGTGGGAACGTAGATCGATCGGTAAATCCATAACTCAGACATGCTAAGGGAAAATATATATTTTCAATGACATTTTTAATATATTGTTTTCTATTAAGTTTAAAAAAGTATAATTCAACAAACAAACGCAAAAATACATTCATTATAAAAGAGGTATATTTTGAATTAATGGATATGAAAGAAAAGAAAAGGTAAAAAGTGTCAGTTGAATTAAAATACAAAAATATATCAATTAAGAAAATGAAAAAGTAAAGTAAGAAAATTGAAACTGGAAAAATGCATGAAATTAAAATGTAATTTCTTACTTATGGCCAGATGAAAATAGACAGAGGGCCGCCTGTGGCCCCCTTGTGCATTGCAGAGGTTTGTTTGTGGGTTCTTCCCCACCTGGAGGTCTTGCTATCCTGCCATCCTGGGCATGTGAAACTGTCCCCCAAAATGGTCTCAGTAATTTCTAACCTTGGTTGCTTCATTCTGCGACACTTTACATTACGTCTATGGGATTGCGTGTTGAAACGTGATTGATGAATTTCAGTTTTTTCATCACTGCCCAGTGTCACTGTCATATTCAGATTCACCGTCTGTGTCTGTTATGTGCTCTACATTGAGCAGTTGTCTGGCGATCGGTGCCGTGTCCGGGGTGTGCCCTTGCCTTCTGTCCAATTAAGTGAGTTCAGGCTCCAGCCCTCCATGGCCTCTTAATCCTGGGAAGGAAATGAATGAATGAATTTGCCATTTGTTTCAAATCACATCCCGACGACCAGCAGCAGGGCTGATGAGATGATGCTTGATGTTGAATTAGCTGGAAGACTTTGACATGTTCCCGAGGCATGATGCCGAAGTGCTTGTTATCCCTGCTGACGTGTTTTTGGAGGGTAGATTTGTGGCGTCATTAGCTGTTACTCTTTATTTATTGACAGGCCTTTTTTTATAGACTTAGCGTATGCATGAGTTTTCTGCAGAGATCCCAAAGATCTTGTTGGAGTTTGAAGGCGTGTTTCTTCCACGAGCCGTCGTCGTACTATGCTCCTCATAAATCCCCAGATGGCTTTTACACTCAAACTGAATTATAAACTTTCATCCGCCATGCTGGGTAAATCCACCTGCACGGCCACAGAAACACATTTCCACAGATCTTCCCAGGTCGATAACTAATAAACAAAACGTGGTTAAAACATAAATGATGCACTTGTGCGTCCACACCAATTGATTTCTCCTCCGCTACAAACAGAAAAACATTCTGGAGACGCTGGAGTCGCCCGGGAAAGTTTGCCTCAACCAACAAAGAGAATTAGTATTCAAGTATTCCTCAACTTCTCTGTGCGTCCTGACAATCACCTGGGATAAGACCCAGCTCTGACTGAGAGAAGTCTTGTTTTTTTTTTAAGATAAATATTCAAAGATTTTGGGGCAGTGGTCAGGCAGGCAGGGGAGTTTGGAATGAGCAGGTGTGAACATGTTGTTTTTATCCATCCCGACTTCTTAAAATTCATGGAAACTCACCAGGAAGGAGGCTTGAGGCAAAAGAAAATCCCCCACATGGGCCAGACGTTGAGATACCCTGTCGGGTGAGACGGCATTTGAAGATGAGCCCACAAGTCTGTTATTATATCTGATAGACAGTCGGAATTTTGAGTCATTATGACATTGGATGAGCTTAACTTATTCCTTGGTAACACTTTTAAATAAGTTGGGTTTTTCTTCACGCCTTTATAAGCGTGCTGCTAGTATAACCAGATCGTCTCTGCTTGGATCATCCGTTTTCGCTTTCAGTTTGTCCTATCACTTGCTGTCGGTCTCCCTTCCTGTTTGCCCGATAGCTTGGTCACAAACCATTACTGTTAGAAACGCTATTCAGGGTTGTGCGTTCGAGTTGTGTTGAGTTTCACGCTCAGGTTTGAATACAGTGGGACTCCCGTATTTGTGGGCTTAGTGACTGTAGATGACCTGAAATAACACGGGAGCGTGCGGGAACTGGCGCTGAGCCGTGTTGATGTGATTGGTTCACAGGGCTACAGATCATCATGTGAACCATTCAGGTTCATTTCACGTCGCCGTAACTGAGTCTATTGTTGAGAGAGATGCCACCTCACATGCCAGTTTTCGTTATGTTATGTCTGCCAGTAAGGTGGTTGAGTATGACTGTATAAAAGAACAGAGTCATGCTGTGGTTATGCGACGACTGTATGAGTATTATTATACAGTATTTACAATAATCTAGTGTCTATGCCAGTGATGTCATAATGATTTGTTCGAGCTCACTACACAGACGGCTCTGTCTGTCTGCGAGTGTGTGATGCTAATATTATCCAATGTTTAGTGCAGACACAATCGAAAATAATATCAAATGCAAGTATGTACTATATACTCTTACACTACGTATACAATCTGCTGCTGGCTTTTCCGCAAATGTTTAGTCGATACTGTATGTTCGACAAAAAAGTAGTAGTATTCTTTTCCAGCCAGAATCCTGGGGTCTTTTTGGTCTCAGGTGAGGAAAGGTTGGTCAGTTCGGTATAGCGTCTTCAGTCATGAGGACTGGTATTGGTTTGTCGTGGTGAAAAACGAGCTGAGCCAGAAGACAAAGCTCTATGTTTACAACCTTTAGGTCGTGAGGGAATGAACCAGATCAGCCAAATGACCGGAGTGACTCGAAATACAACTGATGCTCCTCCATATTGAGAGAACGCTGGCGAGGTGGCTCGGCTGCTGCATCTTGCGTGGCCCTTTGGGAGACCCAGGAAATGCTGAGGAGAACATGTCTCTCAGTTCACCTGGGCACCTCTCTGTAGTCCCAGAGGAGACCTTGTGGAGGTTTCACCGGGGAGCCTGAGTCAGTGGAATACTTCCTGACGAGTGACTTCCACCTTTCCTAGTCAGATGGCTTAACTTCTCTTGTGGGCATGGTTCAATAAACCTCTCAAGAGACCGAAGACCACCCCTTACCTGCACTGGAAGGAGAGCAGTGGCGAGTGAAACCTGTATGCAGTAGAAACGAAGCAGAAGAGAAGAGAAACTCCTCAGTGGCTGGTGTTGATGCCCAGAGGAATTTCTATTTTTTTGGTGATAGATTTCCCACCTGGCACTGTAAAACATCTTTAATCAGAACTTCAATACGGCCTTTGACCATTAAAAAGCACCTGAAAACGCTTGAAAAATCTGAATAGCAGCCTAATATTAGATTCATGTCAGAAGTACCGTAATTTCCGGACTATACAGTAGAGCGCACTAGAATATTAGCCGCACCCACTAAATTTAAGAAGGAAAATAGATCTTACATAAACCGCAGTGGTCTATAAGCCACGGACGCAGTGGTGCTGTCTGAGCCGTAGGAAGGACAGTGGTGCACCCGGCTTAAAAACTAGTATTGAAAATGGGCTTCAGCATTGAGACTGACTCCTGAAACAAACTGGGCAATGTTCTGAATTTGAATTATGAACTCCTCACATCTTTAATTTGCATTAAAGCCCTCAAAATGCACTGTTTTTCGCCCGTGTGTCACAAGTTCCGACTCCACAGCCGATCTCAACAGTTGCTTCTCGATTCCAGACTCCCAGGAGATTGGCTCTGTTGCTGGAGCTGCGGACACGCGGACGAAAACAGTGCAATTTTGAGCGCTTTAAGGATAAATCGGTTTCATCGCCTCCGACTTCATATGATTTCAGCGTATAAAAATTCAAATACATTAGCCGTGCTGTTGTATAAGACGCAGGGTTCAGACAATTAAACAATTGCACGCAGACTTGCGTTATGCCTGCTTACAACTGTTCCATTAAAAATCTATTTTCTCATTTTATTTGAGAAAATTCAGACAACATGAAACTAAAGCTTTTAAAGTCACCCTAGCGTTTTGAGGAGGGTTCGTCCAGGGAGAGTCAATGAAAGACATGAAGCGTGAAAACAGTTTATTAATCTGCACGAGTGCACCATGAAGCTGCAGCGTGATGTCCTCCTCAAGCTTCCTCCTGACCTCCCTCCGTTCCTGCAGTGTCCTTTAAAACGCACGGGGAGCAGCTGAGGCCTGTCACAGGGACGGCAGCCTCCACCTCACTGCATCTCCAGTGTGGAGCTCTGTGATGGCAGCGATGCGCGTTCCTGATCTTATTGTATTTAATCAGCGCCGTCCTCTTTTGTGTCAAGTGGAGATTCGGATTCTGTTGCAGTGCCAATTATGATAACAAGAAGAGTTGAGATCTCACATCGAATAATTAATGTTCTGTTTCTTAACTTCCCCTTCACATGTGGAAAGTTCATCGGGAAATCTATAGCGCTGCAGGCGAGGAGACGGCGCTCGTCTTAATGTGATGATTTAATGAGGACTTTCTTGCTGCACGCGTCACGCTACAGATTTTGGAAAGTAAAGTCAGTCAAAACTTCTGCTCCCAGCGCCTCCATCGAAGCTGCCACCGGGGGGGCGGGCAAACTCTACCTGACATGTTTGACTTTGGGAGGAAATTGGAGTCATAACTGTCTCCGTCTGTGTTGTCTTCAGGTGTCCAAAGCAGCTGCCGACCTGATGGCCTACTGCGACGCCCACATACGCGAGGACCCGCTCATCGTCCCGGTCCCCGCCTCCGAGAACCCCTTCAGGGAGAAGAAGTTCTTCTGCACCATCCTCTGATGACCTGCAGGGGGCAGCTGTACGGGCGCAGGCATGATGATGCCCGGCTTCTCCGTCTTCACCACACCTGAAGCCGCCGGCCTTTAGGCGTCGCCAGGTGGACTCTGTTGTTGGTCAGCTGGGGGCTGATGGGTATTGGGAGGAGTCAGCCGCGCTGGCAACGAGTGTCCTGTCTTGTTAAATAGGTTTGTTATTGCTTTGTTATTAGAGACCAGCCTTGCTCAGTGCTTCATGAGATGAGAGACGTTTTCATTTGTGCTAGATCTTTTCACGCCTCAGGAAACAGAACCTCGTCCAGACTCTCCCTTCATCCCAATATGCAGCAGGAACCCTTTCATCCCTCACATCTCACATTAGCATGTGCCAGAGTGCCATCTCTTCCCTGCCTATTTTTGAATAAGAAAATCAATGACGGAACTTTTTTTGTTTGAGGCGCCGGCAAGCTGAAAGAGATGAATTCGCTTTCTGTTTTTTATGAAGCGCGGTAATTTATCGAGCCGCCTCTTCCGTTATGTTTCAAGACGCTACATTTAATACGGGCTGGCGACGACGTCACATCTGTTGCAAACATCTGCACACTGCACAACACACTGATCCGCGCTGCTATTGTTGGAGCACACACATCTTCTGACGGACGCACAATCGACGCATTCAAAATCTCTGAACACTCAGGTAATCTCAAAGTCAGCCGCAGCACAATAGCTCGAAAAACACAATTCGACTGTGTGACACTGTTTTAAGAAGACCACATAATCCGGTGTTTAATCTGGTGTTGCACCAAAATTCACGTTCCAGTCCCCACAAAGTCATTATTTCGTCTCAGTATTGACCTAATATTAGTCAGCTGCAACAGCTTCCTGGCGGTTTTGTATCTGTTTTCATTTCTTCATACGCAGAACAAACGTACCCTCTTTTTAATCCTGTATTACTATAACTGAGGGTTAAGGTGGAGGATGCTGACTTGCTGTGGCAACCCTGCTAAAAGACAAGACTGTAACGCCATTGGTGAGTGCGCCCCCTGTGGACAGAAGCATAACTACGTCATGTTTCATTTCAAAATAATTTGCCTTC
This sequence comes from Synchiropus splendidus, assembly GCF_027744825.2. Lineage (NCBI taxonomy): Eukaryota > Metazoa > Chordata > Actinopteri > Syngnathiformes > Callionymidae > Synchiropus > Synchiropus splendidus. The sequence continues at coordinate 17,847,044 of NC_071342.1, read as the reverse complement.
CACCCGAGTTCATTACAAAGTTTATTCATTATTAAGTGAATGATTTCTAAAGTATTCCAGAAATACTCAACAATATTGTGGCCACTTTATTTTATTGACTGTAAATAGAATATTAAAAAAATTGAACATTATTTATGGTTAGAAGAGGTTCACTTACGACTGAATTTCCATTATCTTTCATTAAGTCATAAATGTGGAACTAAATGTAAGACTTTCATGAACATTTGGTGGATAACTACTGTGATTTAATCATTAAAAATGTATATTTAGTTATGATTTGACTTATTTGCATATTTGTAATTATTATTTTACATTTCTGTATTCGCTTGTTTTACAAGGTCAGTACTAGTTTAGTTTGATGATGACATCTAAACATTCGGAAGAAAATAGACATAGAAAATATTTAAAAAATGTAAAAAAAAAAATACATAAATGAAAAATATATAGATTGTTAGTTAATGTGTATTACATTAAATTAATACCTTAGTGGGGAAAAATAAATTCTTAAACGTGTTATTTGAACGTCGCAAAACAACACATTTTACTCATGTATTTATTCCACCTTTCATTCCTTTGTAGATGTGTATATAATATATACCATGTTTCAAAAATAAATGAATAGACATTGAACAAAATTTGGACCTTTCTTCATAGGACAGTGATATAAAGAAAAAAAAAAGAAAATAAGACATTGCAGACATTATAAAGTGAAATAACCAAAACCTATAATTATGAATCTATTTTAATTCCAAAACAAATATAGAACCACATTTAAATTGAGCTATTACAATGTATGTTTTTTCTTCATTGTCTTTACTTCAAACTCATTTTATCTGTTGCAAATAATTAGTTTCTAAAAAAAGTCGCGCCGCCATTCAGGAGGAGATTAATCATTTTTCTTTACTTCCTTTATACTGTTGGAGCTCAGTAGAACGTACCCACGGTTGCATCGCCTTTTGGGGTTATCACAGTGCAAACAAGGCTTTAGTCCAAAATAATTCATGACCGTGTCGCCTCCTTGCCAACGCCGCTCTAATGCCTCTCTGCTGTTGCCGCTTGCTGTGATTTACTGCTCGTCCTCTTCATCGACTTCAAATCCGAGACGGCACCTTTTTAATACCAATCTCCAGTCCGGGTCTGTTTCCTGAGCCGACTCCTTCTGCCTGACCTCGAGTGAATGGCACGGCCTTTGACATTAATGCCAACGAAAAGGCCTGCATGTTTCCCTGCTCCTTTTTTTGGCCTCTCTTTTGGGGCGTCTTTTAGGGTGTACAGTATGTTTCAGTGCCAACGTTCTTTGGGGCGTCCGACTTCTCTTTGTTCAGAAGTAAAAGCACACGTTTCCGTTAGTAAACAAGCATTTGCTGATTTTTATGATGAATGGTTCTGATTGTTATTATTATTATTATTATTATCGGTAGTATTATTGGATATATCTGTTGCTCAGCACCGACCGCTACATGACGTGTCGTGCGACTGTAAGATAGCGTTTCTAAATCATGCAACTCTTGAGTATTTTCTAAGAGGAGGGTGAGGGTCTGTTTACATGTTCTGATCCCTTCTGTGGTTTTTGACAACACATTTGTGTAAAAAAAAAAAATACAATTTCTGGTACTTGAATAGCCGTCACGTTAGTAATCATAGGATGAGAAGTGTATTTGATTTCCTCTGCGATGACCTGAGCTTGACCTCAGGAGCTCTCTCCTCATCTGGAGGACGGTGCCAAATCATAGACACATAGATATGAATATTGCATGAGTTTATTTCTGTCTTTAACAAAGAGGACTATTAGGATCTCACTTGTTTTGGATGGGGGTGCTGCTCTGGAGTTTGTTGACAGTGTGCAGCTGTATTTATCTTTTCAAGTGGTATTATCGTTCTTTTCTTTTTGGAAGTCATACAACTACGATAGCATTTCATTAGCAGGCTTTGATGGATTAAACTGAATTAAAGGAGATATCTAACCAAAATGTGACGCCTCTTTCATCTTTCTGCTCAGGCTTGTAATCAGTGTGTGAGGAAGACCTCCTGTTGTTGTGCGCAGCTGACACTCTGATTGGAGTCAAAGCGAAGGCTGATAAAAGGTCCTGAAATAAACCAAGAAATCAGTCACGAACTGAAAGGTGATTTCTTTTTTTTTTTTTTTTTTTTTTTGGCAGTGTTGAAAATGACTCTAAGTCAAGCTGTTGAAGTGTAAAATGGATCCTGACTGTATCAAGTCACACTGTGCACACAAGAAAGTTTTCCTGACCTCTACCACCAGGTGGCGCTTCACTGTTTCAACAGTACTTTCACCCCCAACTGATTCACTTTTAAAGTCAAGGTAGAGGCGCGATAACTTGCTTACTCACGCTACAGCATGAGAGCAGGTGATGCGACACGTTTCAGATGCTGAAGTTGACGAATCTCATCTCCGGCTGCAAATCTGGGGTGTCAACCATTCAGAGCAGAGAAGGAAGATTCATCAACTATACGCTGACCTTAGCGTTTGCTGGAGTTCATGATCCATCGACCTGACAGTCTGTCTGATGGACCCTGAGATGGACTAACTCGCCTTGCCAAGTCGCTCTTGCTGTGAACGTATTATTATTATTATGATTATTATTGCTATTATTATTTGTTATTATTATTACTAATTGTTATTATTACTTTATTATTTTATTATTATGTTATACGATTATGATTTTAGGTCTTTATTCTCACGTAGAATACATGACATATCAATATAGAAAACTCAAATGATTCTGCCTTATTCTTGTGATGATAGTGGAGACCACCAAACCTGAGACCAAGACCTGAGTACATAGACACTAGAACAAGACTGTAAGAGAGCAAGACCAAACTGAATACAGAAGCACAAGTCTATGAGTCATATACACATTTATTTCTCAGTGTAAAAGAGAAATGAATCAAGGACTGAAAAGCTACCACTGGTCTCACCTACAAGACAACCAGTTGATACATTTAGAACTGTAATTACAACTTACATATGCATTGTAACTCATCCTCACGGCATGACTTCATCATTCCTCAGACACTCGTGTCCTCTTCCTCACCTGAGCTCCCTCCCTCCTGTTTTCCTCCGGGACAAGTGGTTTATAAATAATATCATAAAGCCATACTCAAATTCACACCCCTCATTTGTGAAGAAACTTGCCTGAAACAATGAAATAAGTTTGAGTTTATTTCTATTTTTCCAACTCTAGTGAATCTCAGTGATGCTAGGTCACGTCACAGTTTATATCAGATATAAGAAAGTGAAAGTGTCAAATGGTTCAAAGACAAAGTGTTTTTTTTTTGCGTGAGGATGTTCTTTGCCACTAACGTGATCTATGTGTGCAGAGGAGGAAAAAAAACTCCAGCAGATGATCTGTCGCTCTGTCAAAAGAGATCCTCCTCAAACATTCCTCTCTGAGCACAATAGATTCTGCTTAAATGATTAATGTGCTCCGCCACTGCTTTTTGAAGACGATAAGACTCAGAGCGTGAATGTATTCACGTCTTTATTTCCTGCTATTTAAACAAGATTTTTGGTCCTCGCTATGCAACGGGAAACGTGGTCTGCAGCAAAGCAAGTGGAGATTTAAACTCTTTAATGTGATCAAATTCCCAGTCAGCAATGCTGTCTCTAGCTCTTATCAGTGTTTTACGGGTTCAATTTACTTCCGCAGACATGCGATAAACTATTAGGAGAAAATTTGATTCTGATACGACGGAGGTTGGAAATCTTATAAAGCTGTTGGTTACTGGTGTAGTTACAGAAGATTACAGTGTGCGGGCTTTTATCAGGTTCATTTCACCGCAAATATCTGTAACATGTGAGCATGTTAAAAGGGGGGCCCTGAGGAGGAAAAGTCAGAGGAAGAGGAAGCAGTTGGTCTGACAACTGGGATGGTGGCAACTCCTTCTGTTCTTTGGTTTGAAAAATATCGTAAATTTTGCTAAAAATATAAAAGTATGAAATTGTCAATAAATAATAAATAGTGCTTTTATTTTTTGAAAAACCTAGACTGGTTAAAGCACGTGTCAAACTCCGGTGTTCATGAACTGCATGAAATACCTGTCGTTTGCTACATATTAAATTCAGGACACCAAAAAACTACAAGTTGATATTTATTATTTTTAAATGTTATTATTTATATTAATGCCTCTGGAGTTTTTACTTTCCATATCAAGATAGTAAGCAAAAATAATTTTCTAGGTTATTTCATTATAAATATAATAGAATGTAGTACTCACTAAAATGTTAACAAAATCCATATTTAATGTTTTTGTTTATCAAAATATGACTGACTACATGGTCGGAATGAAAGACTTCCGCTAAAAGGCTACAAAGCGTTAAACTCCATGTCCCATGATGCATGGCGGCGAGAACGCTGGCTCCCCATTGGACCGTCTCTCTGAGCGGCGGAGGAAGACATGAAGCGGTGCTGGCGAGCAGCGCTTCACTCTCCGGGGCTCCGCCAGTGCAGCACCAGGCAGCTGGGGAAGAGGCTCCGCTCCGCTCCGCTAAAGCTGAAGGCTACTCCGGCTGAATGAAGGGCTCCGTCCATGCGGAGGCTAGCGCTGATTCTGCTGCCCTGTGCTGTCGCCTTGCTGGTGCACTTGTGGTTGGCTCAACGACCTTCCTCCACCCCGCTGGACAGCGACACACGCTCGGGTACTTGTCAGACAAAATGCCGGGCAGCACCTCCGCGAGCCCTCCAACTTTGGCTAACTTTTCCTGTGGTGCTTGTTCATGGTCGTCGTCGGTGGTTAGTTTTGACTTTACTCTTCTTCTCAGCGTAGTCTCGAGCGGTGGGCGCTGTGTTCGTACTGTGTGTGTGTGAGACAGTGGGGAGAGCTGGGCGTCGCTGGGACTGAAGCAGTCCGAGCATCAGCGGCGGAGTCCAGGCTCAACTGCAGCCTGGACTCCGCCGCTTGTTTTTAACCCGGGATAAGTCTTCTGCATGCGCCATGGCTTTAGTGTAGCTGTATCAGGACTTGCTGTCGTCAATCTAAACATTCAGATCATCACTTCGAAATACTCAGCCGTTAAGCGTTTGATATAATGTTTGATAAAAGTCTGTTGTAAGTGCAGATGACCTCAGTGCTGGGTGATAAATCTCTAGTTCACAGCAATGAAGACATCTGAAGGACAGGTTCCATCCAAGAGATAAATGCGGTGCTTCTTCAGGTTCAGTCATGTTAGAAAACGATGGTTCTGCTAGTCATTAATATCTTTCCATTTCTATATGGATTTTCTCATGACGATTACCGACTGTGCAAGTGAACACAGTTTTACTTGTTGCTCAGGCACAAGCACATTAGCCCAAACACTCTCCTAAATGCATGAAAATGTTGGGGAAATGCCGTATTTGTTTTGAATCTTATTGGTTATTTAAATTTCCATTGTCTTATTCAGGCAAAATATCATTATGAGTCGTCTTCACCTCCTTGTTCATCTCATCCATGAACCTCATCCTTTGTCTTCCTCCTCTCCTTCTCTCCATCGTCATTGGTCCATTTGTCCTCACCGTCTTCTGACTTGTCTCTCACCTCTCTCCGTCTCTGTCCTTAATTTTTGACCGTGTTCTTTGTAGTCACTCACAGTATCTACATCAGTATCTTCATCTCAGACTCTGACTGAACCACAGTAAAAATCTGTTGTGATGCTGATGTTGACTCCACCCTGCCTTGCTTTCTCTTCTTCATCTCTGTTCATTACTCTGTCTCACTGACGTAGAATACTAGACTAGCGCTCCTTGGGTCTTCAGTCTACCTACCGCCTCGCCTCACTCGAGTTTTCTGTCGCGCCTCTACTGACTTTCAGTCCTCCTCTCTCCTGCCTATATCTCCACCTCCCTCTGGCTCTTCTTCATTTTTTTCCCTCTATAGATCAATATACCAAACTGTGACCCATTTATTGTTTGCTGAAGCTGTGTTTTCATTTCGTTTCTTCCTCAAATTAAAGTACTTTTGAGTCATGGTCAAGCTCAAAAGACTCGTGAAAGGGATTTATTCAAATCCAACCATGGTTTTGTCCTTTACGAAACATTGTTCTATTTCCCAAGATGCCTTCTTGCTTGCCAAGGTTAAACTTGCTTTCAGCAGAATTCCTTTTGCCTTTAGAATATAACCTCAGCCTTTTAACCCTCCAAGCACAATCTTTTTCATTCACACACACAAACTTCATTTCATTGTATTGGTAAGAGAACTGCTGCTTCACACTCGCATAATGGATCATCTCAGACGAGGTCATCTGGTATAGGTGCTGCTCTGGCGGGAAATCTTTAGTTTCTGGTTCTGATATCGCAGTACAGGTCTGGTCCTTGACTGGTGTTGCTATGTGAGTTACGTGCCACTGTCAATGGACAGTCGTGACATAATTGAGACAAGAACATGAGTGAACTCCTGACCTTTCAGGTGAGAAAATATTATCAGCCGACTCAGTAAATCCAATAGGGCTGCAACAACTGGTCGACATTGCTGACTATAATCGATTTCATTAGTCGCCGACAGGTTCATGAGTCGACGAGTCATGACGTTATGGCTAAATGAATTGCAACTATTAGCTTACTACTTCTTTGTCTGTTATATTTCCCTTCTGTGTACATCAATGTGTTTGGTGCAAACAAAGTTTTGTCAAAAACTCCTGATAAATTATGGGCACTGAGGGTTCTCCCCAGCGCTTTAGGAGTGAAGGATTTTGACTCCTTTCACTGACTTTTTCCCGACAGAGTTTTCTGCAGTATTTTTCATTATGTTGTCAAGTGTGACTCGCAGTCGAGGAGGGCTCCTCCACTGAAGAATGAATGTTCAGGAGGGCTTTCGCCATACTGTCATGTAGTCCAGGTTTTTACTCGGTTAGCTGTCAAAAGCGTAATGAAAGTAGTGGTTTTATAGTTCTAAAGAAATGACTTTGACATCGCAGGACTGTCGGGGTGAGCGTTAGCCGTGCTGCTAATGAGTACCAGCTCATCCATCATTTTAGCACGACATGCAGAAACTAGAAAAACACTCAGAGGGCGCAAGCCTCCTGAAATTTTCATCCAAATCTGGATGGATTTATTTTGAACACAGAGAAATGTTGTCGAAAACATAACCCCAAACAAGATTGGCATATTCCATGAAATGATCATTAGATGCGATGGGAGTAATGAAGCGCAACTATTGTCCATTATCTTTGAAATGCTTGACCGGACGACTCATCTACAGCGATTGAGAGGTGCGACGTCATCGGCCTTAGTTGAAAGCCATTATGTGAAGAGACATTGTCGATCTCAGGCTGAAATAATGGAGCGCAGGGCTTGTTGGTGATGATCCTGTCAGTGTTCTGCGTGACCTCATTGGTGCTGTACCAGCTCACTGTGCACTCCTCTATGTGGAAGAGTGCAACCACCTCCAGGCTCCTGAAAATACGCAATGAATTCCAAGCAGCGAACAGCTGGAATACATTTTCGCGCTGTGTTTACCTCCCGAAGATATTGAGGCACAAAATCTTCATGTTCATTTGGAGCCATTGTCGTCAGCGCGGGTGAATTCTCAGGAGTGTTGTTTTCATAAATACACCGAGGCGTCGAAGTCACGCAGCTATTTTGATTTATTCTGTCTTTGGAGTTTCGAAAACAACCACTGGCCCCCGAGGCTTAAGAGTCGGCGATGAGTCTCAATCTGACAGTGGAGTTCTTGCAAACTTGTCTGTGTGTGTGTCCGCCGCAGATGAATCACCACCTTTCTATGAAGTTTTGGTGGGCGTGCTATCAGCCAGGCATCATTATGAGCTGCGGCAGGCAATAAGAGAGACCTGGCTTGGCTACCTGCAGGATCACCCCCACTTCAAGCACAGGTCAGTGGACTGCAACTCTTTGTGTGTGTCTGTGTGTTTTCTTGTGGTCGGACTGGTGGAGGAAATAAAGCCTGCAGCTGATAACTGACTGATAAGTCCATCATCAAGCCCCTTATCTTCACCTGACCAGCAGCCAATATTGTTCCCTCCTTTCTTCCATTTCCTCCTGCCATCTGATTTGAGGTGTTGTGGCCTTTAACGACCCTTGGTAACCATGGTAACAGAGCAGGGATAGATGGACATGTGATAGAACAAAAAAGCAAACACCTTTAAAGCCAATATTGAAGTGTGTCAAAAGAGTTTTTGTTTGCAGAGTGGGGGTGAGGTTCATCATCGGCAAACATGGGTGTCCCTTCCCGGAGGAGGACAGAGAAGACCCCTACTCCTGCACGCTGCTGAACATCACCGCGCCAGGTAAAGAATGTTTGCCAGTGGTTGAGGCGATGAAGTAGTGCGAAGAATGAGCACGATGCTTGGACGGAAAGGAAAAAAAAACCCTGCCTTTATTAGTGTTCCTTCACAGCTCGAGGACGCGCCTCTTTTCTTTTCACTCTCAAGGCCATTGCATGAAACCTCTCAGTCAACAACAAGAAATGTGGACTGTCGCACAGAAAATGGAGCCTTAACAAACGTTGAAACAAAGTATTACATTGAATTGACTTGCCGTCTGCAGTAATTGTTCTGTCTCTCACCTTCAGAGTCCGATTCGGCGCTTCACCATTTTCCTTTTTTTTTTTTTTTTTTTTTGTGCTGCGCCGCTGACTTCATGAAAACATAATTACCGCTCATCTGAATAGGCTTTTGCAGACGACGGCCTTTGGGGTCACGGTGGTGTTTTATTTTTCCAGCCGTGCTCCCTGCTCTCCACCACGTTAATGGTTCTAAGTGTTGACGTGCTCCGCTTCAGAATGGAAGGCAGCGGCGGCGCCTTGATTCGAAGAGAAAATGGAAAAGCCGTTTAGCTCCCCGAATCGGTATTCGCCACTGTTGGGAGTCAATTAAAATATATTCGTCGGTGCTGCTTTTGATGGACGCTACAATTAGGTGAACGTTAATGAGTGTGTCTGACTTAATGTTGTTGAGGTTAAATCCCCAAAACAATGCGAAGTGGTTCACTTAATGGCATTTAAACGGATAAAGGTATCCCCACTCAATTGTTCGCCGAGACTGAAGCCTGAATTTGGTTCATTTGTCGTGGAATAGATGGCGATAATGGACATGTGTGTAGGTTTAATTTGGATAATCTTGATCGTCTACGGGTTGAAAAGTTCACTGTCTTCTATAGTAGATCTCACTCTTCTCTTTATTCTCATACTGCCTGATAGGGATGGGCCATATGGACAAAAAAGTTATTGCGATAAATGTTGTAATTGGAGAGAAAGCGTTTAAGCGTAGAGATGAGAAATTCAATGTTTCACGTCTCTGGTAGAAGCCGCTGGTGTCTGACAGACTGCTCTGCCAGCTTTATTTGGGGGTTAAATTGAGCCGTCTGTCTGCTGTATCTCATGTTTCTTAACAGTTGACTTGAACTATGGACCAGTCTGGACACATTTCCTAGATGCTATTGAAGAAATATTAAAAATAATGTGAATAAATGATAATTTAGTCATATTCTATTTTCCAAATCATTATACAAACTGATAGTCCTTTGTCTTGTCTTTTGTCTCTCTCCTAAAACGGTTGTTTTTCATTGCCTTATTGAAGATTTTGCTAATACTTTGATCGTTTTAGAATTTGTTGATGGTCCCTAACTGATGCTGGGTCGTAGCGTTAGCGCTGCCTGTGAGAGTGTGTCCGCGATCATTGAACCCTAATCGGGGCCGCGGAAGAGGACACTGCCGCCAATAACGCAGCAGAGGTCCTTTCACTATCTTACTATTTTCACCACGGTGTTTCGCCGAGGCGCCAGCGCAGCGGGAGACCTGCATGTGTTGATGTGAGCCAAGCTAGACAACCGCATTAGAGAACCAGTGAGGACCACTCCATCTAATAGAGTAAACAGGGATCCATAGACTCAAGAGTCAACTAGTGTCGAGTCTGTTCCCTGTATTAAAAATAAGTTTAAAATTACGATCGTGAACCGAAGTCCACCACACACTCTGCAACTGACACAGCCCGGTGTTGGGTGTCGAGCTCTACAGAGCTGGAGAGTGCGGCGCGCTGTCGTGGTCTCAACATGTTCACGTGTGCAAGTCCAATGCGGCGAGTGAGCCGTGTGTTTATTGAATTTATCGTGAGATGCAGAATTGTCATCGCGGATATTGTGTTTGGCGGTATGTCGATAAGTTATCACCCATTCCTGCTGCCTGCATATAAAGTCACTCTGCCTGGTGCTCGGTCTGTCCCATGGTCTCCGCCCAGTCAGACACTCCGTCCTTAGAAACCATGACTTTTTAATTCGGCCTGGTTGAGAGTAGCAATGGGCTTGAACTGCTTTGCCTCTTCCTGCCAACTTTTATTCTTCTCAGAGCAGTTTGGGTTCTGCGATCAATCTCACTTCCCATTGTTCTACACTTGAGGCAACGATTTTCTTCCCCCCTACTTGCAGTGTGCAAGCCATCTGTTTCCTGCTGAGGACTGAAGCCTCAGATTTAGGCTGCCAACCCAAATACAGTTGGGGTAATAAGGAGCATCACTGAAGTGAAAACCTTCACCCCAGTACTATAAGATTTCCATCTTCAAATTGCAGCCACACGCACACACTGTTTGTCTTCCTATCTTATTGAGGACCGTCATTGACATACATTGATAAAACGCTTTCCCCAGCCTTTCACCCTAAACCTAACCATCTAAAACACATGGCTAACCTTAACCAGGACTCTGAACCAAACTTGAACTACTTATAATGACCCAGTTATTTTGACGTCTTCATCCTCAAATTAAGGTTTGGGCCAGTCCCCACATAGACATGAGGTTCCCACAAGAATAGTGTGTTGTCAAGAATTTATCCCCACACATTATAAACAAGCCCATACACACGAATCTGATCTTAGTGTTTGGAAGTTTTTCATGAGTTTCCTAACTAGAAGCGTTTTAAAGTCTGTATCCTTAATAAACATCCTTTTGTTCCATATCATTTCTTACGTCTCTTGTCAAGGCTGTTGAAGCGAGCGTTTTTGGGAGAGATCATAGCAGCTCCTGTGAAGTTTGTTTGGTTTGATCAGTATTGTTTGATCAGGTTTTTTGCTGGGAAAGAAATGTTCGCGTGAACAACAGAGAAGTCAGTTGAAATACCGTACTTAAGTGGGCTTGATTCATCATTTTGTATCTGCATGAATTTACCAGTCAACAGCATTTCACCTCGAGACTAAATATCTGCATGTGTAGCGCCGTCAACGTCTGAATCAATGGGGGAATCGTCCTCCTGGGATCATAAATATTTGAACAAAACCGTCCAGTAGCACAAACATGTTTGAAAAGTCTAATAAATTCAGTGTTTTTTTTCTGTTTGTCTTTGATCTTAAATGCCAAGCTATATTAAAACTTTGAATAATTTATCCGCACAACTGTGAAGAGTGGATGCTGTGCTTTCCTTTGACTTGACTGAGAGCCTTTGTATTCACTGTAGAATAATGAATAGGTTCTGAAACTTGTGTTCAACTGGCCAGCGCGGGCAACATTTGGTTTGATTAAATTCCCGACTCTGTCGCCGCCAATTATCTTTTCTTGGAGAAGAAGCAGCGGAAGTAGCACGGAAGGCTTTCTCTTTACCCGCCAGGATCTTTTCATTGATCTCCTGGGTAATAAAGTGCTCATTTGTAATTAAGAAAGCACACTGGCCATCGCAAGTTTACTTTAAAGACGGTGGAGTGCTGATGTGAAGCTTTTGCCGGCTCTTGTCAATGAGCTCGGGCGGTCAGCATGTTGCTCTCCTAATGTATTCCACCTGGGCTGGTTGGCTAAGTCGGTCATCTCTGTCCCAGTTGCAGAGCAGGAGGCAGAGATAGAAATCGTGACGGCGTCGGACCCCGCTGTGCTGGGGCCCTCTGATGTGTCGGCCATTGCCCTGGATTTTAAGGTCCTCCACCCGGTGGTGATCACCCGACTTGGAGTGTTCGCGAGAGGACCTGAGCTCCAGAGTAATGTGACGGTCAAGCTTCTGCAGCTGGATCAGGAGGTAACGCTGGTGTTTGGATTGGTGTGGCAGGTGGTGGCTGTTTTGCAAAGTTTGAACTGAATCGGAGGCGAGTTTCTTTTTGAATATTTCATGTGCAGGAGGCGGTGGTGACTGCGCGCTTCAGTGCCATCAGCACAGGGACGCTCGTAAATGGGATGTGGTACAAGCCAGTGGAGCAGTTCATCCTGCCCAAGGTAGGACTTAGAGTTTAATATTAATGATAATAGCAGATAATAGACTTCATTATGGCACTTTTTGAGTGGAAAAAAAGAGATAAATGAGGAGTCACATCATCTCTGGGATATAATTGACAAGCAGGTAACCTAAATTGGTTCCATTAAGCTCACATCTTTCAGAAAAATTGAAAGAGACCTGCTGTTTGACAAAGATTGCCTCTGAAAAAGAGCTGGTAAAATTTGTTGTAGCTTTTCACAAGAAGGTCACCTAATCCTATGACATGTGAAGGCGTGGTTCCCGATCTGGAGGAGCAACAGAGCAAACTTGGAAACGGATTGCGGGACTGGCTTTGAAGCATATCAGGGCTCATACGTCAGACAATCCAGAAGCTGCTGAGAACATTTTTATATTATACTGTATAATTTCCTCTTGGCATGTCTAATACCATCCAGTGTGGACGGTGTGTAGTTAAGAGATGGTAGACACATGTACAGGGAGCAGAGTTGAGGCCCATTAATGCTCCTTTTACGAACAAAATTGTACCTGCCAGTTTCCAGTGATGTTACCGTCGATGATCACATTCCATGCGTTCTTTGTGTTGGTATGCTGTTCACCAACATACCCACCAGGGACGCAGCCCAGAGTCAAAAGTTTATGACCACAACAAACTCCAGACATGGTGACTAAAGACAAAACAGAGGCAGCATTGTAGGAGGCTGCGGTCAGTGAGGCCATTAAATATATTGTGTCTGGAGGATGGAGAATTTCCACCGTTGTCTTCTTCGTGTCTCACTAGAGCTACATATCGGGTAGTAACAGCAGCACTGCCGCCACGGTTTCCGCTGGTATGGCTGTGTTTGGTCCGTATCTGTAAGCTTTGTGGACCCATACAGAAATGTGGGCGGATAGAAGGCTGCAAATCCGGATCCGTACGGAACATTGAGCATAAATGGGCCTTTAGAGCGACAAGATTAGAAAAGAGTATATCAGATGGACAGTTCATGTAGAAGGATAAAGTTAGGGAGGCACATGGGTTGGGGAGGAGAGACATGTAGGACGGAGAATCTTCCAGCCAAAAGAAGACAACGACCATTGAAGTTTGTGGATGTGACAAGTGGGACTAGGGAGGATAATCAAAATAGGCTTAGGTGAAGGAGGCCAACTTACTGTGGCAACCCAGATGGGAAATGCTGATAGACGAAGAAAGTGATCAACATTGTGTGACCCAAAAAATGGTCACGCATCGATGTACCTACAAAAAATGCTTATCGTACAACAGAAGAAACTGCCTGCCAAAAAAAGAAATGCACCTAACCTTCTCATATCGTAGTATAGTACAGTCTAATCTTAATTTAAATGAGGGAAGAAAGTAAAGAGCGCATTTCATCAGTTGTTTATTTTTGACAGCTTTTTTAAAACTTGACTAAGACCTGCACCACTTGAAATGATCATCAAGTGAATTCCATGATTCAACACTCAGAAGCTGAAACACATCTGTATTTTTTTCTCGATTTGAATGTCATTTCCAGGGTTTGTAGATGAACGATAACCCCCCCCAAAAAATGAGGTGCTGCCACCCAGCCTGCACTCTACTCTTCACCTATGGCCTTTACTGTGAAACCACACCCAAATACTAGAAACTTCTCAAAGCAGTGAGATTAAAATGTTCCACAGATAATGTTTAATTATGCTTTAAATGTGTCTTGATCTCAAAATGAACCCCTTTAAGTTGGGAGTGTGAAGACTATAAAGGATGTTATTTGTTTTGGATCAAAATGTCAAAACCATTTTATCTAGTTGTGATATAAAAATAGAAATGCCTGTTTATGTATTTATTTTAAGTTGTCAAAGCCTCAGGGAGCATCAGCAGAAGCGCAGCAGGTTGCAGACGCCTGCGTCAGACACTTGAAATCTCTCATAGTAAAAGTGAAGTTAGTTACATTTTCTCCAAAAACTGCTGATCTTGCCTTCCAGCAAAAGCAGCATTAATATTTGAACTTATTTGCGCTGCAACGACCTTTGCACCGCTCTGAGACTCTTTCACGACTGTTATGCTCCTGACAAATGAATTTCCGATGGGGAGGATCAACAAAGTGTTATCTGATCTCATATGAAACATTGTAATCCATCATCAGGATGTGAGCCACGTCAAATCAAAGGTGGCTGTGAAAGCTAAGCTGCGTCTGCGTGACAATGCAACACAAAATCGCGCCGCTCTGTCTGGAAGCAATTTTTTATTTCTTGCCGTAACCAGAATAAATTCCAGCAGATTTGGAAAATGAGATCGGAGGTTAATCACTTAATGAGTGTGAGCAAACACGTGCTCTCCAAAATGCAATTGGGATTAAATTTCCACTCAGGCAAGAATGATGAAAACCTTGGTGAGTACCAATAGACTGGGTATAAACACAACTGGTATAACGCAGCTTCTCCGGCGAGCGATGGGACGTGACCTTGTTGTGGATTCATTGCGCTGCTTGTGCATTCAACGCAGACTTTTCATTTCCTTGGCTGTTTACAAGAAAATGGAGCATATTTTGCTTTCTGTTTAAGTGATTCCTGAAAGCGCGAGGGTCTATTGTTCGGTGGTTTCTTCAGGGTTTCGAGGGGACGCTGGTGTGGGAGAGTTTGAGCTCTGATGGGCTGACTGCCGCGGACTCTTCTGTGCTGCTCAACGACGGAGGCGGCGTGCTCAAGTTCTCCTCCGTACGTCCAGTGGATGTGTGAGTGACATTCCATGTCTCACAGCTGAAAGAGGTGACACGGTTTTCTGGTCTTTCAGATTGCAGAGGGGATCCTTCCACATCGAAGTGCTCTTGGATTTCCTGGTTTGGCGGGCGGATTCATGTTTACTATCTACGGTAACTTTATCCCCGACGCCTGGATCAGGATCTGTGCTTTAAGACTTGTCTATAGTGTCAGCAATATTGAGACTGAAAGGGTGACTTTATGGGGAGGGAAAACCGCAATGCATTGTGGGCTTGTTGGGCAACTGAAAGGTTGTTGACGCTAGCTCGCTGTTTCTCTGCACTGTTAGTTTGTCTCAATATATTATATATATATAATGATATATGTCTGTTGTCTCACGCAATACTGCCTTCAATGATGATTATGAGCAAAGACTGTTAAAATAAAAATAATAATAAAAAATAACCACGGTTATTATAGTTAACAAGAACTACAGAAAAAACAAAAACCTGAATTATAAACTGAAATAAAAATAAAAACAAAAGTTTTTTCATAAAACGATAACTAACTGAAACTATATTGTATGTCTTTACAAAACTAATGTAAACAAACTAAAATTAAAGCAAAATTGTCCTTTGTTTTGAGATGGTTTAAAATCCATTTATTTTTATTTTTTGGCTTGGCTGGTCTCTCAACAGCTGTCGGCCAGGTGTGGCATGTCAAGTCCCTGACGTCACATGGGACTGTTGAAGGTCTTATCTGACAAGGCTGACTAGTGCGACGATGGTAGTTGGGCAAAAGTGTCATATTTCCAAAAATTTTTTGAGTTTTTACTTCTGGCTTTTTTGTGACCTATTTCGATCTTGTTTCAATACCCTATATTGAAGGAAAAAAAAAAAAACTAAACTGAAACGAATTAGAACCAGCCAACAAAACTAATTAAAACTTGGTCAATTTGAAAGACAAAATTCAAAACTAAATAAAAACGAAAACTAATGAAAAATCCAAAATTATTACAACCTTTGGGGCTCTGCACTGGGTCTGTTCATCCAATTCCAAATCATTTAGTTTTAAAAATACACCTACTTGGACTGAAGTCATGACAATGTTATGGGTATCGATGACAGACTTCTTGGAAATACTTCTTCTGGACTCCATTTTTCTCCTGAACGATGTGGACATTTATTGAGTTCAGGATTTCATCTTCAAAGCATATATATACATATTTGTATATTGTGTTATTGGATTTAGCGTCCACGAACCAAAATTTAATTGAGTAATTCATGAGCGTTTGTGGTGTATGAAGATGAGTGATACATGCCTCTGTAACTGGTGAACGTGTATCTCGCCTCGTCCTAGACGTAGATGGTCTCTCCGGCCTCCTGCGGGGTCGCCCGGCCAGGGTGGACCTCCACGTGTCCAGGCTTAGCCAGGAGGACGCCACCTTACAGCAGGAGAGCCGGCGGCATGGAGACATGGTGTTCGTGGACGTGGTGGACACCTACAGGAACGTGCCTTCCAAACTGCTGCAGTTCTATAAATGGTACAGTTGCAACTGCCACTCTCTGCCTCTCGGAGGTCTGCGTCCTCTGAGGAAATCAGTCGGTCGAAATGAAAGCGTGTCATGAGCTCAAAATGTTTCTCTGTTGGACTTGATGGCAATCACAGTCTGGGGAGGGCAGAGTAGATTTGTGAGTCATCTGCCCGCGCGCTGAATCGCCCTGACTTGTTTGATGTTTCCGTGCAAGACTTGTGCTCTCTGAACGTTTGGACTGTAGGCTTAATCCATTGTGCACGCAGGTCCGTGGAAAACGCTGATTTTCATCTGCTCCTCAAGACGGATGATGATTGTTACATTGACATGGACGCTGTTTTAACCAAGATTGAACAGAAGGGACTCCGGCGCCGCAACTTCTGGTGGGGGAAGTGAGTTTCTGAGATGTTTATGTTGGGGTTGGGGGCTGATGTCGAGCTGCTCTCAGACGTGCCATTTTAGGATATTGAGTGATGATGAGTGACTTAATCAGGTCGCCATAGTCTCTGTTTAATTAGAAAACAGGTGACAAACATGTGCATAGAGGGAACCATCTCACTGCAGAGGCGCTGTCGCCAGTCATACGGGAAGAAATATCATTCTCATTAACTTCACAACACCTGCATATTCAGCTTCACATCAGCCAGCAGCAGGCAAGAGCTGTTCCAACACATTCTTAACTTGGGTCAAAACATTTTTGCACCTTTACCGTTGGATACCATCATTTGCCAGTTGAGCTCCAGTGGGACAACATCGTTGCTCTCTGGCTTCTCATTGACACAGAGTCTATTTTTTTTACATCCTTTTTTTGCGCTGACACGATTCTTCCGGCCCAGTTTCAGGCAGAGCTGGGCGGTGGATCGTATCGGGAAGTGGCAGGAGCTTGAATACGCGAGTCCAGCGTACCCGGCGTTCGCCTGCGGCTCCGGCTACGTGGTGTCCCGGGACCTGATCCAGTGGTTGGCCAGCAATGCCGAGAATCTGAAGGCCTACCAGGTGGGGGCGCGCCCACATCAGCTCCTGGTTGAACAGGAAGAATATCAAATGTGTGTCGTTTCAGGGAGAAGATGTAAGCATGGGCATCTGGATGGCTGCTGTCGGACCTCAGAAGTACCAGGTGAGCAGATGAGACCAAGCTATTGAGGTTTGTTTGTCAACCTTTGAATGTTGAGACAATCAACTCTCCGGTTGCGGCAGAGAGGATCAGTCATATATGTTTCAAAAATGCCAGAAGAGGTTGATTCTGTCTAGAGAGTTCAAACCCATGCTCCAGCAGAGAGTGGGAAGACCACTCAGCTGCTCTGTACCTCCACACCACCTCAAGCCTCTGGTCATTGACTTATGAAATGGAGGAAGGATTAAATGATACAAGTCCAGTCGTTGTAAATGTGTGAAATACTTGCTTGTTCATGTCAGTTTAGAGTTCCTACTTTATCATGGAAAAGGGACCAAATCACACGGTCGTATTATGTTTTGAAATGTTGAAAAAATGTCATAAACTGAAATAAACCCAGACCTCTGGTGTACAAGGTGCCAAGTTGAATAACCTCAATTAGAAGTAAATGTGAGAAATGAAAGATTTGTTTTTTTAATTGAAGGGAAAAAATAAAGAACTAGCCAGAGAGGTATTCGGTTTTGGGGGCATCAACTCCCATAAGGCAGTACCTCAGTACAGCCACGACACCTGACTATACTGTGCTTGCCAAACAACATGCCTTCTTCTGGGTGGGATCCAGTCACTCGAGGCCCTGGACGAAGATGAGGACTCAGGCCTTGTTTACTTGACTTCTCTGCTCTACTTCACTGTCTTGGAGGCTTGGCAAAGAGTGGAGGCAGATATTTTTGGATGAGTAGAAAGTTACTTAAAATGTGAAACAGAGCAATGTAGTTCTGGAACTACATTTACACCAGAATATTAAACAACAAAAGGAAGGTTGAGAAATTCCATGTATATATTCATTGATTTATAGTAGCTCTCTACAGAGAGAGTCTTTGAGCAAGCAATCCAAATGACCATGGTTTCAGACCAGATGTGGCCCTTTGAATCAACCCCTCCAAAAAGGATTTTAATAATAATGTCATATGAAACTGTGACGTGAGGGTATTTGCTTTGCTAAACATGGTAAAAAATAAAATGCTACAAAGCTTTACAAAGGGCAATTTATGGCACTTAAATTCATCCTTGGAATGTGCGACTAAGTGTGCTCCCGAAATGTATTCATCTATTAATGGATTCATTCCTTTCCGATTGTTCCCGGTATGAGGTTCAGGGAGGACTGTAGGGAGTTCTGTGTGTGTGTGTGTGTGTGTGTCCTCTCTGTGCTTGTGCTTCCTCCTGCAGTCCCCAAATGATCAGAGGTTCAATGACGTTTGGAAATTTTCCATTGGTGTGAGTGTGTTTATATGTGCCCCGCATTGATCTGTCCAGTGTCTCCCTGTCTCCCCAGGTAGCTGGGATTGGCTTCAGCCCCTCTTGGCTCATTAGCTTCTTAAGAGCATTTGTTTCACTTTTCGCCATTTGAGGTAGGGATTTCCTGGATGGATAATAATTGAACTTGGTCGCTACTTTCTCTGCGCTTTCTCTCAGGAGGACACTATCAACTGTCAGTACCTGAACTGGTCACTGGTGGAGGTTTGGCTCAATGCATCTGTACAAAGTAATCCCAGAGTTGACTAAATATTTTGGGGCAGAAAGGAAGAGGGTGGCCAACTGAGGTGGTGATGTTCTCTGATGACCCAAATTTGACTGGTTCAGTAGGACGTAGATCATGTGTACGTCCTAACTGGGTCAGGTGCTGGTGTCAGACAGAGGCTCGGAGACCAAACAGGCTTTAAAACAAAACAAATCCCACGTGTGGCTCGGCCGCCTGATGTCAGAGGAGGACAGATGCTGAAGCACTGCCAGCGCTCAGCCAACCATGAAACTCTTCCGCACATTAAAAATCAATCACAATTATTACGCAACATATTCACCTCTTTCATTTAAATCCTTCTGCAGGAATCAATGAGTGCAGCCGGCCTCTGTTTCTCTGGCAGGTTTTTTATTATTAGCATGTGTTGTGAGCTGACGCTGTGTTTGTTGTCAGGACTCTGGCTGGCTCTGCGAGAAAGAGTGCTTCCTGGACATGTTGTCGTCTCCCCAACACACCGCCGAGGAGCTGCACCTCCTCTGGGACAGGAAGAAGGTCTGTGGGGACCCGTGTGGATGTCCTTGGGGACACTGACTGAGAACACACACACTGGCTGTCGCTTCTCAACCCAAATACGGATGTTTACTAGGTTTATGAGTTATATAATCTAGACTTGTTTGATGAGTACAAACACATTGTCCCTCCTGTTCAGGTTTAATAATTTAGGATGAAAACATCTCTCAATGTTAAATCGTCTTAAAAGATCTGCTTAGACAGTTTGGCGCATTACAGTCACGGAAATCCTTCTGCCCTGTGTGATTGCTTTTCCAAATCCAATTGAGAATCAAGTATGATTTTTTTTCTTTTTTTTAAATGGCTGTATGGTTAGTTTTCAATTTCTCTTGTCGACTTTAGTCATGTGTACAGATGATTTGTGTGAAGAAAGAGGCTGTGGATGTGTCCTTGTGTTTTGGAGTGACAGTGTTAAACTCTTTAATTCTGCTTAAAAAAAACCTTTACATCCTGACCTCCAGTCCGTCGGCGCTCCACTTCTATGCCACTGCAGGCTAAACAAGCCAGATGGTGCGTTCACTGGCCTTGATTTCTGGCATCTAATGACGCTAAAGATCACAGCTCCTTACTTTTTAGCTGCATGAACAGATTTTATATGTCATATTTACTCTGTTGACTAAGAGTCATCGCCCTGAAACAAGTCTGAAAGAAGCAAACATTTCCAAACAAATGTTTTATGAGGAGTCTAATTTTTTATTGTGAATAATATGATCATGTCAAAGAAAAGAGGTGTATGTCATGTGACCATATTGCAATGTGTCCCTGCAGGTCTTGTTTCAACGTAGTGGTATTTAAATGGTACGGAAGCACTGAAAGTTAGCCACCTTATCTTGTAATGACATGCCTAAAGTCTTGATAATACCACTGATATTTTTGTTGACATGAAGACCTCATTCAATTGTTAGATATCTCATACATTTTCTTGCCTTTCTTGTTGTTGTACACATCTTGGCGTAGCATTAAAGTAATGTCATTACCTTAAAATGAGGTTGGGTCGTGGGGGCAGCAGTTGATGAAGTGAAGAGGCAGAGGTTTCCACATCTGGAGACACCCTGAGCTGGGATTGGCTGCAGCCCCTCTTGGCCCAGTAGCCTCTAAAGAGCGTTTGAGAGTTAGTAGAGTGTTGCTTTTTGCCATTTGAGGTAGGGATTTCAAGAGACACCGCGATCGTCTTCCCTCGCTGTCAAGGAGCAGTGACTCTACTTTAAGTCTCTCGAAGACACAGCATAGTAACACTATAGAAAAATCATACTTGCAACTTGTTCTCTCAATTATTACTGAAGGTAAGACTGTTCCAGGCTGACCCTTGCATGACACCCGAGGTAGCTGGGAGAGACTCCAGCCTTCTGTCACACCAATAAGGGAACAAGAGGAAGGGAACTAGTGAATTTTTTATAGGTTAACACTATCTTATAGTGGCAACTGGGAAGTTAGCTAAGTGTCACACTTGAGTAAAGACAATTCTTTAGGTCTTCTTCTGCATTTATTAATTCATGCATGAAATGTCATGTAATTATGAGATAAGGTGGCAAAGACCTGTTCATGGTGCCCTCAACCTTCGACCCAAGTTGCTCCTCCCTGCTTGAAAACTGACTAGTAAGTGTTGACAAAGATTGAAAGACTGTCGGAATGAAAGTGTTGATTATTGGTGTAAGACGATCAATGTGTGCACAATCAGATTATGACTATAATAGCGGATGTTATTGAGCATTAAGAGTTTATAAATCTCCTTTTTTAAGGACTTGACGCACGACTCTGCCAACAAGAGGCACTTCTTGGTTCTCTGGTGTGTTCCTTCTTGTTGTCTGCCTTCACCCTGCTCGTGTCGCTCGAAGCCTCACAGTCTGTACCATTACTTGTCATTGTGCGAAGGGTGACGTGGCCTTCTGTTCTCATCAGGCGTCAAATCACCACTGCTTTTATGTGGACACAATTGCAGCACAGATTTTCGGGAGCCGGGCCTCGCAGTCTAGATGACAGGTAATAAAGAAAACACTTAAAGGCTTGGTGGGTTTTTGGTGCTAATTTTTTCTATTCCTCAGGAATGTTCCAACTCATGCTGCTGCACATTGATCTGTGGCTTTTATATAACCTCCTCCCCTCAAGCTGTTTAAAAAAAAAAAGGAAAACTTTCAGAACCCTCTTCTGCAGTTCGACTGTTCATTATTGAGACTGGCAAGAAATCGAAAAGTTCCAAATCCTTCCGTGGTGAGTCGATGCTGGCGTGAAGCTCCAGAGGTTTGCTGACCACTTGACCTTAAAAGATGGTTGAGCGCCCTCCAGGCTTAATCCTCTTGAGCAGATGTGTCGTTGTCGGTAAGTGTTTCCTCACAACTCGGCACACAGGTGAGACGGCACACAAGTCATAAGGGGCTGTGAGGTTTTGGCCGTCTGAGAAACCAGTTATATATATATATATATATATATATATATATAAATATATATACACCTGTTTTAATTGATAGTGATGGGTAAATGAGGCATCATAAAGCGTGTCGACACAATGACACACTGTGCTGATACTGTGTCACTGAATACTGACAGCTGCTGGACATTTAAAAATCCCTGCAGGCAACCGACTTAACAGACTGAATTTACTCTGCTTTAATGACCCTACTGTATATAATATCATTTAAGTCTTTGCTTTCATTATTATTAGTATCTTTAAGTAATGTGAACATGTATGGTAATGTGGAAAAACACAAAAATGATAAGAATAAGGATGCTTGTGGACTCCTTGTTTTTACAATTTTTTTACTTCAAAAATAAAGTTTTTCCAATCTTTTTAGTTTTTCCAAATGAAATTATACCTTGAAATTCATTTGAATCAGAATGGAACAAGACAAGTCGAAAATCTGAGACAAACTAAGTAAATATTGAAAATAATATTCTCCGACAGGAGATGAAAATGGTCCCACACGGCAGACAACTGCCGTTTCCCCAG
The DNA here is from genome assembly GCF_027744825.2 of Synchiropus splendidus. Taxonomy (NCBI): domain Eukaryota; kingdom Metazoa; phylum Chordata; class Actinopteri; order Syngnathiformes; family Callionymidae; genus Synchiropus; species Synchiropus splendidus. Next base: position 17,824,553 of record NC_071342.1, on the reverse strand, counting down.
GAGCTGCTTCCTAGATCCACAAAGACGTTCACAAGGAACCGTGATGTTGGATTGTTTCAGCAGTTGCATCCTATTGACAGATGCGCTTCCTTATAAACACAGTTCGGCGTGGGAGGTCTGCCTCTCTCAGCCAGGACTAACTGACCTTGATAAGTGGGAGGGGCTGCGTCCGTGTCCCGGCCTGTCCACCTGCATTAAACATGAGCCACCGTCAGAATCTTGTAAAACGGCCATATTTAATTTTAATTAACTGTCAAGCGATGTTACCTTCAGCTGTTGCAAAATAACCCCCCCCCCCTCCTCTGCAGCGTTGTCTCATCTTGAATATTGTAACGGCTGAACTGGGATCAGTGAGTCACACGACTTTTAATCGCCACTGATCCAGAATGCTTGAAGCCAAACTGAGACTCTGACATGACTCCGGGTCACTTCGCCTTTCTCCTCAGGAGCTCACTGCTGATTCGAATACTTCTGCTTTGTTGTGGAAGCCAAAGACATTTCAGAGGTGTCTGAAGACTGTGTCATTGTGAAGGTCGATCTCAAAGTTCTAGTCTCACACTTTGGTCCATCGACTCCATTTTGGCGTTTCCTTCAGACACCACCAGAGTTGTTGGCAACACTTTGAGAGTGAACCCGAGACAAACTGAGGGTGCAGTACAAAAAGATTTGGGCAGCTTCGATTCATCTCCCCATCACACAAAAAAATACCTGCGATGCCTTGATATGGTGCCTTCATGTTTTATTCTCTTGGAAGAGTCTGTTCATAATGATTGAAATTACTTTCCAGAGAGTGAACGAGCGGGCGGCTGCTGCTGCGTCTGGAAATGTGTGAGAATTTTGGAATTAATTCTGGAGGTGAATTTAGGTCAATCAATTCAACTTGTAAATTAAAGCAGAGAATTAGCAGAGGCAGAAGGGAAAGTGATGGAGAGGTTGAGCTGACGTCTCTCCGGTTTCCCTCTGGGGTTTGGCGTCTGTCAGGTTCTGACCAGAGATATGGCAAAGTGACCTCATTAAAAACGGAAATAGCTACGACTCTTTGCCTCACGGCAGAGGAATCGAACCCTGGCTAGGATCCTTCATCTCCGTTTGCATGAAACAGTATTGCAGGGTTGGTGAAACGGTGTCCTCCACTAGATGGCGCTCTTGGTTTAGAAATGACGTGAGGTTCCTTTGTATTACTTGTTGAAGTACAAACATTTGACAGCAGGCAGTGCCACCTGGTGGCCTCTGATGATCAGGACACTGTTTCGTGAAGCTTCATCAACCCTTCAGCACTGTGTCATGAAGCCTCACATACCATCACTATTTGCAGTATTGACAGGAACAGGATGATAACTTTACCTGACTGTAGGTCACATCCCAATGGACCCATAGTTCAAGAGTGTGAATGACATATGAAAAGTGTGAAACACTCTTGCCTTGCAAAATGGCTCAAAGCAAAACGTAAGGGATCAGAAGGACCATGTGCATGGGACAAAATGGTGTTAGTTTTCACTGAAGAGCAGCTTTTCTCTTGAACAATGGCGTCAGAAGTAGGATGGTCTATAGAGGCAGCGTGACGGACCTGATAGCTGGTGACGCAAGGATGACAAGTCGTTTTCCTGACCTTAGCGCTGCGGAGCTTTGACTCTTAAAATGTTAATTTCTTGTGTCCCGCTCTATTATGCTCTGATGCCGACAGACATGCCTCGGTGCTTTAATAATTCGGTTAGCGCGTTGTCATCCTGCCAAAAAAGAGGCTCAGTCCTGCAATTATACGTAAACGCTGCAGCACTCATTTCCTCTCACCACGTTATCCACTCAACAGGCCGCGTGTTAACAGAGTCGCATCTGCATCTGTTCCACTCTGCGACTCCGATAAGGCCCGGCGTGCTGATTTGGCCGGAAGCCCTTGGTGATGGTGAGCCGTGTGAGAGGCAGTGAAATAACACGCTGATAAAAGAAAAATAAGCTCCTTAGATGTTGGTCCGCAAATGAGCGCGTCTTCACTTGTTTCATTTGTCTGAGTTTTGACGCTCGACTGGGACTGATGGAGATAAAGATGAAGATCTGATTCGTTTCATCTGACACCTTCTGTTTTTTTCCATCCTTTTTCCATCTTCGGTTCCTTGGTGCCCTTTAGCACGTGCACCTTCCTAGTGAAAGGAAGGAGTGCAATTCCCCGAACTGATTTCCACTCCGTTAATATTTGGCTATAAAAGAACAATCATCCGTTTAATGCTCACAGGAAGCAGGAGCCACTCCAGTTAATTGTGTTTGTGAAATCCTTCTCATCTGGAGTCGCACCTTTTCCTCACACCTCGGGCGGAAAACTCATTCACTTCTCGAATACGCTTTCTCCGCCGTTTGTGCCGACAGTTGTCAACACATCCTCCGTCCCGTGTGTAATTAGCTGGGGATGTTGTTGTGTTGTCAGAACACTCGGACTTGACTCATCCTCCAGCTCAGTTTATGCCTAAAAAGTGCTCAGCACCTGACGTGAATCACTCAGCAGCAGGGGGTTTGTGATGCTGCCGGATCAAAGGTTACATTCACAAGCAACAAAAGGTGAGTAAGATGTTAGACCTCTGAAGTGTTGGTCAGTAGCTTTTGAATTATTAGTCTTCAAATGTTAAGTTTATGCTGTAACACTTTTCCTGCGTGTGTTGCCTGAGTCCTGTTGTTCAGCTAGTTAGCTCCATCATGTAGCTTGCTAGCTTTGTTGTTTAATTGAACAGTTTGCTCTCCAGACAACAGGGAACCTTTGTTAGTGCAGGAGTTCCTGATCCACTGGTCACACTGATGCACAAGACACGTGGCAGCTAGGATGATAACAACAACAACAAACATGGAGGAGTCCCTGAACAAAAGCAAACAAAAGCATCTGTTTGCTCTTATAAAATTGAAATTCTTATACAAATATTTTCAAGACATTAAAAGAGCTTTAGTTTAAATAAGGTGATTTAAAAACTTGAATATAGCCACCATCGTGATTTACTGTGCTGTTGTCATTGTGTTGTTTAAATGTATGTATGGGTCCATCTTTTGATTCAGTAATATACCAATTCATTCAAATTGAAAAATGTGGCAAATATACCATTAAACTACGATGAATTGAGATTATTTTTTTAATTGAATCCCACCCCTAATATATATATATATATATATATAATATATATATTCAATATTTTGAACGGTGCATTTTTGTGTGAGTCAATTAGATTTTCAGCATTTTAGTCGAGTGAGTGACCCACTTTGCCTCATTCTGAGGGTTAAAACTACAAAACAGCTCGGTTATTATAATTGGGTTTCAGTTTGGTTAAAAGTAAAGGTTAAGTTTAGCCATTGTTTAAGGTGGTCAGGTTTAGGGTGAGAGGCTGTACGTCAATGACGGTCCTCACTAAGATAGGAAGACAAACGCGCGTGTTCCTGGTTTGTCCTTACTTGTGGGGACCAATTCTAGACCTTGGCATTTAAAACAAAATGTTTGGAGCTCTGTAACACTCTTCATACATTGGAAACCACAATAAAGCTCTTTAAACATCTCACTATAACAGAGGGGAGAAATGAAGAAAATGCCTGTCTGAATGTTGGTCTCCAGTCAATGCCACATTTGGAAGATGACTGACTGAAGAGGCTTTAGAACGGCTGGAGTTTCTGTCGCTGGATGGATCACACCAGGGCTGGTAACTCCGCCACACTGCACCTCGCACGGCTGCGTGACATGGTGGCTACATTTGTATCTACGGTTGCAGTAAGTAAAGAGGGCGCTATTCAAATCAGAGGCAGCTGTTCCAAATCTTGGGAAGAGGAGCTGATAATCTGCTGAGTGGCTGGCATCTGCATCCTCATTCAAAGCCCGAGTCTCCCAACTCCGCTGTCAATCACCCTCCCACTTTTCTGTGCGAGGAAATCATTTATTCATGACAGCCGGCATCCAAACCCTGCATTTCTGCCTGATTGTGACTCACAGGAATGAGGAGATATTATTAGAAGCACCACTGTGCCCTAATGGGCCAAGGTTTTCCTTCCCTGTGATCCCACGCATCTCAGCCTGCTTCATCTCGCGGGCCGTCGTCACCTTTTGCAAACATTTGCACAACGCTCTCGCTGTAATCTACAGCTGCAAACATGGAGAGAAGCTTCCAACGTCTCCGGGAACATGACAAAGATTGTGATGGTCGGAGATGGTTACAACTGAAGATGAGAGGAACTGGACAGTGATCACCTCAACACATGTTCTGTGGCCTTTTACAGCAGGAAAAACCTGTGTCACAGTGGGAGGGAGATTTTTATGGAAGCCATCCATCATGTAAAATCATCCTCTTGCAGTTTCTTATCGTCCCTCCAGAGTATAATCCGGAGCTAGCGGAGCTTATTCCTCTTGTTCACTGGTGTCCAAAAACTATTAAAACCACATCAGTGAACAGAGCTGTCACACAGCGTGGCATGTCCCCTCGTGGAGAATCGATTGTACTCACAAACACTCCGCTCCCAGCTGCAGCTGAAGGTAAATACGCTGGTTAAAGAAACAATCGCAGTGTTTGAGTCTGTAGTTTTATACAGTGCATCACATACAATAGCTGTTTGTTATCTCAGTGAAACACTGATAAGAGACCTGCCTTTCACCCACAGCAGCGGCGTCTTATCAGTACATGTGTTCTCTGTGTTTACCAGCAGTTTAAATCCTGTATCACAAACTTGGGGTCAGGACTCATGCACCTGGTCCTGTTTTTCAGGCCGAGTATGTTGCACACGCTTGACATCTCCTGCTGTGTCACCTGGGTCCAGCTGGTTCTGGACCATGATCTCCACTTGAGAAACTATCAGGGTGAGGATGGCGACTTTTCAGGTACTCACCAATGATAGTACAGTCGACTTTGGTGCAGATCAATTTCCGACTCTACCAGTAGTGTCTGGCTGCAGCCTGGAAAACAAACATTTTAAAACCACAGTTTCAGACAGGAAATAGGGCGGAGCTAGATTTACAGCCACCGAAAACTCCATGATGACAAATGAGCTCAAAATATATTGAGGCGCTTCAATGTCTGACTATGTTTTCCACACTTCGTAAAGTCCGAAATTTGGTTTGAAAGTTTTGAAAAAAAAATCTCTTATTAGCATCTTCTTTTTGTGACCGTAACGGGAGTCGTGTCAAATCTTATAAGATAATAAATACATGAAGGAAACACATTTTTTAAATTCGATTTTGCGAACTGGTCCGTACTGGAATGAAGTCCACGAGAAGCTTAGGTAGCCTCGGCTACATGTTCAACATGGAGGTTGTCGTTCATTTGATCTGGGGAATAAACATAATGGATGAGGGAAGCAAAGACAGAAGGTAAGTTGTTTTGCAGTTTTGTTTGTTTGCTTTTTACCAAAGCTACTAGCCTCTACGTGAAGACTGCAGTTGGACGATCCAAAATGTAGGCATCAATAGCGCTCAAGAGCAAGCTACCTAACGTTAAGGTCTAATAGCGACGATTCTCAAGTGGATGTTTTGAGTCCAAAGTAGATGCTGACGTCGGTCTTCGGCATTGCATGTTGACGCCTAAAATGTTTCCCCTCCCATGTGACATTCCAAAAGCAGAGGTTGGGACGACCGTGAGGCCTCATCACTACTTTACATTGGATGTTACTTGGTATCTGTGGCACCTTACATGCCTCGAAGTCAGGAAATGCCGTGGAAGGAAAGTGCTTTTGTTTAAAGGCCCATTTATGCTCAACATTACATGCCGACTCAGATATGGAGGGTGCCTCCTGTTCGTTCTCTGCCTTCAAATGGAGCAGTACCACTGGAAACATGTTGATGTCACTACCTGATGCGTAGCTCTAATGAAACACGAAGATGACATGACAATGGCGGGAATTCTCCGTTCTTCAGTCGTGAGATATTTAACAGTCTCACCGACCACCGCCTCCTACAACAATGCCTCTGTTTTCTTATTTTGTGCAATAGCAATTCTTCTTCCAGTCGCCATGTTTGTTTAGGAGTTTGTTATAAGCTTTTGACTCTGGGCGCCCCCTGGTGGATATATTGCTGAACAGCAATACCAAAGTATGGAAGTATGCTATCAGTGATGGTGAAAAATAGGACGAAATATCAGTTCTGACAGTGAAGTCAGGAATTTTTGTTTGGTTAAAGACCAAGAGCACTTCATGTTTGACAAAACCAAGGTTACAGGCTTGGTTCCGCCATGGTTGCCTCTGTGTCCGGGCGGTGAACTTACTGTGCTGCTGTTGCGTGCCTCTCTATATGCTACACTTGGCTGCGCCCCTCCTTCACACCGGCCATTAGCCTCTTCACATGACATCGCGGGGAAAATATCCTCAATGCTGTCGTCACTTGAGCTGAGAGAGGTTGTGTCATGACGTCAGAAGTCGGATGACAATAAGACAGTGAGCTAAACAGTGTCCAGACTGTGTTCTGCTGGCTCTTCACGTCATGATGAAGGTATCTTTTGATAGAACGGAGTGGGTTGTTGTTTTGGAGTGAACATGGCTGGCAACTTCTCAGCAACTTGTCAAGCTGAATTCCAAAATCAGTGAATTGGAAAAAAAAAAAAAAAAAGTATGTGACAGAAGTTTCAGCTCATCTTTGTTCTGACTCTGGTAGAAGAATAAAATGTCCTTCCAAGTTTCTTTGAGTTGAAATGTGTGAAATATCACCTGTCAAGTCGAGGAAGTGGCAGACCAACTCGTGTTATGAAAAGCTCCTTTAATTCAGCTCAGTCGTGGGTTTTGCACGCTCAGCAGAAATAGCTTTTCAGAACCACTGTTGAATGCAAAGAAAAAAAAGGGCATCCTGGGCGATGAACCATCTATCTCGAGAGGATGATGGAGACAATGAGAGAGCCGTTCCACTGATCACGCACTAACAACTGTGTTTGGCTCTCCGGCGCTGTGGGTGGAGAAAATCAATCTGCTCGACCTTGGGACGGAGAAGAGGCGAGAGCGGCCTGCGATTATTGTGATGGACTCGGAGTCGGCGTGACAAAAGCTACTTCACATGTCGCTGCTGTTGAGCTGATTTCAAATGCATTTGCATTTGGCAACATTTGCGGAAGCTTGCGAGGAGGAAAAACGGTCTTCGGTTCTCAAGAGTTTGACATTTTGATGAATTGATGTGTTTTCGCCGGCCGGGATTCAGTCCGAAGACACATCATTAATTGAGCTGTCTGCGAGAGATTCTCAGTCCACAGGGCTGCAGCACAAGACAGGCACAATAGCGTTTGTACGGCAGCGGATCGTGTCTTCAGTTGACAGAACAAGAATTACTATTCATAGTGACGCTCCGGTTTCTTATAGGAATTAAAAACCCAGGCAGATATTGGACATGTTGTGCCTCACCTTGATAAGGAAAACCACTCACTGACCAGTTTCCCGTTTTTTTTTATTTTTGTTTTTCTGCCCCAGGAGTCTGCTGCCTTCACAAGTTTCTCCATCAGCTGCAGCACTTGTAAGTCTCCACTGTTTGTTTCGATCGTCATTCCCACAATGAGAATGTTACACGTACATCCAGACTTTGGGACACCATCCTGCTGCTCTTGAAAGGTAAAGCGCTGACGTGACCAATACACTGGAGCAGTGGCGGCGGGGCCAGCGAGGCCTTCTCTGCTGGCCTCACATAACCAGGAATCATGAGCACATTTAGGACAAAAGTGAAGTGATTTTTAATGTATTTTCTCCAAATATATCATATATATATCGTGTGTATTATAATCATACTCATGTCATAGTATATATCCCAGTGTTGTTTTTCCAGGTTAGAGTTTTCATCCAATCAGAATGCAGCTTGCTTGTGTCATGTCCAAGGCCTTCAGCAGCAACAGTGCAGGAGCAGGTGCCTCAGAGTGAACGGACACATATAGTTGATAGATAGTTGTGATAGTCAGTCAAGTCACGAGCTGGGGACAGCGAGGCCTTCTAGCTGGCCTCACCACTTACTACGCGTCCTGTGATTGGATACTCATAGCGTCATTTCAGGACTAACCGCTCCGCCTTTCTCGCCTGTGGCTTAAACATATGAGGATATTTATGGGCAAACTAGCTTCAGAGCAATGAAACCACAGATGTTTGGTGACATTCCAGCGTGTATCACACTGTTCTACTCCCCTGCATTATCCCGGCATCTACACCGGTGAGATCACCAGGCGGAGAAAGTTCGCCACTTCCAGTCAGGCGGCCACGGCAGGCATAGCGCTAGGTGAGTGCAAACATTTGAGATATTTATTTTGTTCACGTTTAACATGTTAATGGTGGGGCGCACTGGCGCAGAAGTGTGATTCGACTCTGACATGTTTCTTGTGCCGCTGTCGGCAAACTGTGGCCGTCTGGTTGGAGTCTTTCTGATACAAATATTTCTAGTTATATACTACCGGTGGGATTCGATTTTAAAAAAATAATGTAATTAATTAGAGAATTTCTGCTTAATTAATCGCAGTTTAATGGTATAAGAATATTTGCTAGAAGAAACCACATTTTTCAATTTGAATGAATTTGGTCTGTTAGTGAAACTAATGATGGACCCATACAAACAGTTAAACAAAATATTATTTTGCATCAGTTTGACAATAGCACAATAAATCAGGATGGTGGCTATATTCAAGTTTTTATATCACCTTATTTAAACTAAAGCTCTTTTAATGTCTTGAAAATATTTGTATGATAATTTCAATTTTATAAGAATTTCCAGTACATTCAGAGTAGTGGAAACACTGGTCATTGTGTAGTGAAAAACATCCCTGAACAAAAGCAAACAGATGCTTTTGTTTGCTTTTGTTCAGGGATTCCTCCATGTTTATTGTTGTTGTTTTCATCCTAGCTGCCACGTGTCTTGTGCATCAGTGCGATCATATAGTGATATATATATATATATATATATATATATATATATATATATATATATATATCTATATGGACCCCTCTCTCTCTCTATCTATCTATCTATATATATATATATATGGGGAGGGTGTACTTGACTGAAGGCCAAGGTGTACAAATGCACAGCCCGCCACTGTACGGTAGTTACCTGATCACGATGAAGCAGACGGCACGTCTTAGACTCATTGTGTCGATTTGCTAATTTTAAACCAGAGACGATGCTTGCCAGTGTGTGGGTGGGTGCTTCTTGTGAGTTCATTTGTACAATTTGGGTTTATTTATAACCAAATTCTCCAAATTAAATGTGTTTTTTGGATCTTTTTAGCATTGTGAGCTGAAGCCTGGTCATTCCTCTCCAGTGCTGGTGCACTGTTTCCATGGCAATGAGGCCAAATGAATTTAAGAAATATCAGATATATATTCGAGGCATTCCGACTGCTGGTCTTCTGAAAATGTGCATCGATGTCACGGAAAAGAGGGGACGGTTGGTTTAGTCGCTTGGAATTCATGTGAAACACGGCTGTGATGATCTCCAGTGGGTTGGGTTTGAAAGTTTGGAGAGAGCAGCTTCCCAGCAGTGACCTTTATAAATCGGTGAGGTCAGGGAGCCACCTCTGCGCCCGAGCAGCCTCGGGCCATCCGACTGCTGAGCGAGGATGGATTGAGATGAAGGGAGGGAATAAACAAACCAGCTATGTTGAGCCAAACTCACACGCCATTGGAAATGCAAGTGCACTTTAGTATACAGACTCAGGTTTGGGGTTGGCTTCCCAACTCTGTCTCTACAAGAGAGCGGTTTATGAAGTTGTGCCTCCATGTTGTATGGATCACTCACGTGTTGTAAGAAATGAGAGACATTTTCAGGTGTCGGTATTCAGTGACACAGTATCAGCACAGTGTGCCATTGTGCTGATGACGCCTCATTTACCCATCACCAAGTCCAGCAGAACACGGCCCTGTAAAGAGTCACTCACTGGATGGCGCTGGTGCCCTCGCTGCTTTTAACTCACTGACCATTTAAAACAATGACAGGACGACAAATACCAACACAAGGGTCAGTTGGCCTTTCTTTTATTTGATCAAGGAAGGACAACTCAGTTGGAGTTTTTGTGTAATAAATCGGTATAAATGTTCCACAATTGTTAAATAAGAATCAGGTGGGAAACGTCTGGACACAGGATCATAATTGTATTCAGCAGTAAACAAAGGATGGAGGGCCACTTGGCATACAACACCAGCACGTTACATCATGATCCGACGACTGGCTGACAAAGATCTGTTCTTCAGGATTGGCACTCTGGTGGCTTCATGAACAGCCACATTTCTACCCCAGATAAAAACACTTTGGGTTCTGCTGTGCTGCTCTTCTGACGGAAGGCTTTCAAGTTTTCATGATCAGTAAAAGGAAACTTCTCCAGAGTTTGTGAGGAAGCTCTCTCCACTGATAGGCCCTGCACATGAACCCGGGAGGACGCGTGTCTGGCAGGTTCTCCACTAGAAGGCATCATCGTGGCTTTGATTCCCAACTGGTTCGCTGGACATGAAGGCTGTTTAGAGGAGGGAGTGTGTTGCTGTGGCAGGGGTCAGTGTTTCTGAGCGGAGTGTGGCTCGGCAGCGGCTTCGCCTGAAGCTTCTGCTTCGTGGTGCATTTTACTGAGGTGTTTGATGAGACTCTCCAGCTGCGGGTTCCCGCCCAGCTCCCGGATGAGGCGGTACGCCTCCGCCTCCAGGTCCCGCAGCGTTTGCCGGGTGTAGGCAAAAGAGCCCACCTTCTCCAGGTAGTCGACGCAGTACCTCTTAATGTCCATGTTCTCCGTGCGCTGCCGGAGGATGTTCTGCACCTGGGTGCTCTCCGGCTGGGACCAAATGGCGTGGATGGTGGGGAAGGAGAACTTGCCTTCAGTCAGGTCCTCGCAGAAGCTCTTGTTCTCGCTGTACTCGCGGGAGCTCAGGTTGGCGTAGTCGTCGCGGATCTGAAAGAAGAGGCCCAGTGTGTCCAGCAGGGGCTTCAGGTCTTGTTTCCAGGAGGAGAAGAGCTGCATCAGGCCCACGGCCAGGCCGAAAAGCCCGCCGGTTTTCTGCAGCACCATGTTGCGGTACTCCTGCTCCGTGGGGCAGGTGTAGGTGTCCCTCCAGTGGATGTCCAGGCCCTGACCCCGGTGCAGCTCCAGCAGCTGCCGGGTGAACACCTGGACAGCTTCGGGGTTCTCCAGCGTCAGCACCTTCTCCAGGCCCAAGAAGTAGACGTAGTTGGCGGAGTTGATGACGGAGGGGACGCCGTAGATGCTGTGGGCCACGGGGAACCCTCGCCGCAGCTTGGAGCTGTCCTCGATGTCGTCGATGAGCAAGCTGGCGTTGTGCAGCATCTCCGTCACCTCAATGATCACCTGCACGCGACACAACCGTTGGTGAGAACCACCGCAACTTGCAGTACCGGTCATAGCCACAAGATGGCGCCACAGATCCACCAGTGAACCGTGACAGGTCATCGCTGACATTTTGAAACTATCTGCAAATCAGAGCGAGCGTCACGTGACGGCGGTGTTTAAGGAAATGATCTCAATCTCGCATGACCACAGTTTGTAGTTTGACAGCGCAGTAACTTGTCAACAGGTTGTATTTGCTGGGCAGAAATGTTGACTGTATAACTTTAAACCTTTCTTTATAATCTGGTGCTACAGAAGCTTTTATTGTCTTCCCACCCCCAGAGAAGACCCTGAGGGTCGGGGTCCTATACGAGCTGGACACACGCTGGACCAGCAGCCTGAGGATTTAGAAAGACGAGTGGCGGGGTCTGCGGTTCGTATGGAGGCCGGAGGCACAAAGAGAGGCTCAGTGGGTCAAGGCAGATGGCCAGAGCTGAGCAGTTCATCTGCCAAACACAACCTTTCTCCCGCCCGGCACTCAGCCTCTGTTGGCTTCGGCCCGAGTCAGTGCCGCGCCTCCATGCCGACGCGGCGCGTGGAGCAGGGTTTGCTCTTCACAGTCCTAAAACGCAGCAGGAGGAGGAGGGTCAGCGGCACCTTTGTGGTCTGGAAGATTCGGTTCCAGCGTCTGGTTTTGTTGGAATGAACTGGTCTCCATTCATTGGAATTGGTAGTGTTGGATGGTGGAAGAAAGGTTTTTCATCATTCGCTCATTATTTATATTCAAAACTGACAACCCTGAAGCCGAAAATCATTCGTCTTTACTTATCAGGTTCCTGCACAGGCTGGAAGAGTCCAGTAAACCTGGGAGTCATGCAACAAGCTGGACAGTTTCACTTTCAGGGACTGGAAGCGGCAACAAGCAGCCAGGCGAAACTCTTGTCTCAACATCTGGGTGACCTCAGGAAGGGTTCAGCTACCAGGTGGGTCTTATCTGCTCTGCTAGTCACATGATCTTGTGTTGACTTCACACCAACAGTTTCTGTACAGATTTGCAGAACGTTGGAGATCCACTGAACCAAATTCGCAGGCAGAAGCGAGGCCAGCCGCCGCATGCAAGAGGGCGCATCAGGACAGAGAATCGGAAAAAGTGATAGGGCTGCAGAAAGACAAACTTCAAAGAAGGGCAATATCGGTCTCAGGTGGGCAATTATTTCACTAAAGAGTGAACAGAGTGCTGAGTGTTAGGACGTGCCTGAGACGAAAAGGTCAAAGTCTGTGGAATGAGCTAACAATCTTAAACATAAAACTGGAAAAACAAATGCTCCTGGCGTGTGAAAGATGGCATGAATTAGGATGTACATCGAACTGTGCAAGAAAATGTGTGGTTGTGGAAGAGATATAATGGAGGAATTTTACAGGTTATATTAATGCTAGTGGTGGAACTTTAACTAGTTAGCTACGATTAATTAATTACAACAAAAACATTTAATTTAATTGAACAGTTTGCTCTCCAGACAACAAACAAAGCATCTGTTTGCTTTTGTTCAGGGAGGTTTTTCACTACACAATGACCAGGGTTTGTACTTGAAATTCTTATAAAATGAATGAAATTCATATACAAATATTTTGCAAGACATTAAAAGAGCTTTAGTTTCAATAAGGTGATATAAAAAAACATATAACTTATATATTTTGTTGTTTAAATGTATGTATGGGTCCATCATTTGATTCCGTAATATACCAAATTCATTCAAAATCAAAGAATATTCTTGTGGCAAATATTCTTATACGATTAAACTGCGATTCATTGAGATTATTTTATCACAAATTCTCTTAACTCGATTATTTTTTAATCAAATCCCACCCTTAATTACTACATAAAGCGGTGGACTTGTATTGTGATCTGATGAAGGCTGCGCTCGGCTCGTCCGAACATGCAGTGAAGGCACTGAGCTGGTGTTACAATGAGAAGTACAGCGTGAAACATTAGAAGAGTCTGGAGGGAGGCGTGACAGGAGGGGATTAATGGACAGTCGAAAAGTACATGATGGTGCTCAGCGTGTATGAAGAGGAGGTGAGAGAGGAGAGACCTCATTGTGCCTCCTCCATCTTAAACCAGATCTGGAGGGTGTGTGTGTTCGTGACTCCCCCTGCACTCTTCCTCATGAGTGACATTTCCACACTATTAAAGCTTACATTTCTGCGCCTTCAAGGGGCGCAGGAGCAGCAACTAGCCAAAGGTCATCATAAAACGACCGACTTTCCAACCTCACTGCAGCGCACACCTTCATGAGAACTGCATTTCCAACTGACTGAGACGCTGTACCACTGTCACTGCTTCATCTATCTGAAGACGGTGGTTTCCATGGTGGCCACCTCTTGGCAGCAGTGTGCTAATGATGACGAGCAGAGCGGGTTCAGCTGGAGTTTAGAGAGCGGCTGAGCGGGGCGGGGGGAGGAGGGGAGGGCCGGACTCAGACAAGCCGAGGTGCATTTACTCCACACTGCACGTTCTCTCCCAACGCCAACGATTCGGTTTGGTTATTGAATAAGTCATGGCCACAACAGCCTGCACAGGAAACGCTCATTTAAATATGAGGATATCTTTTGTGATATTGAACGCAAACTTCCATCAAACAAAGACATCTACACAGATATGTAACGGTAAAAAAGTATGTTTTGGAAGCCGGCTCTTTTAAGCTATCAAAATTGACACTTATTTGACACTCAAGTTCCGATAAAGAAAGTGTTTGAAAAATTTGTTGGTTATAATGTTTATGTAAGGATGGGCGATATGGACAAAAAAGTTATCGCGATAAATGATTTCGGCGATAATGATAATTATCACGATAAATCCATATTCATTCTATTCCATGTGTTGGACACTACAGTCTCTCTTGAAACTGTTTTATGATGAAACTTATCAGTGGAGTTTGTCTCCAACATCATAATTTGTTTATGTTTAAATATGATAGTTAAGTGTAGAGATAAGAAATTCTACGTTTCACGTCTCTGGTAGAAGCCGCTGGTGTCCGACAGACTGCTCTGCCAGCTTTATTTAGGGGTTAAATTGAGCCGTCTGTCTGCTGTATCTCATGTCTCTGAACAGTTGACTTGAACTATGGACCAGTCTGGACACATGTCCTCGATGCTATTGAAGAAATATTAGAAATCATGTGAAGAAACAATCATTGAGTCAGATTTTATTCTCCAAATCAATGTACAAACTGTCAGTCCTTTGTCTTATGTGATGAAAAAACTTTTCACAATTCTCTCTCCTAAAATGGTTGTTTTCCATTTCCTTATTAAAGATTTCACTAATACTTTGACAGCTTTAGAATTTGTTGATGGTCCCTAACTGATGCCGGGTCGTAGCATTAGCGCTGCCTGTGAGAGTGTGTCCACGATCATTGAACCCTAATCGCGGAAGAGGACGCCGCCGCCAATGCCAGAGTGGAGCTCCGTCCTATATCCAACTATTTTCACCAGCACAGCGGGAGACCTGCATGTGTTGATGTGAACTAAGGCAGACAAAGGCGTCAGAGAACCTATGAGGACCACTCCATCTACTAAAATAAACACTGATCCAGAGACTCAGAGTCGACCAGTGTCATTATCAAAGGTTCCCTGTATTACAAATAAGTGAACCAAAGTCTACCACACTGTCAGCTGGCGTCATGTTCTCGTGTGTCCAATGCAGCGAGTGAACCACGTATTTATCGTGAGATGCAGAATTGTCACCATGGAGATTGTGTTTGGCGGTATATCGTGCAAGATAAGTTATCGCCCACCCCTCGGCTTATGTTTTCGTTCAGTCCCCGGCTGCAGTGCGAGCACTTGCCTCCTTGATGGATAAGTATCAGACGGATTTTCTGAGAATCGGGAATCACGAATCCTGCCAAAAAGCTCATTCAGCAGCAATGCATCTCTAAACCACCGTGAAGCCTCTGTTGAGCTTCACTGGGATACTGTTCCCCATCCGCACTCTCATGTTCACTCATCAGTCCAGACATCTTGTTTTCCTCGGCTCCTGGCATCAGCTGACGACCACAAGAAATATTGTTCACATATTTATCGACTTCAAGCGAGAGGCTTTCTGACTGCAAATGGTTTCAAGAAACTAAAGCTCCCAATATTGGGCAGAGCCTCTGATCATGCAGTGCAATGTAGTAAGAGTTGGACATAAAACTGAACAGCCATATGATTTTACATGGTGTCACTATCCGATGTGCTGGGGTGGTAGAGGGGGTAGACAGACCCTCAGAGTCATGAAAAGACCGTACACACCTCTTGGACTTGTTTCAATATTTAACTCTGCAGTTATGTTTGCTGTTACAAATGTGTTATGAAAAGCCACTTAAACAACACATGCAGTATTAGTCCATTGCCCACATGCGCATGGTGCCTCTGATGCCGAACGCAAACACAACCAAACAAAGTGGCTCGACACCTTATGCTTTGATATGGAATAAAAGGCGCGACAAGGATCATCACATTATTTGGTTTCACTCGAATACCTCGCCATCTGTGCTGCAAACGGTAATTGTCTCATTAGTGTCAATACGCACCGGGGCCCAGTTTACACAAGGTGCACACGCGCTCTCTGTCAAATGCAGATCTCGTACTCAGCAATCCTGACGGAGCCCCCAGATGCCGTACGCTAGTGATCTGCAATGTTGGCAGTTACTTTGTTTACTCGCTTCTGCTGCTCCCCCTAAAAACAAATCTGGTGGGACACGAGAGGAAAAGAGTTTGCCTGAGACTATCAAGTGTTGAGAATTTGTGTTCGCTCACTCTAATATTTGGTTCACAACATCATCCTACAATTCAGTACGGCACAGTGGACATTGAGTCAGTGTTGGGTTCATTCTACTAGGTCATGATCATGCAGCCTTGTGATGTCACTGACTGTAGCTTAAAGTCACACCTACATCCAGGAGCAACAGGATACGTTTCAAATACAACTTGAGTAAGGTTTTTCAAATGAGGACCAGCACCTCGTGGTTCTCAACCAGAAAAGGATGAATTGCTCACTGTAGTTGAGGAATGAGTTCCTGCATGAAGTGGAGAAGTATCTTGGGGTCTTGTTCTAGAGTGAGGGGGTGAGGGGGTGAGGGAGTAGGAGATTGGTCGGTGAATTGACGCAGCAGGGACGGTATTGCAGTCGCCTTACCGCACTGTTGCCTGCAAAAGAGAGCTGAGCCAAAGGGCAAAGCTCTCTATCTCTGACCCTCACCTATGGTCATGAGCATTGGTTCATGGCGGAAAAAACTAGATCCGGCTGAGAAGCAGCTTTTTTCCGACAGGACTGCTGTCACTCGGGAGAGACTCAGAGTAGAGCTGCTTCTTCTCCGTGTTGAAAGAAGTCAGTTGAGATGGTTCGGGTATCTCATGAGGAGGCCCCCTGGACGCCTCCCTTTGAAGGTGTGCACGGCCTTCTGAAGCTGCTCATCAAGAAGCTATAGCGAAATAATGATGCAGTGGGGAAAGTTTTGGTATTGACTGAATTATTGACAATAAAAATGCTAGTGCAGTTAAAAGAAACCTGCACTCAAGTTGCGCATGAGTTCCATAAGCACTGGATTTCAGTGTTTACGATGTTTATTTTAGGATTTTGCCATTAAAAAACACTGCAACCGTCATCTTCACGCCCACCTCTGTGATGTGTAATCACTTTATTTTGATGTTTCCACTTCCTTTAACTATGTTTTCATCTTTAAAAAGAGGTAATTTTTCAGAAGGCGTGTTGGTGGTGCACCATCTCATGTTATATTGTCACGTTTGTAACCTTGACAAAAAACATAAATCCTTCAGTTTCATTGAAACTCCAAATGTTCTGGAGAAACTGTTTCCTTTTGGCAATGACATAACCAGTGAAACTGTCCATCATAAAAAGACTTGAGAATCTAAAGACACCAAGTAGTGGGTGGAAACACACATCATTTGAATGAGAGCCTGGTGGTCACATGATTAGTCATGAAAAAACAGCAAAGAGGAAGTGAAATCAAAACAGTCTTGAAGAGATGAGGAACAAAAGCCCCTCCTGTGAATGATGCAACATTTAAAGGCAGACGTGCGGAAAGCTTTTATTCTCGCTAAAATTGTTCCTGCTCAGTTTCAGCATGCGTCTTCCATCCTCCTGGATTCATAAAAATGCACCGAAGGAGACTTTGATACATGTTTCATCTCTCTGTTGCAATGCTCTGTCTTGTTTATGATGTTCAGAATTCTTTGACACTGATAGTATGCACCTTTTTTTCTTTGCCTCTGTCACTCCTCTGTTCTCAGGAGGTGCTCTTTGAAGGATCCGTCACAGAACGATATCAAAGTCAAACAAATGCATTTCTCTGCCCATCTTTTCCGTGAAGGAATGGTTGAAATGCAGACTTCAAATACCCGATGGATTTACTTCAATAATCCCAAAGTGGGAAGTTTCTGAGATTCATTTCAAGATGGATTATTTAGATTTCCTCTCTTCCGTGTTGAAAAAAAGGCTATTTATGTTTCCATGTCAGCTTGTAACACTGTCTTCTAAATAGGGCGGCCAAACACCCCGACCACTGACCAGATGACCCTCAAGGTTCTTGGCATGAATCTCTGCCCATCTGTACAAAATGTTTCACGCATCGCTGGAATAACTGTAAGAGTGCAACACAAATTTATATCTGTGCACATTTCGCTAAAAGCCACAACATAATGAATACGTTCTGTAAATTCCATCTTTACTTTTCATAATCGTTTCATCATATTTAGACTCTATCCAGAATACATTAAACATGCATTCATCTCTATTAATATTTACTTATTTACTTAAGTTTTAAGTACTTAACTTATTTATTTCCTCGATATTTACTTAAGTTTCAAAACGATATTATTGCAGCCACATTTTTCTCATTTTTAAGTCATACAAATGCTGAAAGAAGGGCTGTAAGCATAACTGGTGAAGTGGTAATACACTCCACATGCATCTTACCTGAAGTTTATCTTCGGAAACATCAAGCCAGTGGTTGAACGCCTGAGCTAGTTTGGTCCTCACCTGCTTCCCTGCAGATGACATGAGAAAGATGAACCATTTCCTTTTAAAAAGTGGAGGCAATGGTCACTTCATCATGTTGGCCATTTTAAAACTTTGGCAGACTTTTATTCATGTATTTCAATGATCACAAAAGTATTTGTGGTCATTGGAGGAGCAGTACAGAGGTTTGAACATCACTCAGCATAGCTTCATTTGTCTTCAGTAACAAAAACTTAGCCGCTAAAATGACACTGGAATAAGCGTAACACTTATTTAGAAACTCATTTCTTAGTCTTTCCCACGGATGGAATTTTGGGTATGAAATTTGCTTGAATCTCAATTAAAAATCCAAATTATAATATGTAGTTTTGCGCAAGGTCATTGGACTGTCCTACACACAGTTATGTTTCCATACAAGAACAAGACTCAGTTTTCCGCGTCTAATAGCCATTGCTTTTTACTTCAAAGCGGCAATCTCCTAAAGACAATGATGTTGAAACGCACACACTAGGAAAGTAGTCTGCAGAATCCAGACAAGGAGGCAGACAGTTTTCACATTACTCCCCATAACATTATGAGAATGGTGATGAATGAAGCAGAGCAAGTCTTTCCTGTCAACTGTAAATCAGAAGAATAACTGTAAAGCGGAAGAATAACCAAAGGTGTGGGGAGACTAGTCAGTGGATGAACAATATCACTAACAAAATAACATATTAAAACACTGCAGGTGTCCAAGCAGCAGAATGGACTGTCAGATTGCAGTGAGGCGTTTGTAAACACCGAAAACCTGGGAACAACTCTCTTAACAGTGAGTGAAACACCACCTCTGAACTCACCGGGCAACTGCAACAAGTATTTATACGGCTCCAGGAGGATCCTCTCTGAGGCAGCCTCCTTTCCCCCTTCCATGGCAAAACTCTGACACAAGGAAGGCAAAAAAGCAATGTCAAATATGCATCAAATATGAGTCTGATTTGTTTAGTGACACTGAATTTTCTGCCTGACTGGGTTTGCCTCACTATTTTTTCCATTATTCTTGCCGATCAATTCTGTACACATAATAATAATAATATGAAGCGACTATGTAGTGACACAGATGGTAGATGGCTTGTGACAGAGTGGTTGCGGGTTTCATTCTAGCTCTTTGTCCTGATGGTTCAGTGTGTTATTGTGTGCGTGACTTGCTGCATTTGCATGTAGGTGCCATTTACTCTCCCATTAAACGTTATTAACAAGCTACCAATGACAGAACTGGGAGTTCTAAATTAACCCCAACCTAAGTAACTGCAGAACAACACTGAACCAATGATGTCAAATGGAATGCTAAGTATGAAGTCAGTTCACATATCGAACAGGCCACTTCCCAGATGTTACGGGAAACTTTAAAAAGGAATTTAATGCAGCATTATTCTCGCAACGCGCTGTTGACATGACGTCAGCAACCACTTGCTTCAGCAATCGAGCAGAACTTGCACTGTATAGTTTATTACAGCACTTGTTTAGTACGCTTTTCGACTAAACGTAGCACAATAAAATACTAAACCATCCACCAAAGAGCGTAACATTTAAAAGAAACAAACATTTGAGCACTTGCATCGACAAAAATCTTATCCAAAACTAAGACAAACTACGTAGAGCAGGGAAGAGACAACTCTTTTGGTCAACTGTAACTGACATGAACTGACCAACATGGTCTCTACAACCATGAGCCTCATATTATGAACGTTAAGGCGGCATCCGTTAGGAATTCACTCCGACTACACAGCTTCAGTTTCAGCCCCGCCTACCTCGGCAGTTGACCGGCCACTCCTGCTTCCGTTAGCCAAGCAGCTAGTTAGCTGACGTTGCTAACATCCCCAAACACCTCCGTCTTGCGAGTTCCCTGTCACACAAACCTCGTGCAGTGAAGCGCTGGCCGATGACTTAAGTTACCGTGATGGCAAATGACTAAGCTGTGATCTTTTAGAGCAAGTGAATGAGGTAAAGCCACCCGGATGCTATGCTAAGCACCAAGTGCCACTCCACGGTGAGGAGACGCTTTTGAGGAGCTCATATGTACGATTCGGCTGCGATAAAGGGCATGCGCACCAGAGGGGGCAGGCTTAGGTTCGTTGCAGCCTCACGTCTTCATTGCCCGATTGTGTTATGTACTCAAACATAGCTACTGTATATATTTTCAAATTAGGATTTATTTTAGTTTCTGCGATCTTATATTTATATATATAGATTGTACGTAACAATTGCATGTCATATACTCAAAAAATAAACTTAATTGCGTGGATTAGTTTATCATGAAAGTGATGGCACTGTATTATATCAGGAATACAATATATTACACTTTAAAACGATATTTTCCGGGATATGTTGTCACGGGAATCAAGCGCACTCGTGTAGTACAAACATGGGGGTTGTAGTTTTTCCATACCTCTTCTGTAGCTCTGGTCACCCAATAGAATTTCTTTGCAAATATACCCATGGATATTTTTCTCCTCAGTCAGCCAATCACATTCAGCGTGGGCGTTACCTCATGCGATTGTGGCCAACAAGGGAAGGACGTTAAAGCCGAGGCGGGGTTTCCGCATGTCAATCACGCTGTGTAGGCGGAGCGGAGGGTCGCCGAGCTGCTCAACAAGGCAAACAGCAGCGCTTCCACCATCCAACAGCAACCCGGGGACGACGTTAGAAACCGCCAGATTTCCCCATAAATGTTACTATGGATTACTAATACGCTTTCGTCGACCAACGCAAGTGTTTCTCAACTTGACAATACAGGTAAGGCTGTTTGTTTTCGACTCTGCTGCTCCTATTCGGAACCCATGACTTGCGCTGCTCAACCCAACCTTGACGTAGCTAACTAGTTCACTAACGCTGGGATGTGTTCGGGAGGATTTAGTGGAATGAATGAATCCAGCGGCCAACTGCCGTGGATTTCGGAGCAACTTGATTGCAAAGTTATTGCACACACCGAGCGCCGTGAAGCTACTTGGGTCCTCGGTAGTTGCGAGCCCGGGAGTGTTGTGCTGTTGAGCTTGTCGTCGAGCACCGCCTGTCATGGTGTCCCCTAACAGCCGTCCAAGTGGGTT
The DNA here is from genome assembly GCF_027744825.2 of Synchiropus splendidus. Classification (NCBI taxonomy): domain Eukaryota; kingdom Metazoa; phylum Chordata; class Actinopteri; order Syngnathiformes; family Callionymidae; genus Synchiropus; species Synchiropus splendidus. The sequence goes on along the minus strand of NC_071342.1, from coordinate 17,803,221 downwards.
TTCACGCGAACTGTTCCGGCGACGGCTCGCTGCGGGATGGGTTCTACCACTGTAGGGTGCAGTTGAACAGGTAGTGCGGACCGTCGGGGCTTTGTTTTGTGCCGTGTTTGGCTGGTCCGGTGTGGGCTGATGGGGGGCAGCCCGTGCCTGCGCTCGGATGGTGGAATATTTGGCATTTGTTGGACTGGACTTCCCGTGTTTCTGAGCTAGAGCCTCACTTTGGATGTTTGAATCACGGCTCCCGCAACCCCCCGAGTGATCGTCGGTTCCCAGCGAGCAGGGAGTGAGGGCAGTCTGGGGCGGATGGCTGTGTATCCTCCGCGATCCGGAGCCACCGACATCACCCGCGCGACCTTGTCTGTTCCCGATCGAATGAATGGGTCAGCACCGTCGCGTCTCTCCGAACCTCTCCCTCCTTGACCTTGTTGCGAAGCGTTTGCTCGACTTGTTTCTTTTGTCAGAAGCGGTGAGCGAGCGAGCGAGTGAGTGAGTGAACAGTCAGCGAAACGCAGTCGACAGGAACATTTGGTGAGGTGGAAAAGTGACTTCCAATTGACGCCGCTTTGTGTAACTTCCAAGCTCGTGACGTGAGGATTTAATAGTGTATCATCGCTCTGGTGTTCGAGTTCGAGTGCAGCAGCGCAGCCAGCGTTCGAACCGTCTCGAAGCCCGAGACGCCGCTGGTTCGACTCCGACCCCGACAATGGCGCAGGCAGGTGGATTGCAAAGACAGTTCCTGGAATTTCCACCGTCCCCGAGCCCAAGTGGTGTCGTGCTTTGCCGACTGTCAGCTACAGAAATGGCGTCATCCTCTGCTGTGTTCAGTGCGGCGCAGACTCTCCCAGCACAGCCGATACTCGCAACGGTTCCATCCCAACATTCGTCGAGATGAAACAGTCTCTTTAAGTTTGCTCGCCTTCCCCACCACACGCCTTCCTCCGACTGTTCCACTGGACGTTACATAAACAGCTTAGAGGGCTCTGGCAGCGACAGTGATCGGGGCAGATACTAGTGCAGCTCCCCAGCCATCGCATCTCCTCAGCTCCAGATCACGTATGAGCACCAGCTCTTTCAACTTTGGTTGTGATGGAGGAGTCCACCCAGAATCTTCATGCAGATGAAGTGATGTCATCCTGCTCTGACTGTGAGGCAGCTGCTACTGTGATGTCTAACATCTTCATTTGTTGCTTTCAGCGCCCAATTCATTCCACTGGTCGCCCAGAGGACTGATAGAGAGATGAAGGTAAGTTCATTTATGTTTACCGCATCCGCCCGAATTTTCATTTGACAGTTTATAATTGTTGACTTGCGGAAGCTTCGACACTCACTAATTCATGCTGAACTGCTATTGTGAGCTTTTGAGTAAGAGAGGAATCTAAACAAAGGCGATGAGGTGGAAATAATTCAAGCGTGTTTTCAAATAGACTCGTATGCTGTCGGTAGTGGTGTTGAAGTGTAGAAGCCCAGTTGTCTTTGTAAGCCAAACTGCTGCTGATGCAAAAAGCAAACAACGGAGACTTGAAAACTGTTGCGATCGTATCCTCAAAGATTCTGAATGTCACCCAGCGTCACAGTGGTTAAGATGTTAAGGCGATATGTTTCTCTTTGTGGCTACTTGCAAAGCTGGAGCTTGGCTGGAAGATGGGATGTGGTGGGAAACAGAGAGAGGCAAAAGAACCAAAGCAGTCTGGAGGGAAAAACATTCATGTTTTCATTCAGTTGTGGAGCCAAACAATTATATCATATCTTTATGAAAGATTGACACTCCACTGCAGTGTGGAAATATTGTTGCGGCTTTTGTCTTGATAATTTACTGTTAATAATTTACTATTCTAAAAAAATACCTTTATCACCTAGAATGAATAGCAGCTGATAAATTAAAGTTGAAGCACTGTGGTATAAATGTATTTTGTTGTGGCTGAAGAGTAAGAACCAGGGCTGTGTATTGGCAGAGATCCGGTGATGCCATATGTGAGCGACAATGCAATACATCCTGATATGTTGTGATACTGTAAGTACAAAAACACATAAATTATAATATTTGACCACAAGAGCCATTATGTTAAGAAGACCAAGTACAGACCAACAGTTAAATTTCGGAGTCCAGCTGAGGAAAGAACATCGATCTTAACAACAAAATAATTCAGGTGCACTGAAGGTTATTATTAGTGTTATTACCCGCACATCAGAAATTAAATTTCTGAAATATCTATATAGCAAACTTCAAATATTAATACATTATCACACAGCTGAGTATCCAATGTTTTAGCGTGTCACTGTTTTCCTACTCCCCTATAAAGAACGTGCTATCACTTCGGCACCAGAAGATTAGCCGCTCTCAGCTTCACTGCAACAGCAGTGTTCCATTTGTGTGGCCTAGGATTTGAGCATATGCTACTGGCAGGATAACCAGTTAACCCCCCTGCCTGAGCTTGCGATGAAATTTGTGGCTGTTTATTGAATTTGCGTAAGCAGTGGAAATAGGAGAACCTGAAAAAGTGACACGAATGAATATTTATTTCAAAGCAGTTCTTGAATATGATTGGTTGAAGTTCCCTCTTTTTCTCTGTTGCTCTTCATCTGGTGTTGGCATGAACAGTTTTTGTTTTCTGGTCACAGTCCACTGCTGGCTCTGGTGATTTCAATACTCAAACTTATTCTTTGGGAACAAGCGTTCAACATGATGTTTTTTCACCACTAACTTGTAAATCTATCCATCTGCTCCTGCTAACCGCCTGTCCACTACTGCAACTGCAATATATGCAAGTGAAATATAACGCTGAGTTGAGAATATCAACAACACAGTTTATTTTTCTCACAAGTTTATTATACAGTACATAAACAGCAGCCAAGCCTTTTATACTCCTTCAAAAGTGACTTAAACAAGTTATTTATAGTGGACGATTCATTGGTCTTTGATCTACTTTTCCAAGTTCCACAGTTCACCTGACACATTATATTGCTGGTCATCATCATGTGGTTCTTATGAGCAGTGATTTCTCAAAACATTGTTAGTCATTTTGTGTGAGCTCCTTTAGAGATGGAGTCACTCCTCTGATGATAAAACTTCTATACTTCAGTGCTCTTTCTGCCGACTCACCAGCGTGTTCAGTGACACCAGCAGCGCTTGGTTTATCTACCATATTGAAAAGTGCTTGTTCTCATGCACTTATCCACTTCCAAACAATCATTGTATTTTGGAGCTTCTCCAATAAGCAGCTGCTGCTGTTACTCAGAACGCTGCAAGTGTCAGCTCATCTGAGGTTCTGACGCTGAAAACTATGCCGACGCTGTACGAAGGACCGCATCGACACCAAACGGTGGATTATACTAGCGGCAACAGAGGGTCGAGCCCTCTCGCCGACTTTTTTTTTTTAAAGGAGGGTGCTCCGTCTGTGTTGCAGCCTCACTAAGCCGTCCAGAGCAGCTTCCCTCCATCCGCCTATCATGGTGCATCCTGACTTACCTATGACTGGAGCTGTGCCAGTGACTGACCAATCAACCTGCACATACAGTTACATTTACTGGCCCCAGGCCAGCATCCATGGGTTATATCAAACCCAGGCTGTTGTCTATGTTGTTACTGTTACTATTGGTATTGTCGATATAACTTTATTACTACTGTTCCATTCTATATGGCCTTGTTATCCTGGTAAAGGTGTCATGATGAGCCGTCTCCCTCCAAGAAGTTGGTTTGAAGTGAAAACAAGTCATTTCTGTATGGCGTTTGTGTCTTCTCCTCCAGGCTTACTTGGTTTCCTTTGAGTACTCCAGTTGCCACCACAGCCTGAAGACAGAGATAAGTGTGTGTATGAGCACACCCCATGACCCTGCAAAGAGATACATTTGTTGCAATTTGGTACTTGTTAGTTGCTCATGTGTGGCACCATCACCAGATGTAGTGCTGAATAATTTCTTGTAATCTCGGCATGATGATAAATTATGTTGCCATTCATGAATGCGGAGTTACACTGGACTCTTACATTCTTGCCTTTCCTTCTAATAGTATTACAAATATTTGAGTCTTTTGTTGACAACCCACATTTGTATATGCTATTTTGTATATCTACTTTTGTAGCTGAACTTTTGAAAGTGTATTCTATAACACAAACAGAAAAATGGATGTTGGAGTGAGATTAGTAATGTCAGGACTGCAAGCTGTGAGGGATATATGCCGTGTTTCTTCAATTGTAAAAGGTAGCTGTGATGCTTGTTCCACATCCGATGCTAGCCATGTGAGGATTCTGAAGTTATTTACCCAAATCATGTTCAACTTGTGGTTTGTTTCTTTGTCACACTTCATTTTAGGCTCGTGTATATTTTTACTCTCTCATTTGCTGACCACTCCACCACTGATTTTACTATCGCACATGTTTTACGTGTCTTTAAATAAACACTACTGAACGGTGTATATGAATCCTGCGGCACTGTTGTGACGGTGACGTGGCTTCAGGGTTGTTAGTTTTGTGTACGGCTTGTGTAACATGAGCATTTGTGTCATGTGCGCAGACAGATGGGTGCGCATCGCAGATCTGGCTGTAATGTGATGCATCGCAGAATCAAAGCGGGGGGAAATAAAAGCAGCAACAGTTATGATTGTGATGTTCCTAACACGGGACGCGCTCGTGGTTCCGGGAGCAGATGTACCTGCTGGACTGCACACATTAGAATCTCACACTGTGCCAAAGCGCTTTGAAATGGAGCCTGGCAAAATAATATCTGCCGGAATTAGATGGTATTAGCGCCTCCTATGATGAGCCAAATTAACTGTCTGTGATGTTGGGTCATTATTTTTGATTGTGGTGTGTCTGACTACACTACGACTTGCTCACAGTCCTCAAACGGATCTCATGGATATTATCTTGATGGGTTCAGCATCGTAAAAACAGCCTATCATTTGTTACAAAAGACCACTTATGTGGTTTAGAAACGGTGGTTTGAGTTGAAGGAATGATAGTTTATTTTTTCTTCCCTGAAACTGAATTAAGTTTCTATTCCAAAGCAACATGCACTGAAAAGAACACCAAACAATATACCTTCAGTTAATGCTCTCTTCATAACTGCCGTGTGCTTGCCAGGCTTGGGAACACTCTTCCTCCCCAACTCATTTGAATTTGATTAGTTCAACTCAGAACCACCCCACCCCCTCTGCTAGTTTGGCCCTTGCCCTTTATCTTTAAACGTATACAGTTGTTGATCTGTCACACTCATGTTTTCGCTCATGAGTTGCACCCAATATTTCCCTTCAAGTTAGTGACAACACTTCTGAGGCAAAAGTTTTGTCACTGTTTGACACTATACCACAGAATACCATGTTGTACTTGTACAACGGGGGTATCAAAATCACTCACTGGAAAGTATGAGCCAAACTTTTAAGTGTGTTTGTAGCTTGAGTAGTGAATTATTTTTATTGAAATGTACCCTGCGTCAATAACATTAACATCACTAGTAGGATATGGCCAGCAATCATTGTGTTTGGCCGGAGAAGGTCTGAAACAGAATGTGCTCCTCTACCTTTAAATCCATGTTAAAAATTCACTTTTATACTCGAGATATCTTTATATGTTTGTATTTTTATGATAGTATGAACCCGACATCCAGCTTTGTTGAGTTATTAACTTCTGAGTCCCTAAACTTTGATGTGTTGTGTCTAAAGATGGGAAACTATACTCTCAACTGACGTGGTGAGGTAAAGGGAAGGTATATAGTTTTGATGTTTATTTTTGTTGTTGTTGTTTTATTTTTTATTTTATGTACACTTCCTTAGTTCTTGCTCAGTGAAGGCCTGGCTGTCCACCTTTGTGGTGGAACAAGTGAAAACATACTTTGATGTTTGGTCTGTAAAGCACTTTGTGAACAGTGAACACAAAAGTTTTCTGAGCATATTATGTCAAATTCCGCAACATGTCATGTGAAGCGTGCATGTAGATTGTGTTTCACTGAGCCCTGCATTGCTCAAGAGCACTTCAGACAAATCCAACAGAACTAAAGCTGCTCATTTAAAAATCAATCATCTAAAGCTTTGTCCACCATCAATAATCTTTGAAATTGTGGCGCACCCTTGACTAGAGGGATTCTTGGGTATTCAATTTTATTTAGCTACATTGTTGTAAGTAACTTGTTTGTTTATCTTGGACTTCAGGCAGTCACACAGCTCACAGACTTGGGGTTTAATATTGTTGTTTTACATTGGGTTTCTTCACACTGTTTTGGCAACCTTCATTGGGATTTCGACCCCATATACTTAGATTTCAACGCTATATTCCAGCTCTTTTTGTCAATAAAGTAGTGAAGAGTGACCCACAATCCTTAAAGGTGGCGTGATGCCGTTTCTGTGCATCACCAATGTGGATCTCCAACACAGTGACCTGGGGAGAACCCTGTACGCTTCAGTATTGAAGTAAATTTTCCTGTTTTTGTTCGGTTGCGATGATGATTTTTCTGAGAAATTAAAGGAAAAAATTGAATATATATACAAATGGGGTTAAATGTTGTGGCCACCTTCATATTCTCAGTTCAGTTTATAGAGACAAGAATGCTTTTCTGTTCAGTGGGAGAACACATTTGGAAAAAACGTCGATTTAACCGGGACCATCCTCGACACAAAATGTCTGAGATGCGAGTTCACCCCAGTTGATGTTGACTTTCTTTAATGTTAATTATATTTTCTGGCTGTGTTTCCAATAATTCAGGTTGTGTTAAATGAATGCATAGTGTAATCCAACTTTGATTAAAATGATAGCTGCAGTCAATTTAAATAAAGCTTGTAGTGTGAAAACTCATTAAGTTGATGCCATTAGTACTCACGGCCATTTTGCCGTCATTAACGTTTCCAGCGGAGGCAAAATTGGTTTATTGTAGGTGATTTAGAATCTCACACGCACACAGAACACCTCACATGACCATTTGTGCAGGAGCGTTTGGTGTTGCTGCAGCCGTCTGGTTCTTTTACTGCCAGCTCACTCAGAAGTTGGGCCTTTTAGACGCGTCTGCTTAATGCCCAGTCTGTGAATTGCTTGGTAATGAGGGCGACTTCTCTTTCTAGTGCTCAATGCTGCGCCAGCTTGTAGCCCACTGCTTCTCACCAGCTTGACTCATTCATGAGTGTTTAGATGAAGACCTGAAAAGTGAGCGTGTTGCAGACAGATGCCACCTGCCACAAAGCCAAATGCCTTGGTCAAAAACTCTCTCCTGGTCAAGTTTGCCGCAACATTGGTGTTGAGTGCAACACTACTTCTTTGGTGCATTGTGCACTTGCTTCACTTTAGTGCTTCAAATGTGTTTTTTTTTTAATTTTCTATCAAATGACGTTTGGTCTGAGCTCTGCAACATTTCAGTGCTGACCTTGGAGGCTTTGGAGACGCAACGAAAGGGATGCGTGAATAAAAGCTACGATAGCTGTAATTTAATGCCGACTGGTTGAACCAAATCGCGGAAGTATGGAGAGCAGGTCAGTCGTGGGAATAGTTGTAGCACCGAGGCAACTCCTGCTAAAGCGCCGGCCTCAGTTGGTGACTGTGGTTTGGACAAAGAAGTAATTCACTGCAGGATTATTGTATGTCAGCCTGACTGGGAGTGAAGTTCAGTTCTTTCCTGCGTGCCTCCTGAACGTTGCATTGTTTGCTACTACCGTGATTATTTTTTATTAAAAAAGTCACCATTTTTGGCCTGTTGCTTTTAATATCTAGGAGTCAGGATTCAAGGTATGAAACTATTGTAGCAAGTTCCTGAAGTGGTTCACTTGTACTGATAGTTCAGGCCGAACCACATCCCTCAACCTCCCTATTTGTTTAGACAATACTATGAAATTCACTGGCACATAAACAGGCCTTATTAGGTATTTTATAATTTCCTAACACCCCCAATGTGACTTGTTATCAGAGTAATCTTACACTTGTTTGGAACATTCTTGACCGGAACGTTGTCTACTCCGTTGTGTATGCTGTAATTGGGTTTCTGTCCTCCAGAGCGTATCCACTGAAGCACCCACAAGAAGAAGCAGCCAGTTGTAGGTCACAGCGATTGGTCGACAAATTGTTCTTTGATTTGGAGGTCATGAGGGAAAAAAAAACCTACCACAAATTGATTCCACAACTAGGTTAAGTAGCTGAGGGAAGTAATGAGGGATGAATAACATGGAAGTTATTTTTAAATGGCAAGAACAGAGACACCAGATTGACAAAAAATATTACTATCTTAATTGTGTTGTGCATTTATACTGAGTGAATTTACCAAGTTGATTATTTAAAAGTAGAAAAAGTCATAAATACACACAATATACTGCTGTTCTGAACCACTCGGGATTGATAGCTTTTATAACATTGTTGCGGCTGCTGCAGTGTATCATGGGACTTGCAGTGAATCCACAGTAAGACGTTTTGGACCCAGCATTTAGTGAATCCGTGTCCTTTGATCGCAAGGTTTTTTTTTTAACTGACTGTTATTACCACCAGAGTATCCAAATGAATACCAAAAATACTCCTGATTAAAAGGCTTTCACTGAGGTTTGTAAACAGTTGTTCAAAGTTTAAAACTTTCTTGTATTTTCTTCATGTGTCCATCAGTAATAGCACTTGGCCAATCAAGTCTGAGCATCGTGCTCACAAGATTTTGCCTGAAAACATATATGGCGGCCATTATAGGCAAACCTTAGCGTCCAACTAAGGCATGAGAATCTGATGAATTCTGAGAATTCACTGAAATTACCCAGGGAAAAAATACGATTCATTTAAACCAGTATGGGGCCACTATGTTTTGGGCACTATTCAGGCACTAATGATCGGAAATTTTGGGCGTCCTGCTGAAATAAACGGGGCTTCCAATTTGTTTTTCCGTTTATTTAATTTAGAGGCGGAACAAGACTTAAAATTCTTCAAAATCATCCATTTAAAACTGGCATTTTTACATAGAGATACAGTTGAACTCTCTAGGTTTAGCATAAACTAAGAAGCTCTTGTTCTCTGTCACCAAAATCTCCACATCTGCTTTCCGAGTGGATATATGTTAATTTTTAACATTTGTACTCTCCACTTGCTAAAAAGCAGCCTGTCTAATGACGCTCTAATGCTTTTTGATAATCATGTCACGATCAGAAGTCAATAGTTTATTTATTAGCACTGAATATGGCTTTGATAGGCCACATAAAATGACCTAACAGGATGGATTTGGCCCCATGGGTCTTGAGTTTGATACACATGCTCTTGATTGTCTGTCGAATCGAACTTTAACCATGATTTTAGTGGCCACTGTTAAACTATACTGATGGGCAATATCTGGATTTATAGTTACAGACTCAATTTTTCAAAAATTGAGTCTGTAACTCCCAGACAAACTCTCGCACAGCGGATCTGAATGAGTTTGCGCGGGTTTAGCATGAACCAAAACAAAGCAGTAACTTGCTATCAAACACTATATTAATGAAGTAAATAATGCTACGCTGGATGATTCTGTGATCACATTTGAAATGTCCAAGTTCCTCCAACGACATTGAATGCAACGTCACTAGTGGTTTAGCACTGCACTACACTTTTATCGTATTCAGTTTGTGCTTTTGTATTAGAATCTCGATGGCAGAGATAACCCTCCATACTTGACTGTGTATCCCCGAGTCCCCCTGGTACAAGCTCTGGTCCTCTGATACCCAGTGACGTGAGCTAGTGACACAAAGTGAGTGAATGACTGGGTGTAGAGAGGGGCAGTCACACCAGGGCCATTCTTGCTGAGAGGCTGCAGCACAAACTATGTGTAGGTTGTCAATAATTATTCATACTGTTCAGCAATATGTTCCTTGCTGTCAGCTTGTGACATCACCAGTCTGTTTATATCCAACATAAAGTCGTAGTCAAAGTGTGTGTGTGTGTGTGTGTGTGTGTGTGTGTGTGTGTGTGTGTGTGTGTGTGTGTGTGTGTGTGTGTGTGTGTGTGTGTGTGTGTGTGTGTGTGTGTGTGTGTGTGTGTGTGTGTGTGTGTGTGTGTGTGTGTGTGTGTGTGTGTGTGTGTGTGTGTGTGTGTGTGTGTGTGTGTGTTTAAAAGGCATGTCGGATGAGTAATGATAGTGATCATCAGGTTTGTCTGTCAGTGACTGCTGGCTGTTAATCTCTGCTGTTTCTACAGCACGTCTCCATCATTTCTTTGCTAATACGGATTAGCCGTTGTTGTGTTCCCTAAACTTTTAAGACTCCAGAACCGCTGTCTTCTTTGCTTCAACTGGGCGTGCGACTGTCTGATTTCAGCGTTCAGAAATAATGAGCTGGGAGTCGTCGGCTAGCTTAGTCAGTGATAGTGGACGAGGCTGCACTTGAAGACGTGACATGCTGTCAGACGCCGTCTCAACCAGCAGAACATTGTTCACTTTAACCGCGTGTGAGCAAGAAGTGCAAGTCTAATTATTTCATTCAAGGCAACAGGGAGGGAGAGAAAGAAGCGAGGAGAGCCATTTGTTCAAAATTAATCTCGTCTTGAAACTCTTCCCAAATACGCTCACTTGGAACATTTCACTCATCACTTTCCCTGATGCTAGTTTTATACTGCAACACACTGCAGACTGTAGTTAGTGATGCACCATTGTTACGGCTGTGTGTGGCTGTGACCTTTTCAGCGAAACAAGATCGCAGTTCAGGAATAATGAATAGAAGACTAAAGCTCACTCTAGATGTTCGGCAGAACAAACTGCCGAGATGTTGAGTCGAGATTTTCCTCAAATAGATGCTCGAGGAGTCAGACGTTCATATCACAAATCTAATTAATGCGCCGTGTCTTGATAAACTCCTTTTGACGTCGTGTCAGAATAAAAACGTCATTTAATAGTGGACTTTTTTGTGCTGCCTTTGCAATGGCGATCTGCTGTTGCTGAGCTGAAAACATCAAAGTGGGGTAGGACAAAGGAAGGGCAAGGGAAGTTGCTGTTGCTGCTTGAGGTTTTGTGTGTGCTTAAAGTACACATCCCTCGACTGTGACTTGGAGATTATAATGGGAGGCAAAAGAGGGTTAGGTTTCTGGGGTGATCTACTTTGCTGTATCTGAAACTATTTGGGGCAAAGTGTTCATTGTTTTTTTGCTCCTGATAATGTAGGTGAGGTACTGTCTTCATAGGTTCTTTTTTTCTGTATTTGATGGATTGACTGATAGTTGAATCTAAGGGGCTTTTCACACTGTTGGTTCTTTCTCGGGTGGCCTGAGTTTGATTCGCCCCCTGCTGTGCAGCCTAGCACCTCTGTGCCTCAACCGATGTCCTTTTTTACTCCTAAGCTGGCGGCGCTCTGTGCAAAATAGCTGGTTTGTGACCCACGACGAAGCACCTCTCAAGGAAGTCGTCATCAGCCGTGTGTGACAACCTGTTTACCACCATCGGTTTGACCTCTTCATTTCTGTCAATTCTTAGTACTATGAGTCGCCGTCACCTCAGATATGACTGATGACGGACCTCCGCCACAGCTGTAACAGAATGTGGTGTTTCACGGCCAAAACGGAACATCAGTGTTGTCATGGTTATTTTACAAGGAAATAGCGGGAACAAGCTGCGTAACACTGAGCCTCTTGACCGATCCACGCTGCTCTCACAACGCGATGAACACAGTGAGAGAGATTACTGATGATCGAGAAGATTTTAGTCATTGAAGTACAGATTCAGACGTCAGAAATGACCAATGAATTGTCTGGTGATCTTCAGTCACATGGGAAAAAACCAGCGTCTTTCCTCTGCGCTTTTCTCCCTCATACAGACAGCTATGCTGCTGCCACATCACAGCAGTGAAAACAGTTACTGTAGATCGCGGCATTATTAGTTTAAGCAAGTCTGTCTGTCAATAAAATCAGGTGTTTATCAGCTTAATAAAGGCGAAACATGTGAGTTGTCAAACACCTGCACACATTGCGAGTCCTGGACCGCTACGCTCTCGTCCCCGAGCGCCTCTGCACCTTTGCTGCCCGGCATTTATCATGTTTGGTGTGGAGTCGCGCTGTACACGTAGTTTCCGGCATCTAACGCAGAGGCATGAAGCTCACCACCTGTGAGAGAGTTTCCCGAGACAAGGTGCAGGTCTCCAGCCGGGATCAAGTCCGTGGCCAAAACCTGACTCGGACTTCTGAGCCGAAAGAGCTTTGTCTCAAGACAGAACCCGCAGTGTAAAAGCGCCCTAACGCTAGCTACATTTCAGCCGCGTTCAATTGTCCAGCCAAATATGTGTCCATTTAATCAAGCCAAAATGTTTGCGAGTATTTTTACACAACATTGCCGCAAGGTTGAAAACTGAAGGCTTGGTTGTGCTGCAGCTGCTCTTTCCCCAAATTTGTGCACGCAGAAGCAGAAGTGGTGCTTTAGTCTGCTAATGGAAAAAGCTCTGCTCTTTTCCTCATGGTAACCTACCCAAGAGCGAGAAGTGTGCGTTTCTCAAATACTTGGAGTTGGCGAAAAGGATGTTTCACCTCCCCCGGAGGCACAGGAATTCTGCCTGTCTAAGCCGGGCGGCACGCTGTCTTTCATTCAGCTCTGGCAGGAGACCCGAAACAAAAGCGAGTCATTTTCTCCGGAGAGCTGCTGCTTCAATGACGATTCCATTCATAATGAATTCCTAAGTGGAAGCGTGGTCAACAAATTGTCCGTGGTGGTCATTAACAAGGGGGCAAAATGTGACCTCGGCACGGCTCGTCACCTTTGACCCAGTTTTGTTTGTCGCAGCTTTGGTCGCCAGGAAAGCCCTGGCCGTCCCTCCTCTTGCTGGAGAAGGAGACAAAAAGCTTGAAGGGATGGAGGGCACGTGTTTGTTAAAGGGGAAGGAGCAGTCGAGTGTACAGCAACTGCTCAGTTCACTGTGGCCAGACAGAGTGTAGGACGAGACTTGTGCACTGCAAATAGCAAATACAGACTTAAATAATCTGCTTAGATTTATTCTGATGTAGTATTATAGTACAATCATTGCATACTAAGGAACAAACATGCAACTTGACCATGCAAGGAGCCAAAACGATGAGTCTGCATTTTTGCATATCATAACCATTTTAGTTATGGGATTGTTCTGCAATATAAACCAATGATTCACACGCCCCCAGTAACGTCCTGTGGCTACCATTGTGTGCAACACTACCACCTTCTGTTCACTGCATCAGTTTTCAGCGCGCCACTTTTATCGAACCTCAACTTTTGATTGAAAAAAAAATATTTTCAAATAATGGAATCAATGACATTCCTTGCAGTGACTGTTTTAAAAATGATATATGCTTGTTGTTTTTGTTTGATGATCAAAAAAAAACCTAAACTAAGTGTTGATGGCCAAATTTGAAGTGTTAAATGAAACGCTTAAAATTGTGACTGAAATAATGAAGCGCACATCTCCATCTCCTTTTGGAAAGACGTGAAAATGTTTCCCCCTTTTATTCCTCCTACATTCATTTTTCAGTAATCCTTCAGGTCTTTCCAAAAGTCATTAATTTGTGTTTTATGACGTGAGAGAGGCAGCGTATTCATTTTGGGGATGCAGTACTTGTGCGCCCCCCTCCTCCTGGGGCAGGCTTTTAGCTGAGCGTCAAAGGAACCGCACAAATTTTCATCTCCACTTTGCCATCGTCTTCAGTTTCAACTACTCCACCATAGTTTTCTGAAGTCTTTTTCCCCCAGTTGACTCTCTGTTACTGCCACCAAAGAAGCCCAAACCCCAGTAGGCGATTACGTGTCGATGAACACTTGACAGGTTTAGTCCACACGTATCATGAATGTCAGCTGAAAGTAAATACAGGGAAATAACTGTGTTCTGCTATTTATATTAATCACATCAACTGAAGTTGTCAAATAACTGCGGCAAATAATAACCAAGTCAAATTAAAAGTCAACACAACCCGTGCTTAGCAGAACAGCTTTATTACGCTTATTTAATGTTCATAGTTCCTAACTTCCAGTGTGCATTCAAGTGGTTTCATTTTCTTTTCTTGTGAATGGAAAGCAATGTCTGTGGGATCCATTTAAAGCAAATACCAACGCTGCTGCTGATAAGTTAAGATGGTTCAAAATGTGAAAGAGCATCTGTTGCTAACTTCATTCAACATAAAGTTAGATTATTTTTGCTTCATTCAAATTCAAGAGAGGCATTCAGTGACCTAATAAAGTGTGCAGTGCGACAACACAACACACCTCAACTATTGCACTTGAGGTGTGTTGTGTTGTCGACAAAAATCTATATTCGCTGCCCCAACAATAAAAAAAAAAAAGATGGGTCAAACAATGACAAACCGCAGATGAGAAGTAAAGACTGGTTAACATACATTGTTATATCAGTCAAGATTTGTACTAACTTAAAAACATAGTTTGCAGTAATCTTGAGTTCCACAGATTATATTTATCATGTTTTTATACATTTGTAATGTTTTTAATGTAATGTATAACTCGGTCTATAACTCTTGAGACATGGAAAAGCACAATATGCCCCTCCAAGTATGTTAATGGAACGAGGTGGGTAGGTTTATCACAACCTGGACATAATCGAAATCTGCAGACCTGAACTAAGAGGAAGAAAATTGTAGATTCTGAAAGCATGTGGGTGATGTTTTTACAGGTTTTATGTTTTCAATTAAGGGAATGTATTTTGGATTAGAGTGCCATTAGGACGGCAACATGCGCAACATCCAAATAAATCCATTTCACGAATGGAACTGAACACGGAGGCAGTTTTCACATTATTTTCCACCGTGTTAGAGACAGTCGATGTTATTGCTGCTGGTGATTTCATGTCTTCTTGTCAGTGCTGGATGTGGCTATTGTCACTGAAGACGTACTGTCATCGTGTCTTTCAAATGTTGATGAGGATTGCTACAGTGGTGCATTATTGTGGTCTCGCTGGGGGACAAGTGCAGTGTGACAAAACCTTTAGATGCCCGATTCACTTTCAGGGGTCTTGTTCGCTGATCAGCCGCACATTGTGAGCAGGAGTTTATAATCCCAGAAAGCACTTGAGTTTCAAGACTCCGCAGTCATGATGAGAGCGGTGTCTGGTTCTCCTGGGCAAAAATGAGGTGCTAGTCATTTCACGTTAGTGCAAAATTCATGATGAATGACTCTGTTTTGGCATTTTGCACTGAATCATTGGCTCTTCTCTCAGACTCTGCTGGTCACATGGTGTTGTTGCACCGCCTCCTGCTCAATTTTGGTTATCTTTAGTCACACAATTGTTTCGACTGTGGTCTTTCACCAGGCACACCCTGCAGTTCCTGACCAGTGTTTGTGAGCCTTGCCACTAGGTTTGTTGCGTTTTAACTTGGAACCAGTCCTGAAACTTTGTATGGAGTTAGAAAACATCCTCATCAATATTTCCATACTGATGTTATGATTCAAATCTATTCAAGCTGAAGGTCACCAGCCCATCCCAGGATACTCACTCACACACCTACA
The DNA here is from genome assembly GCF_027744825.2 of Synchiropus splendidus. Classification (NCBI taxonomy): domain Eukaryota; kingdom Metazoa; phylum Chordata; class Actinopteri; order Syngnathiformes; family Callionymidae; genus Synchiropus; species Synchiropus splendidus. Next base: position 17,787,846 of record NC_071342.1, on the reverse strand, counting down.
AATAATTTAGAGCTGTCAGTCAACGCCTGTTGTTTATTTAAAGCAAAGTTCAGGTCTCTGAAGTCTTTTTCGGTTCACTGCTCGAGAACCTGGGAATAAAATAAAACCAGTCACAGCTGCTCTATGTGAGATTCTCTTGTTATGAAGCTTTTTTTTTTTTTTTTTTGAGGATACCATTTCCGTCTGCCCCCAATTCAGGAAACGTTTGAAATGTATCGTTTCATGTTGTGGTCTTTTCGGGTAAATTTATCTCCGCCGCACAAGACCTGCAAACACAGTCTGACCTAACCCACGCACAGAATGCTTCTCCGCGTATCCCGGCCTTTCCAAATCTATTCCTGGCCGGCGAAGGAGCTTTGATAGAGATCCAGAGACGAGTGAGGATGGTGCTGCTTTTAGACAACTTCTGCTTTGTTGTAATCAAAGCTTTGAGGAAGTGTCTTTTTATCTTTTCCCTTAGAGGATTGTTTATCAATAGCACACAGTTCGCTCACCATGCCGACTTGCTCTGCACTCTTCTTTGCTCTCAAAGCAGCCCGGCTAATGACTGTATAAATATTATCATCTGCCTTTTAATCAAGGAAATAACGTTTGTCTCTTGTCTTGTGTGTTGCACCAGACGCTGGAGGAACCTCCCTACTTGACTGTGGGGACAGATGTAAGTGCCAAGTACAGAGGGGCTTTCTGCGAGGCCAAGATTAAGACTGCGAAGAGGCTGGTCAAAGCCAAGGTGAGTTTCATTTAACTGGTTCAAGATCACCGATTGATTTTTCTCACTGTGGCTTGCTATGAGGTGATATCAAGCATCCTTTTTTTCTCTTTTTTTGTGAAGAATCAAGTCGCTTAAATTGCATTTTTGAGTTCTTCTGAAACGTGGTACATCTTGGTTGGAGATTAAGACAAACCAAAACTCTTTACAGTCAATGTTTATTAGTTTAGGGTGTGGGAATCCTGAAACAGCTCATGACTGGATCATGATTCAGGGGTTAGGGCTACCTATTTTTTACCATGCTTGTTTCCATCTGTTTGTACATTGAAGAATCAGAATAGTTATCAACTGTGATGGTTCCAAGAATCCATTTCCCCCCTGCTTCTTGACATAAAATGGTATATAAAAAATCGACATAAAAGCTGCGTAATAAATACGGTACATTTGCTATGAGATACAGTTAAGAAGGGAAATTGAAACATGATTAAGAGTTGTTGCTGAGAACGCCATTAATTTAGCAAATAAATATTTTGAATGTCAGTATAAAGAGGATTTGATTAAGCTCCTCCTTACCCCATCTCCCTCACCGGAAAAATAAAAAAACCAGAGGGGACAGTTTTGACTTTTACTGAATTGGGGACAATGAAAACGTTAGTTTTTAAGCAGGAGAAGTAAATCTGTCTCCCACCTGCAGCAGTGGGTCTCTTCGTGTGTGTGGCCGGAGAGAGAGTTGCAACTGACTTCAGTCATTATGGTCTCGATTTTTCTGTTTAAAAACACACCGAAAACCACCGTAATCATGTCCACTTCAATGATGTGTCACATATTATCCATTTGGTTTGATTTGTCGACTTTGTTTTGATAGGATTAAAAAAGAGGAAGATTTATAACTAATGCAATTTGTTATTTAAGTCAAACGGTCCCCACCTGTGGCCCCCCTGGCGTCACCAGTCTGTCATTGTAAAATAGCCAGAAATGACAGCAGCAGCAGCCAGCTGTGTCGCTTTCTCCGTGAAACTCCACCAGGTGGTTCAGGATGCTGCTTCTGCTCGCTCAGTTTGTAAAGTGGCCCAGCTGTGGCGGGTCTGGCTGAGCAGGTAGCATTACTGCCCCGGGGTCTCCCTCCTGTCCACCACGTTCCTCGTTGGCGCCGATAAAGGGATGAGCACGGTACAGTATCTCATTTCTCCACGGTGCGACCGGAGCATCTGGATAATACTATGGAGCCAGATCGCCGTCTGTCTTCTGCTCGTGTGTGGGAGGAACAAAGATTAGACGGCGGCTTTTCACGGTGTCGGTGCAGCGTCGTTTCCCCCTGCTGACACAATAGAGACGCGGAGATCTACCGCTCTCATCTACAAGCTAAATGATTAAATATCTCTTTTTGTCTTCAGTCGTTCGACAGGCTGAAAGAAATGCGCTGCTGCTGCTGGTATTTCCTTGTACAATCAATTCAATGGCTCATAAATGAATTAGCATATTAATTGGCTGAGTGTGGGATTTGTTTTTGGGTTGCTGTAGAGTGAATGTAAGCTCTGTTTCACAAACATTAAAACAGCAATTATTCACCGGCTTATACGAACATGTCACAGTAATGAATTCCTCCTCATTAATATCTGTCTGCTTGTGGAGCGACGCGAGAGGCGTACGGTGCCTGTGGCTTTGAGTGATTCTTCAACGCGCTGGAGAAGTGTGACGTTTCTCTTCAGATCCGCGTCTGTATTCAAACTGGCAAAAAGGAATCAATTAGCAGCACGTCGGTGAAATATTAAACACGTGACGGCGAGCAGGAACGCGCTGGATGCCTCACCGTCAGGCACTTAAAATGATGATGCACGAGTTATTTAGGTTTTTATGTATTAAAAGTGCTGAGGACTTGCCGCGTCTACTTCAAGTGGCAATTAAAACCAAAACACACAGTCTGACAAAGCAAAAGAGAATCTCTTGACATGAAAATTATCGTGATACTTCTTCATAAAAGCATCTTTTGCCTCTCTGCTTCTTAATAATCGGGAGATCTTTTACATATTTTCTCTGCGTGTTGAGATAAACTGGGCTTTGGAAGATGATGAGTTCACCCGCCCTTGTTTCTGTACTGATCCACTGGCCTCTTTTTATCGCGACTCTTCCTTATTCTCAATCCTCTTTCGCGCTTTGTTTTTAATGACATCACTTTAGCACATTATGTCAGTAAAGTTATACTAAAAGTGGTTAAATTGTACTTGCTAGTCACTCAAGAGAGACATGTGACGTCACAGTTCAAAATTAGTTGCCGCTCACTTGTTATTCATTGACACTCTCGAGGACCTGTGAAAATAAATGCAGATGTTTCTCAGTTCTCAAGTCCTGTTTTGTAAATAACCTGAACAGTGTCAGTGGTATTTACACAAGTTAAACACTCAAGCTGCTGCTAGCATTGTTGCCGCTAGCCACCGTCATTTTCAGATGACGCAATGTGACATCATTTCTCCGTGTTCATGCTTTCAGTGTTGCTTCATGTCGCTGGATCTTGATGTCTGTCCGGGTCAGGGAATGAATGAAATCTATGCTTTCAGTTTGTGTCACATTTTGGCTGCGTGAGCATGCTGTTGCGTAAAGCATAAAAAAGGCCGACGGGACTAGTGCACTCTGGTGAGTGACCTTTACGTAATGCGTTTTGGTCAAACACTTATTACTCATTTGGAGTGGTGCAGAAAGAAAGTCAATGCTTTTAAAGTGACGATTGTTTGGAGATTGTTCTTTTTTTTAAGCCTCAGTGTTGTGACAAATTAAAGTTATGTGAGATCTTGGAACTATGGTTACACTTTTCCTCTTAGTTCCTCTTCGTCCCTCTCAAAAGTTACTGTCCCCATGGGGCAAACACTCGGGTGGCTGAAAGACACCACAGTTGAAATGACGCATCCAACCTCTGCGACACCAGGCCGCTGCTGACTGTGCATCTGAATGTGTAATGAACATTAAAGGGAGGATACGTGTGTTTGTTTAGGTATGATACAACTGTGAAATTTCAAAAGCGTTTCACTATATTCACTTTTTTCTTTAATATTTTGGATCATTATTGAGCATTATTGCAAACATATGGAATACATCGAAGATAATTTAGTTAGCGTTGTAACTGGACCATCATACTACGATCCAGTAGTTATTCTACTACATTGGTGGCAGTTAGTCTTGGAAAGCCTACGTCAGAAACAGTGAATGAATACAAAAATGTACTATTGACTTGTCAGAGCTAGGAACTGATCTGAGCTGTGAGTGTGTGTCTCATAATTTATGACCTCTGCTGACAGATGCCTTCATCAACTCCTCCATCAGAACGGAAGCTAGTTCGAGAAGTAGTTGTTGCTCTTCCTATTTTTCGTGGTCTCACAGTTGTATTTGCTGTAGTACTGAATGTAACCAGTCTGCAGACGGAGACTGCTCTGATGCAAACCCCCCCGAGCTTTGTTAGTCACCGTCCTCTGTTGTCTCACAGGTGACCTTTCGGCCGGATCTGTCCACGGCTGAGGTCCACGATGAGAACATCAAAGGGCCTCTGAAGGTAAGCTGTGTGCATATCAATGTCACAAACATCACATGAAAATATTTTGTTTTGTGAGTTCTAACTTAAAATGCAGCAGAAAAAAGTAAAAAAAAAACACCACAGTACCTTTATCAGAATAAGGTCTTAACATCACTTCCAATATTAATGTCACTTTTTATTAGTTGCATTTGCCGGGTGTTTTATTTCTGAGATTTTGTCAGGATATCAAGTTAGAGATCCAAGTGTTGACGTGTGTGTTCCGCAGGTCGGCGCTGTTGTCGAGGTGAAGAATCAGGATGGGGTTTACCAGGAGGCCACAATCAATAAGCTGACCGATGCCAGTATATATACTGTTGGTGAGTCAATACAATAAACTAAAATGACTCTCATGAGTTGTGATATCAGCATGCATGCGTTTTCATCCCTCTACTGCTGAACGATTACTCTCACATGCTCCCTTTTTGACTGGAGCAGCCAAGTTTACCAGTTTAGTGTTGCAACTGACTTAAGGTTTGGGATTTTGCTGTCGAAACATGTGCCTGCAGCAGCTGGTAATGACTCCTTTAAAAGTGGGCTGATCCTGGCCAGCATCTCAATAAAAAGCCCAGAACAGTTGTGAGGAGTAAATTGTTGGTTCGTCTCCACCACAGGCCCTCTGCCATCACACTGCGGTGTTATCATGAGACTGGTAATAACTGATGCAAGAGAAACATGTGAAATCAAGAGACAGAGTAAAACAGATGCGTAGTAGCCGCTGTGTACAGACGTAGGAATCTAGTCCACATGATAGCTACTCTGCACCCCATCAGTGCTGAAGCTGAAAAATGAGTCATGATCTCTTTTGCGTTATCTTTTATTTATTTCTATTTTTGAGACCTGTCCTGAACAAAGGGCTTCATCAGGGGTACTGATGATCCACTCGCCTGCTCTGAAGTCCTGACACTGACAACCCCTCCGACGGCCTGTCAGGGAGATATATGTTGTGCTGAATCTGTTAGAACCCTCCTCAAAGGCACGAATATTCTGTTTGCTGTTCGTGCATCAAGCCAGAAAGGTAGCACTGTGTGAGATGGAGTCTCCGAATGTGGGCGCATACGCGCAGCTGCAGGTGCATCATTGATGGAAGGTGGTCGCTGTTCTCAACTTGTGGATTTCTGCACTTCACGGATCTCCTCAGATGCTCCCGAGTGAAAGTAGCAGTTTTGCTCAAATAAAAAAAAAAGCTAGCTGCCATTTTGAGTTCAAGTCAAGGAGCAAACCTGTTTCTATTCCGTGCTGAGTTTGTGTGTCGGCCCTAAGCTTGCTACATGGATCTGCTTACTTGGTAAACAAGCCACTCTGATTTCCTCCCACTCCGCAAAAGCATCCAAAAGTGGCTGCTCATCTGTCACCATGTTTTATGTGATAATCTATTAAAGGCGTCCCCTGCTTATTGCCCCAACTAGCCAGGATAAACTTAAGCTCTGGCCCAACCACTGTTCGGAAATATCAAGCCTTGAATTTTACGATGGTGTCTGCACTATGATGCACACTCTACTACAGAAAACAAAACAAAACAATTGAACTGTGAGTTTATTTGATTGTTTCTGTGGAGGTTCTCTAATGCAATTGCAATTGGAGAGTCTAAGTATCTTGATATAAGTCAAGGCAATTCCTCTATTTGACAGTTAACACTGTTGGAATAACAATAAAAACAAACCATTAACATATTTCCATTGCTTGTTGGTTTAACATGACGTTTTATTGTTATGTTCTGCTTCATATATCACTATTACATTACTCACTGAAGGCTGATAAAACACTGACTCAATCTGTGTAACTGTAAAATGCCTTTCACTCTTAACTCATCTTTATTGGACAGTGCGGTGCATAAATCTATGCTATGATAAAAATCATTAGATGACTAGATAACAGATGACAGTCACCTATCTTCATGCCTCAAGTGAAGATGGGGATTTAGTTTTTAGTGAGCCGTGCCTCTCAAGAACACTGCTGTGTCCTGTTATCATAAACAGCCTATTAATAAAGTTTTAACCTCCACTTTCCGAGTCAGCAGCGGCACAGATGACAAACGAAGCTGTCATAAAATGCTGAACGAGTCAGTCAACTGTTGCCAGACTGTCACTTGTTGCACAGGAATCACCACAGGGATTCGCTCCTTCTTCAAACACTATTTTTTTTAAACCACGGTTTCATTCCTTTTCTTAATCTGTGAAGAAAATCACAAGTGACTGCTGGAAACGCGTCAAGTGTGTTCTGCTCACGGAGGTTTCCCAGTCGCATGTGAGCGAATGCTGCCTGCATGAATAAACCCGCGAGGATAAGATTTGTTATCGCTCGTGTGTAAATTATCGGCCGCGTTGTGTGCCACTAAATTGAATTTGAATTGCTCCACTTCATTATTTGAAATGAAAAGATGATATTTTTTATTCATAGCGTCACATGTGCCGGGCTGATCCATCCTGAATAATTTGTTTTAAAGAATCACTTCAAGCAAAATACTGTGATGCTGACGATGAGCCCAGTTTAAAACTTCCAGTGTTTAAACACTTTTCCATGAATTTGATTTCTAAATTTAATACACTTCTCAAAATCAAATAAAATTTTGGTTTCTGATTTAATTGAAAAACACAAAGCAAGTTCTTTTTCATATGACCTTTTTTTTTGTTACTTTTTCTAGTTTTGTAAATAGATCTATATCCATGTACAACACATCACAAAATATATTTCTTTTCCCTTTTTGCTTTGTTAAAATATTTAAATTAATTTAATCTTGTACTATACGTCTCGTTGTCTGTTATTTTATGTTTTATTTTAAATGTTTTGTATGGACGCTGATGCAATTTTTTGTGGGTTATAATTTAATCATTTAATATTGCATTAGTTAATATCATTTTTAAGTTGTGTTGTTGTTTTGATGCCCAGGAAGATATTCAATATTCAGTGCTATTTTCATATTGTTGGGATAAATAAACTGGTTTCATTAATATAAAAAACAGAACCGCTGCTAAATAATTTAATAAAAGTGTTGAACAATTAAAAATGGAAATGCAAACAAACAATACAGCAAAAAACAAACAAAAAATAGATAATCATCTTTTAACTTGTTGCAAAGTGTGAAATAAATCACCCAAATGCTGTATAAGTAATGGCTGCTTGCTCTTCACAGATGTTCTCTGCCTCAGCGTTGTTTATGTTCATGTCTACAGGAGACTCATTTTTCTGGTGTTTTTCAAACAGGATTGTTAGAGTTGGCTGTAGTTTCTTACAGTAGGTCTAGTCACAGGTCGACTTCTCTCTGCTTCAGTCTTTCAAACATATACAATTCTACTTTGATAAGACCAGCCAGACTAAGATCAGTCATCGTGAACAGAAGCCTTACAACCTTACATCATCTGATGTTTCATGACAATTGTATTCAATGCAATTTTGTCAATTCAGTTTATTTAAATGTGGTATGTTTTATTTGGATATATTAGTCCATTACCCTTGTGCAGACCACACAATATAGATGTCCTTTATTGAAGAGATGAAATGTCAGTTTGTGTAGCTGGAGTGAGATGTCTCTTCCTTATGAGCAGTTTGTCGTCCCTTTTTTTCCATGCTGCATTTTTATGGGGTTTCATTTCCTAAATTATGATTGTATTACACATTTTCATTTCCTTCTAGCCTGGCGGTTCTCTTATTCAGTAACAACTGTTGGTGTGGCCTCCCGCTGCAGCCCTAGTTTTCCATTTGTCTTTGAGGAAGAGTAAATTGCTCTCCCCTCAGCGGTTGTCTAAGTTAGTTTGTGAGAGTCTGCACCCAATTCCAGAAGCAGAAAACATCCCATTTCTCACAAGACCTGAATACTTAGCGGACACGCCACCTGTGTCACACTCGCTGTGGAATAAAGAGTGTTCCTCCTTTTCCGCCTTAATGATCCTCCACTATACAACGTGCTGCATAAAATCTGCTCCTAGTAGTTGAGGTCAATACTTAATGGGATTTTATTCAATGTAAAGTTGTAAAGGTGTCAGAATGAAACACTTGAGGTCAGGCCTGAACATGCTGGTCTTCGTCCGTGTGGCCTGTGTTTATGAAGGAAGATGTCGGGGACTTGTTTAAATGAGCATCTCGGTCCTTGAAGCTCCGATAGAGCGAGTCTGTCACTTGCTTGTGGCAGCCGCACTTTTAACGGCAGATTGCCTGTTTGTATGTGAGGAAACTCCTGTCTCGAGTCACGCAGCCTGATGGTGTTGTCTCCTGTCATCTTCGCAGTGTTTGACGACGGCGATGAAAAGACCTTAAGGCGTTCGTCTCTCTGCCTTAAAGGAGCTCGTCACTTTGCGGAAAGTGAGGCAAGTATCGCCGCGTCCGTCTGCGCAGCTTTCATGTGAGACCGAGCTGTTTTGTGTTTGCTGCCATTTCTCCGCTCCTCATCCCAATCTTTTGTTTGCTCATTCAATGCGTAATTCTTCACTTAAGTCTTTGGCACTGTTTTTATTAAAAGACAATTGTCTTGTGAAAGATTCTGACTCATTTTGGTGTGTTCCGCAGACGCTCGACAGACTCCCGCTCACCAACCCTGAGCACTTTGGCACACCTGTCATCGGCAAGAAGGGCAACCGCGGCAGACGATCAAACCCAGTGTGAGTATTGTCCTCCTCTCTGTACATTCTCCCGTGGTAATTACAAGCCAGCGCGATGAAGGTTTGATAGCAGCGAGGAGGACTATCTACTTCCAGTCGTCTGAAGTAGCAGTAGCGGGAACGCAATTGACTCCTTGTCATCTTCATCACCTCTGCTCCCGAGGCAGAGCAGAGTTCCCGCTCCGGCTTCTCTATTAAGCTAAACTCCTGTTTATGCATGACGCATGGCGATAATGTGTCGCGTTTGATTCCCCTGCACTCAAATATTCCGCTGGGCCTGACTGCCTCATTCCTTTAACCATTCATTTCCGTCGGTAAGGGCCGGGTGAGAAGGATCGGAGCTGGGTATGATTGCCACGGCACTCTGTCACCAAGAGAGGACAGTGTGCACCGTGATCTCTTTCAGACAGCACAGCTAATGCTTTTCAGTGGAATAAAATACTCTGAACATCGATGCAATATTGACTTTGGAACAGTTCCGGCTGCACATTAGCACCTTGAACCTCGTCTGCCTCCTCGGTAGTGCAGCCTCTCCCGGGAGCATCAGCTGCCGCTTCTTGGATCCGCGTTCCGGAAATAAATAAACCTTCGGCTAATTCTTGTTCAAAGATTCCAGGTTTCTTGAGTGAACAGAGACCTTCATAATGTCTCTGTGTCTGGGTGAGGATTAGAGCTCGCACACTCTGATTTTATCATGTCTTTTGGAAGGCAATGTAAAGCTGGAAAACCTGCTGGAAGAGAGGGCTTGAATTAAAAGAAGGATAGATTGAAGTATGGAGGAGAGAGAGGCATGAAGCATTGTGGAAGGCAACATGAAAAAGTTGGCCTGTAATGAATGGATGAGGGAAATATTGGAGGGAGGAAGACATGAAGGACGCAAGGGAAAAATAAAAGGCCAAATATAAGAGGAAGGAAGTGTGCTGATGGCGTGAGGATGAAAGGTTAGAAATTGAAAGAAGTATGGATGGGAGAAGAATGGAAGTGATGAGGCTTAAGATGAAAAGGTGAGTGGAAGAAGGAAGAGAAGAGGGGTATGCTATGAGGGACAGTACAATGGAGTGTGGCTATGAATGAATGAATGAAAGGAAGGAGAGTAAGTCGTGGTGGAAGGATTGCTTGGTATGAGGAAGGACAGATGATAAGAATGTGTGAGGGGTGGAGTATTGTGTGAGGAAGATGCAAGTAAGGAGGAAATATTCAGAGACAGAAGGGATGGGAAATGGCTTTTAGCTAGGATTTTGAAACCCTGCCCCCAACCCATAACCCCTCCCTGTCCCGACGCACCATGTCAACCACTGACAACTAGCAACCTGCTTTGTAAAAAAACAAAGCTGTAAACATCTATAACATGAGTTTTCTCAAGAGAAGCATGTAGGTGCATAAGCTGTGATGGTTTTCTAAGCTTTTCACAACCACAACATTCATTCATTCAAACAATAAATATATAAAGGCTTGTTGTTTGATTAAATAAATAAAACTCCTTGAATGTTGATCCCTGTCAAGCTATTTTGCTCGCATTCTGAAAGGGCTGTGTGTTCGCCCGCTTGCCGCTGGGATGCGAAGAGTTCAAAACGATTTGTTATTTTTGTGAACGATTGTGTAAAGTTTGGAACTTATCTGCGGTTCCCCCCTGTCATCAGCGTCAGACATCCCATCAACAGCAGTGAGCTTCCATGCTGTGAGTGTCGCGACTTACTGCAAGATTACGGTGCTACAAACAAATATGGCGATAGCCAAAATACGGTTGCGAAAGGTTCGAGCATCTGCATATTTGGATCATATTCTGCGAAATTACCGGGCGGAAACACAATTTAATGTAAACCAGTGAGATGACACTATGAGTTGGGCATTATACAGGCACTAATAATACATTTAGGGTGTCCTGCTAAGGGAACAGGGCGTCCGGTTTTGAGTGCAGGAGGCCGTCCATTTTTTATGTTTTGCAGTTTTGGGCTAAAAGCCTGGATGCGAATGTAGTGTGACAGATGGAGGAGATGGAATGTGGAAGTTTGGAAGCAACAGAGGAAAGAACATGCGATGAAGGAGAGTGGGGAAGTGACGGAAGAAAGTTGGGAATGGTGAGATTGGAACATGGAAGGATGAAGAGAAGGAGGGAAGTCAGTTGGAAATGAGTAAGGTGAGATGGTAGGTGTTTCAAAGAAAGAAGGGAAGATGTGGGCAAAAGGATGTGGAAGCATGTAATGATGGGAGAAAGAGGCAGATAGAAGGATGGAGGGAGAAATCATCGGACCGTAATGTACATTTAAAGCTAGAGAGAGAACTGAAGAAAAAGATGCAATCAGACACATTGTATTGAGGAATGGAGAGGTGGAGGGAAGAAGAAAAACCAATGGCGACTGAATCATTGTAAATGAAAGGAAGGAAGGAGAAAGAATTGATTGATGGGAGCTTAAGTGGGAGAAGGAATGAGCGAATGAAGGAGAAGAAAGAAAGGGAAAGGAGGGGGAGTTGCAATGGAGGGCTTTGAATACATATAGAAGCCAGAAGACACAAAAACAAATGGGTACGATGTTGCACTTTTCCGTCCCGGTGCATCTGTATTCCAACAGACACTGTCGAGTCACACTTCAGTGTTGTGCCGTGGGTTTCACAAATCCCCATTCTCGATCCCTTCTCCCCTGAAGAAGTGATTTAAAACTCTGTGACAGAAATGTGAGTGATATTCATCTCCAGCATCCATCTCCTGACACTAACAGGAAGCCGCTCTTTTCTTTTCCGACTCGCTAGGTAATTTTTATTTTTTTTAAGCCTAGAATACGGAGCCCTCCGTTAAATTGCCGTCTGTGCAGCCCGAGTGTGTCGTTTCGGCTATAATTCAGAGTTTATTGTTGTTGATGTTATTGGAGTAGAAGTTGTAGTAGCAGCCGGACTGATTTAGTGGCCCTCACTCCTGCCAGAGATAGTGTGCGTGTGTAGCGACTGAGTCGCTCTCGACGGAGGCCTGGTGAGGCGAAACAAAAAAGGGTGGAGGATCCGTTTGCCTGCCGGGGCTGCTTGCATGATCATATTCAGACGCACGCCTGCCAGTGTGTTCTGGAGAATGTTTACCACAGACAGACTCGGCTAACTTTGCATTACAAAGGTGGATAGTTTGGAATCCTGTTCACCTTCACTTCAATAATGTTGTTTATGTTCCAGGCAAGAGGAAGAGCTGTCTTCCTCCTCCAGTGAAGAGGAGGAGAGCGACCAGCGGCAGAATGAGGATCTGTTCGGTAAAGTGGTCTGCGTGGACGGCGTCATCATGGGCGATAAGAAGAAGACCTCCTGGTACCCGGCACTGGTGAGCGCTCTCAAATGACTCCGAGCAATGCGTCCCCGTCCAGAACACCAGCAGCAGGCCATTATGTAACCGCTGCAGCTCAAGTCACTCATGTTTTGTTGCTCACAAGTGATGGATCTGCTGATACAGACTTGCTGAGCTCTCGTGCTTTTTAATCCATTTCTCTTCAAACTGGTTATTCAGGATGTTGAAAAACGGTGCAAAAAGAATCAGTGGAGAATGAGTGTCTGTCTTCAGCGCTGCCTTTCACCATGTAGCGTTGAAATCCTCCTCCCCTTCTCAGTTTGTTGTTCTTGGCCTGCTGGTGACAGAGCTCCATGCTGCCTCCTTGTGGCTGGTCAGAGAAGCACATCGCTGTGATTTAAAGAATATATATATTGCGGTTTGGGGTCGTCAAGACGAAATGTGGGACGGTATTATATTACAGTAGCAGGATTGATAGACGTGATCACATTAAGTTATTGTTTTGGAGTAGGTAAAACCAGAGTTGAACCAGAGCTACTGCTTAGTTATGTAATCATCAATAAAAGAGGAAATGAATTAATTGATATTTCTATCAGATAAGGGATTTGTGAAACTTGTGTTTATGTCTTTAAAAAAAACCCCAATATTTTTACTTACAATTAATCAAGGCTGTCAATTAAAAAAATGGAATTAACTTAAGCTCGCTTACTTCAAACTGTACAGGGTTCTCCACATAAATATTAGATTTATTTTTATATACTGCTGCTATGAGTTTCTTTTAAAGAAAATGTTTTTCTAAACACGATTTTCTCCTGCAGAAAAGAAGCTTGACCATGAAACAAAAGTAAAGGAAAGTCATATTAACATTAAAAGAGCTATTAAAACATGAATGAAAAATGCAAAATGCGATTTTGTGTTGGGAAAAAAAAAGCTAACATAACTTAATAAAAATGTAGTGCGGTGATGTGTGGGGCTTTTTATTTACTGTGCTGGAAATACATATTTATACTAAGGATGGTATATAAATGCATTCATTCCAATGCCAAATGAACTGTCGTAACAAAAACATCCAGGATGAAGAAGACGGTATGAGATGACGTGTATGAAGAGAATTGGGTCTGAACAGAAGCACAAACATGTCGCTGTACTTTCTCTTCTCCCTGATGTATAAGCTCATGTGTTCAGATTCAACTGGAATTTGAGCATTCTGGTGTCAAATATGAAAATATGATTAATTGCAATGAATTAGTTATAAAACATCTAATTAATAGATTTATTTTTTGAGTCCCTGAATTTACAGATTTTCATCACAGAAGAGCAGCAAAAACTATTTTTTTGTTTTCAATTAAGTTTTATTTAATCGAAGATCTGAAATATTCTGTAGATGATCCAAAAAATATGTGCAGTTTATGATATATTTTTTCCCCCAAATACCACTAACCCTGGTATCACTTGTAGACCATTTGTACAGTAAACCTCATTTAGAGTCCCAATGTTAAAGAGGTTTGAGCACTAAATCGTCAATATGACAAACTGTAGATCCCTGAGAACTCTCTCTATTGATTATAGACATGTTCAAGTCTCCATGCCGCTCATGACGGCTTTGTTCGCAGTTGCTCTCTGCATCAGGCCACACCCCCCACGCACATGCCCTTCATCTCCTGCAGCGGCTTTCTATCTTTTCCTGGGTAGTAAACTTAGTGATCCATCAGTTCTGGCCTTTCCCTGGCACGTCTCTTGCCATTGCCTCACACAGTGACAGCCCTCTCATCTTTCACTTTATTATTAGACTCACAGACTCACTCACTCACGCCCTCTGCTGCCTCATCTGAACTCTCCAACATCTCCTCTCTGCCCACCCAGGTCACGTCTCCGGACTGCCATGAAGACTTGACGCTAAAAAAGGACAGCATCTTCGTCCGCTCTTTCAAGGATGGGAAATTGTAAGTGATGTTTCACTTCAGCTGTAAAATCATGGTGATAAATGTCTGATTCATTCCTGGTATCAAATTATCTCGTCCATCAACCAGCTGGTGACATATTTAGCTGTTGAGTTTGTTACTATTAATCCAAGCGGTCTTATCTTTTTTTTATTGGTACGACTGGTTGCAGGGGTCACTGCCTTATTTTCATTTATTATTATATTGAGATCAGTTAGTTGAATATCGTCACACATTTCAAATATTCTATTATTCAGTAATCTATCATGAGTAAGCCATTTACATTTTGAGCTTTGAACATCTAAGTCAATAAAAAGGTATTGACCCATATAGCATCGCATTTTTGATGGTACTGTTCGGAATATGGTGCTCAAATAGTGAAGACAAAAACTCAATTGACAGACTGAGATGTTGACAATAGTGCATAAGATATGAGGAGGAATCTGTTGTGGTGAAATTTGTCATTTATATTAGTTGTGTTTTATTATTATAAAGTATTGGATATGATGTGGTTCTGAGTGTATTGCAACTTTTCAGGCTTCCACTGAAGATGCTGATGCAGTAATGGAGTGTGGAGGGCATGAAGCCGTGAATGAGGGTGTCTGAGGTGGATGGACGGAGATGCATCTTTGAGATGAAAAAAGGCTGCGCCAGTAATTTGGTTTATGTGCTGTGTGAAAGAGGTAGTTATCAAAAATGACTGCGAGGTCTGGCGCTGAGAGGAAGGACTAGGAATTGATAGTGAGGGGAGAAGACTTTGAAGTGTCTGAAAACAGCAGCCATCTATTGAACTTGCATCTGATTGCTCAACTTAGCGAAATAAATCACAGTTAAAGGCGTTTCACAGACAGCTTTCTATGAACTTGTGATTTGATTTGCGCCGTTTTTATTTCGGCTGCCTCTATCCTGTTTGCACCTAGCAAATGATCATACAAGGTCTTCATTTTTTCCCTCCCTTTCGCTCCTGTATGTGGATGATTTTAAGTCGCGTGACTCCCGAGAAACCTGCTGCACTTTGGCACAGATTTGTTATTGTCTGAGCACATTTCTTCTACCACCCTTCAGCGCTCCTCTCTTGTTTACGTCTACACTCGCCTGGCTGTCTTTTGGGAAAACAACTCCAATGTTTAGCTTTCAAACGTTTCCCCTCTCTGTCAGAGGTTCACTGGCGTTTTATCACCCGGCCTCATGACTCAATCTCGTCCTGCCAATGTCATCATCATCTGCAGGTTTGAAGCTCAAAAAGCTTCTTATTGCTGATGTCTGTGATGATGAGACGATAAAGGATGATGAATGAGGAGTCTTTTTTTAAACGAATCCTCACTGCTCTAATATCTATTGAGTCTTTGCCGCCCATGCTGTCGCTCTGTCTATTAAACTCTAAATGAAGATTTCCCCTGTTGTAGCAAGCTGAAGCCAGAAATCTGCTCATTAAACTGAACGTTATTTTTGGTTCAAATGCTAATGTTCGCTTGAACTAAATCAATAATTTGCTCCTTCCCTCGAGCGACCGAATATCAACAATGAAAGTAAATGGAACGAAACAACCATTTGTTTCGAAGATCTGAAAAGATTCTCCAAAATGAAAAGTGAATATTATTAAAATGGATGTTGAGTCATCATCATGGCGGTGACAGGAGATCATTTTCCCAGTTTAAGCAAAAAAAAAAAAAAAGAATGAACTATCATAAGAATTTAACATCAAAGCCGACAGATTCATTAGAACCACAGTGCTACAGTGCTCCTCCAAGTCGAGGTGACTCTGGCATCTTCCTGAAAACTCTACGGAAATTTACATTTAAGAATCTAAAAAGTCCTGGCTGCTGATGTGGCATACACGCTCATCCATCACCACCGGCTGGGACTCTTGTTATTGTCTGTCTGGCAGTGCCTCGTGCAGTTCATGAGTCGAGTCAATGCTTCGGCGTCGCGAGGTCACCGTGTGCTCTGCCTCTTTCCTCCGGAGAGTTCTGGATTGTCAGTGATAATCACTCGACAAGACTCTCAGAAACAATAGCTGGAGAAAAGAAAAGATTCTTTAGCCTTTGCCGCTGCATCCGGAAGGGGAGGCAGGGACGTTGGACCAGAGCTTCACGAGACATTCAACAGAAGAGAGGTTGCCTTGGTGACGGAGGAAACAGAAGCCCCTATCATTGTTTCTTCAATTGCTGGTGTTTAAACCTCTGATTATGGAGAGCAGATGTTCTTCCTGTCTCAGGCTTCATGCTGAGACAGTTGGTTTTTTTTTTTTAAGATTGAATTTGGATTCTGAGAATGTCTGCATTACGACCACGTCTGCTCCTTACACTCTTTTGGCGTCAGACTTGAAGCTCTTGTGCCATGAGCCTGGTCCTGACTTCTTAAAGAGGTGTGGGAGATCCTGGAGGTGCTTGATGTAGAGCCGTTGCTTCTCAACAAAAGTCTTGTTTGTGTCTTCTCAAGCTAATTTGGTCATCATAATGGTAATTTTTATATTTTAGTTAAGCTTCATTCTGAATTCTTACCTGTTTTGTTCCCCCCCAAAGCTGCACTGCAGTTTTCACAGGTTAGTTTAGTAGGTGATTTTCTTGAAAACAATGCTGTAGAAAACAATCTACATTTGGGAAATAGTAATAATAATAATAATGTTAATATTTCGCCAGACACAAGCAATAAATAATTCTATATTATGATCGACACATAATCTGATACAACATATAAGCTCTTCTTCCCTGCTCGCCAGGCCTACATGTTATGATGAAATTAGATGACTTGATGCATACATTGATATATGAAGATATGAGTCTTTTTTGAAGTGTAAAAAGAAAACCTTTAGTCACTCTAGAACATTGACTTCAAGCCTTGCAAATGTGTAGTATAATTATCATTAACGTAAATAAAATCAGAGTAAAAAATCGACAGTGTTGAGGGGTATCTACACGCTCCTACACTCAGGGGTTCTAGATCTTTCCCTGTGAAGATTGGGTTCGCCATTTATTTGGACTACAGCAATGGATCATGGCAGTCAGTTGATGGAATCAGAAGTGGATCTGGGAAAATTTTGCGACACCATGATGACAGAGCTGGCCGTCTGATGATCTAGCTTGATACTTAACACCATGGCCAATAAGGGAAGGGATCTAATAAAGAGCAGACATGAGAGGTGTGGCTTGGGTCGTCCAAATCATCTTTGACTGGTGTTGAATTGCACCTGCTTGGTCACTAGGCGGTGACAGTGTGTGTCAGTGGGTGTCACCGCTGAAGTCACAGTGTGGAACCTCTGTGACTGGGAGTACGGGTTGCCAGATTTTTGACCGCGGTCGCGCTGGGATACGGTGGGATCGCAGCCTTTTCGCATCATTTACACCACGGACATAGTCATCCAGCTCTATCCAACACCACCTTTTTTATTCCTGCAGATTACTAGTAGAAGTGTTTTCTCCATCAAAGTTGAAGCGCTTTGTTTCGCATGATGTGATTTCTGAGCTTACTGCTGAAATGAGATTCAGAGCTGTCAGTAAAGCCACTATCCCACCTCTGATCTGGTGCCGGCGCGGTCGACGGCGTGTTGTTTGTGTGTAAAGTCACTCCATGACGAATCTAGTCATTGGATCTGCTCAGCTGCTCTTAGATAGCAAAACAAATCATTTTTGAGGCCCAGGAGCCGAAACCACTGTCTGCTTTCAACTTACAAGCTCTGCTGATCTATCCATCTGCCGAATCATCCAAGACTGTGCACAGCTGCCGCGGAGATAGTGTGAGGGAGGAATCTGTGATTAGTGTTGTCTGTCTGAGCTGCCAGTGGGTTATTGGCGGCCGCCACCCGGGTCAGACACTTTCACTGTTGGTCTTCTCCTGTTCTGAGTGACACGGGGTAATAACACACTCCTCAATGTTGTCTTCGGTTATAGAGAAACATCTTGACCTTATGTCTGTTACCTTTTTGTTTTACAGCTACACTGTGTTGAGGAAAGACGTGCGGGAAATTGACCGCGATTGTCCCCCAAAAGCAGATGCCGGTGTGAAACCAGGTGAGTGAGTGCAAGCGCAGGGTATGATTTTGCATTTAGCAAAATGCATGTTGCTTGTGAGCGTTTATGTATGTTGGTAAAAATACAGAAGGATTTCATGTAAAGGAATAATGAGTTTTTGTGGCGTGCTGAGGTCAGTGGGTATCAAAACGGAGGAAGGAAGTTAGGGCGAGGAGCCAGTACACTGTAATCCCTTCATCATTTCAGATCCCCCGCAAAAAGTGAAAATCCCCAATCCAAACACACTTCAAATGAATTCCAAACACCCTCTTAATTCTTTTTAATAAGCCTTGTATTAGCGAAGCACAGCCGCTACGGGTCCTCTCTGGCTCGCTCGCTCACTCGTGGCACGCAGCCTACGCAGCTCATACAGTGGAACTGTGAATGGCTCAGCTGGTGCTGGAATCAGAGAAGTGTCTTCTTCCCCCTGGGCAACTTCTACTATTTACTTTGTTTTCTTAGCTTTATTTTATTAAGGTACGAATAAAAAAAAAACTTTTAATACGCAAGCAGATGAGGGATTGATGTATTTTTGTTGTGGGAGATGCTTGTGAAATGCAGCAGCTGGTGTCCCCCATGTTTGTAGCTCTGTGTTGTCCTTGTTGGTCATGCAGTGTAAATGGGTCGAGTGTGGCCGCCATTCTGCAAGTTTTTGCTTCTTATAAATTTGAAATTACTGCATTTTAACCTTTACAAATACAAAGCTACTGCATTAGTATGTGAGTACTAAAAACAGGTGCCCTTTAAAGTAGCGTTTTTCAACCGCAGTGTGCCGCGGGACAATGATCCAATTTCACCTCATTTGCCCAGAGATATAGGTGGCCGATATGATGACATGACATGGATTTGCTGACATTCTAAATGCACAACAAAATAAATGTGAAGTGAGAAAGAATACTTGTTATTATGAAGCTAATTCCATAAGCAAAGAATGCTAAGGATTTTTCTGGACACTCAAAACTACAATAAAATCATGCAAAAGAGAAGTGATAAAATCGAAAGTTATTAGAAGTAAGTAAACAAATCATGATATATTTTGCCATATTGCCGCCCCTTTCTGGACACATTTGAAACAAATACATTTTTTGCAATTTGTTTCTGCAAACACCCTGGAAAAATACTGCGTGTCAGTAGCTGCAGTTTTTCACAAATGACTAGGGATTTTCTATGGGACTTATCTATAGGATAGATTCCTTTGGTGGTGTGCGTCTGGATTTTTTCAATGAACCAAGGCTGCCGTGGCTTGAAAAAGGTTGCAATACTTTAAAGCTTTAAAAGTCACCTTGTAGGAGCTTGGACATGGAGGGTGGAGCAGCAGCAGCGAGCAGCTTTGGTTATAATAGCCTGAGCATCTTTGGTTGAACGCAAATGAAACAAAAATCCAGGATAACTGCAATTAATATCAGCAATAATATTTGTTGTAAAGAACAAGTCACGCTTCCAATCTTTCTGCCTGTGATGTGTTATGTGATAGGTTGAATTCGAGGTCAAGGTGTTCTGGGTTTGATCATTTGGCTAACCAGACATAGTGAAACAGTTTGTCAAGTTGAATTGCTTTTATTTTGTTTGGATAAATACAGGAAAGTCCAGCAAAGTAGTCAAACACTGATGGACGTTTGATGTCTCGCTGTCATCTTGTTGAGGGACGGACCTCACGGCGCTCTGCTCTGATTGCTTCTACACCAGCCGGACATAATGTTGGCTGGGTGCCAGAGCTCAAGAAAGTTTGGTTTCCTGCAGCGACGGAGCGCTGCTGTCACTTCACAGTCTATTTTTATTTGAAGTTCTCAAAGGCCTCCAATATAAATAGCATTTTCTGCAGCGGAACTCTCACTCCAGCAGCTCACTGTCTTCTTTAAATGGTTTGTGCACCGTTGACTCACGCCTTTATATATTTACCGCCCTGCAAAAGTGTGAGACAGACATCTGCTGAGGTGCCGAGATGTTTCCAAAACACCTTGTGACGTGCACCCTAAAATGGCACGGTAGTATTTTGGGCAAGGTTTTGTTGCAACTTCAACCACCAGTTTTGAAGACTGATTTAGTTTAAAAATGCTATGAATGCATCATAAAAAGTGTTTTTTTTTTTTTTTCGGGCTGTAGATGGTTCAGGGACATGTAGGAACTGTAAGTTTCAGTTTCTAGACCTTGAGGTTGTGGAACTATCGCAATATGATTTGATCTTGTATTGATGTTTTCTTTCTTACTAATACCTTGTGTGTTTGACAGCGTTGGATGCTGCCCTGGAGTTCCTGCAGCATGCCTTTGTTCCCAGCTGTTGGAAGACAGAAGTGAAGGAGGAAAGCTCCGGCAGTGAGGAGGAGGATGAGGAAGAGGAGGAGGAGCCTGAAGAGGATGCTGGTGGGGAACAAGAGGAGGTAAGCAAAAGAGGGACTGGTGAGATGATTCTTCATGAGGAAGAAAATGAATTATTAAATTGATTTCAGGAGGAAGTTGAGCCTTTTCCTGAAGAGAGAGAGAACTTCCTCCAGCAGCTGTACAAGTTCATGGAAGACAGAAGTAAGTTGTGTAGTTGCAGTTATGAGTGTTGGAAGGTGTAAACCCGCTTTCTTGGTTGTCATCTTTCAAATGCCTTTTTCAGAAACGCCCATCAACAAGCGCCCTGTTCTGGGCTACCGGAACCTCAACCTGTTTAAGCTCTACCGACTGGTGCACAAACGCGGCGGGTTTGATAACGTGAGTTCCGTCCCCTCAGCAGCAACTCTGATGTCGCTCCAACATGCTGCAACTGAATCGTCTTCATTTGTGCAGATTGAAAGTGGCGCTGTCTGGAAGCAAGTCTATCAGGAGCTCGGCATTCCTATTCTAAATTCAGCCGCGGGCTATAACGTCAAATTTGCGTATCGCAAGTACGTCCAGCAGCTCTGGTGAAGATACTCGACTGACTGCTATTAGCTTATTTACGGTGATTTTCTGCAGGTACCTGTATGGATTTGAGGAGTACTGCAGCTCGACAGCCATCACCTTTAAGATGGACCTCCCTTTAAAGCAGCCTCCCAAGGTAGAGCCCAAATCTGAATCGGAAGGAACCAAAGCGTCCATTTCAGAAGAGCAAAAAGTCACAGAGGAGCCCTCTAGTGTTCAGCCTGTGGTTTGCAAGGTGCACCCCCTTTTTATTTTCATTGTCGCGACACTCACCTGAGGATGTGTTATTGAAAATGGGCTCTTTCACGCAGGAGGAAGAACCGGATCGAACTGGCAGCAACGCAGAGTTAGAGGCGTCAAAACCGGAACGAAAGGACAACGGCCACAACAATGAAGATGAGGAGGATGACGAAGAAGATGATGATGATGCCGACGACGATGATGAGGGCTCCTTAAAGGTAGACACAGACGACGGCTCGTCCACGCCTCGCCCCAGACCCGACAACATCAAGCTGGAGTACGACAAGGACCAGGAGGGCAAGGACAAGAACTCTGGGTAGGTGGTCTGAAGAGGATGAGATCTCCTCTCACATCCTCGTGGCACAACAGAACTCCTGCATGGCAAAACTATTTTTGAATTGGATGGGTATCAGTGAAGTCGGCATTTCGCCCCGATCGGGGTCTCCTTTTCAGTGCTGCTGTCTTAAAAGGAGCTTCCACTGAGGATTGGCTTTGTTGTTAAGCATTAAAATGTCACTCATAAAATGAAAAATAAGTCCCAAACCCAAAGTTGCACACACCTCTTGGTCTTGGCCTCTGAAAGATCATGGTGATGAAGGCACAACCTTCTGCTCACTTCTCGATGCCCATCCCTCGTGTCCTCACACTGGACAAATCCTGGTGCCGCTCCTCTAAATGTTAGAATCAGATGGAAGCTGTGAGGCTCCCGTGGTACTAATCAGTTTCCCACAATCCCCCTCTCCCTGCTAACCGGAGAGGAAAAGCTCTCTGTCCTGCCTCAGCTTGTTCCCGACGCCCCCCTGCTGCCATTATTTCTGTTTTTAGTCAGCATCAGCTGGCGGACTGCTACTTTTCATCTGGCAGGTCACGTTGCTCTCCTTCTTTCCCCTCCTTTCTTCACGGCTGAGCGTGACCAGCCTCCACGCGCAGCACCACAGCCGCGCTCTTCCTCATCTCTCCCCTCTGTCCTCGCTCTGTCTTTCTACCTGTCCTTCTATTTTGGCTTTGGGTGTTCAGCTTTGTTAATGTTCCATGTGTGTGAATGTTGTCTCTGGTGAATAAGATGCTGTGTTTCAGAGAGGACTAGCTCACTCTGCTGTCTGTTGTCGGTACTGAGTGGGGTTTTTAAGGTGCCTTCCTTCAAGCTGATCGACTCAGCGTTTACCATGTTTAACCTGAGAGACTGTTTGGACCACTAAAAGAGTCTCGCTTTGTTTTGCCCTTTTGCTCTCGGTGCTTGTTAACAACAGGAGAACAAATCACCAACAGACCTCTTTTGTTTGGCCTGAATGAAATATAATCCCTGAATGCAATCATGAATCATGCAACTCTCACTGAATAAATTCTTCCTGTATTTTAATGTGATGAGTCACAACAAGCTGACTGGGCCAACAAAAGACCTTGTTATCTCGTGTCTGCGCAACATAAGTTCAGATCAGAGCGTCACACAAGAGGACGCCAAGAGTTTTGTCACATGTTCGCTGGACTCTGTGACACTCACCTATTTAGAGAGAAATTCTTGGCCTCACATCTTCACAACCACACGCCTGCTCTTTGTTTATGTGCTGGGTTCCCAGTGATCTGAATCAGCAGAGATACAGAGGAGCAGCTCTTTTGCTTGCTTCGTCAATTCATCGGATGTTCAGTTATGTGAATGGATGTTTTTGTGAAACAGTTACAGCTCAGTGTGCTGAAGCTTCCTCTTGGCCACTCGGGTCAGTATGAGGAAGCCTCCTGCATTTCTCACAGTAGCCAGTTATAGTTATCATAACGCAACTCTGTGTATATTCAAGAATATATTTGTCTCTAAACTGACAGATGGATTTGTATTTATCTATCTTATTATAATTTTTTGCTTAAATGGAAACGTCAAATGACTTTTTGTTTGTACGTGAACAGATATTACCTTGAATTTCAAATTTGCAGAAACAATATATGTTAGAACTTAAATAATGTTTGACAAAGGTTTTTTCTCTGCATGTGCACATCTGGTTTGGGATAGGTAATATGACAAAAAACGACTTAATAATAAGATCTTTCTTTTAATGTTGAATCTAAAATGGTAGTTTATTATCTGCAATGAAAAATACGTAAGCTACAGTTCTTAATTAAACAAACAAAATACAACAATCTACTCTAAACAGAAGTCCTACACTCTTTAGTTTAATAAACTAAATAAAGTAAACATAATGAGGACAAGATCGAGTGGCAGGAACTGACGTCATGTTGGGTTAGCCAGGTGACTAAATGCTACTAACAGTCTGCCAAGTTGCTAAAAACACCAACAAACGACTAGTCAAAACATTTACTAACAATTTATTTCAGACTTTCTATGAGGGTTCTGCGACTTAAGAGTTCCAGTCACTAAGTGCTTTTGGGACCAATTGGTTTATAACTTGTAAAAGTGTGACTTGGTCGTTGTTTATGACATTGGATTTTGGAGCTGTTGGTCTGCTTTAATTTGGGTGTTGAGGTGTGAAGGCTGTTGTTCTGATGGTTGCCTCAGGTGGGAGGCAGAGTGTGTGTTTCTGGTGGTCCCTGGAAGCGTGTGTGGAGTGGGGCCGGCGAGCCCCCGGGGTTGTAGCTGCCGCTGCTGTTCCTTCTGCGTGACGTAGTCGTGCTTTCAGTCGGCTGTGCTGCCTGCTTAGTGGAGCTTCGCTAACCTGCCTCCGCACCTCACCTACTGACCGGCACTGCTGCACCTCCAGAGCAAACCTCAAGAGCTTCTGACTGTTTCACACTAGCGCCTCCTTGTGGCCGTTGTGATTCTCACCGCTGTGTGTTTGTGTGAGACCCCCCACGTTTGTGGTTACCGTAGAGCTAGCGTACACCTAAAATGATTTTGCCATGGAGGAATTGTTTCGCCCTGAAACAGCACCGTCGACGGGCTCCCTCGGCCCGAAGGAGAAACCGAACCGGGACTTTAGTGGGGGCCAAATTCAGAGAGGTGTTTCCCAGTTGGAACAGGTGCAGTCAGAGATTCGGAGGGTGCAGTGAGGCGGGCGGGTGTGTGGCGGGCAACTGTGGTGTTCAGCCTCGGGTCAGGAAGTGCTGAACTGTTTTTCTTGCAGGGATGACAGCAGTCAGGAGGGGGAGGAAGGGGAAGAGTTTGAGTGTTACCCCCCGGGGATGAAGGTGCAGGTGAGGTATGGGCGAGGCCGCACTCTGAAGACGTACGAGGCCACTGTGAAAGAGGCAGACGTGGAGGGGGGAGAGGTGCTCTACCTGGTGCACTACTGTGGCTGGAACGTCAGGTAAGACAGGACCTGGGGAGAATCACCTAACTTCTGTATTCACCCAAAAACAAAGAGCATAACTTAACCTTCAAATCAGCCCGGCTGGGTCACTTCTACTTTGGTGTCCTCGCATCGAAGAACTAATGCATCCCCCTCCTCACAGTCGTGCTTCATCCCCTTGATCCTCGTGGTCTGTACTCCGACTGCGAGGGACGCTACTCTAGTGGCACAGAGTTTTGGGTCACTCCTCAGCTTCCTTGACTCGGTTCCGATTGACCCCCCTGTCTGTCCGCCCCCCCCCTCCTAGCTGTCTGTCTCTCGCAGATGTGATTCTCCAGACTCTGCTGAGCTGAACTCTTGACTTCACGATTCTAGATCCTGTAGTTTGATCTCACCTGAATGGCCAATCAAAGTGCTGCTATACTCACCTCTACCTGGCAACCCTCTCCCTCCTCCCAAGCGGGTCAGGGTTCACGCAGTTTTCCAATTTAGAGTTAGGATTCTAGCGACAGCAGCATTTCATTGTCTCATTGTTGTCGTGTGGTCCTCTACCAAGGACCGTGGGCTGTATTCTGCATCGTGTCTGTCGTGTGTGTGTGTGAGTGTGAGATGTTGTGAATCTTCATCTTTCCTCATTCGACCCAGAAATGGCATCCCGGTTCTGTCGGCACTGTCTTCTGTGGTGGTCAGTGTGACTTGTTTCTCTCTTCATCGTGAAGGTTTGTCTTCTTCAACATAACACTGTGAGGCTTCTTCCTCCGCTGGCAAGGCCGCATCAGTGTAACGTTTTTGGGGTTCAGGCTGAGGGGGGAGCGTGCATGTGCACACGTGTGTGGCGGCTACCGCCATCCAAGCCTGTGAACACTGTCCCTGTCTTTGCATGGATCTAGATATGACGAGTGGATCAAAGCTGACAAGATTGTACGTCCGGCCAACAAGAATGTAGCAAAAATAAAGCACCGCCGAAAAATAAAGGTACGTGCTGAGCTCTTCTTAACATCTAGTCCTGTGTTTCTTTGTTTGTTTTTCTTTTTACTACTAACTGTCTCATGACCTGGCAGAGCAAAGCTGAGAGGGAGCGAGACCGATTGGAGAGGCTCAATGACAGAGAAGCTCTGGGTCCCTCGGCCAACAACAACCGGGGTCCACGCTCAAAAGGAGGCTTGAGTCAGGATGTGTTTTCCAAACTGGACGAAGGTGAGGACGGTATTTTGGGGGTTGGAAGTGGGCATGTCTTGATTTCACTGAGAGAAAAAAAATTACTGGGGATGCACCGATGCCGGGGCCTGAGCACTCACACTCATAGAATGGCCACCGGTATCACAAAAACCGATCTTGGCAATTTTGTAATGTTTTTCTGTTTGTACTGTAGTGAAACTGGGGACTGTCACCCATGTACAAAAGGACCTACTGAGGAATGTTGTTCAAATAACGCTATATATGGAAAACTCAGCGTGTATACGCCATTACATTAATGGTGTAAGTACTCCGTATTGGTATCTGTGAGTACTCAAATGCAAGTACTCGTACACTACTTGTTTTGGGGGGAAAAATGGTGATTGCGATATAGAAAGTTGCTCTTGAAAATATCACTCTCCACAGGGAAGTGAGTCAGAAACGGGTATAACTTTTGGATCAAGCTTTTATTTTGAAACCAGAGTCAAGCAAGTCCTTGAGTCAAATGCAGACCACATGTCCTCAGACATCTCAGCATTAGCTCCTGGTACTTTCTTTCACTTGTGACTAAACGTTAGGCTTCTCCTTCCCACGTTGTAGGATGTCTATTTCATTTATTGCCACCTTATTTATACCATTGTTATTTAAAAACACAACTAACAAATGCACATTATAGTTCTATGTGAGGCATTAAGTACGAGAAATGATGAGTACAAACTTCTAGTATAGATAACTCTTGATAACTTCATGCTGGGAATGGGAAAATTTGCCACTGGTTTCAGAGTGCTTGGGGAAAAAAAGTATAGTCCAGAAATTACGGTAATATTTCTGCGATCACTCAATCTTTATTTCTCAGTAGATTTCAGGTGGAACTGCCTGGATGTTGTAAATGAGTTCTGAAATGCAACTAGAATTATAAGTTCCTCTGCTCTGTTTTTCTTCTTCAGTCTCGGAGATGTCGACCGACGACAGCGAGCATGAAGATGAGGCTGAAGAGCGAAACGAGGGTGATGATCAGAGGGCTACCAAAGAGCGAAAAACGGAGACGTCTCAGATCTCAGAGCCACCCAAGACCCCGCTGGAAGTATCGAAACCCACTTCAGTCCCAGGGAGGAACCAAGACGTGGCGCCAACAGAGGCTGCTGACGCGGGGAGGCGCAGAGTTCCAGTCGAGCATGAGGGAGAGGGGAACACCAGGAAGAGGAAATCTGAGGGAGCAGCAGAGAGAAGCTCCAAGGGTCAGCCCAGAGCCAAGACCAGGAAGACGAGGAGTGCTGATTGGCTGCCATCGGGAACCTCCAGGAAGCTGCCGGACTGCACTAGTCCAGGGAAGGAGAGGGGGCGCACGTCCAGCAGCAGCTCAGAAGATGAGGGAGCAGGACTTCCTGATCCTCCAGCTGATGAGGGAGAAAGAACCAGGTCAAAAGCGAAAGGCTTCCCTTCCAAAAAGTACAACGGGGTGAAAGACAAGGCCAAGGGCGGCAGACAAGGGGGATTCTGGGAAATTCCAGAAAAGAGAGCCAAGATGTCCAGCAACGCAGAGGAGAAACCTGCCATCCGCCCTAAAGGCCAGAAAGATGTGTGGTCCAGCATCCAGGCCCAGTGGCCCAAGAAGACGCTGAAGGAGTTGTTCTCCGACTCTGACACGGAAGCCAACTCGCCCCCTCCCCCGGTGCCTTCGTGTCTGGAGGAGGAGCACATGGAGCCGGAGGTCGGACCTGAGGACGAGGGTCTGGAGGATCATCTGGAAAACGACAAGCTGCAGGAGTTTCCCAGCAGCGGAAGCAACTCGGTGCTCAACACTCCACCCACCACCCCGGAGTCGCCCTCTGGTGGCGGCAGCGTGGCCGAAGACAGCGTCCAGCCTCCACCTCCGTCGCCCCCTCTGGCCTCCCCTCCTGCCTTACCGTCAGAGCTGGACTCCACCGTCCTCCCGCCAGGACCGGCGCCGCAGGAGACCTCGGGGGGCCGCAGTGAGACGGACAGCAGCACGGTGGAGGTGGAGAGTCTGGGCGGGGAGTTGCCGGAGCTCCCTCAGGAAGACGGGGCAGGTTCCCCCTCCAAGGTGTTCGACACCACCATCTCCTGCAACAGCAGCAGCAACTGCAGCCTGGAGCTGAGCAGCAGCAGCCAGCAGGAGAGCGAGCACAAGTCCAAAGGTGCCCAGACGTTCCGCCTTCAGTATGTAGTTCTACAACGTTTTAACAACTCCTGTCCACTGTGTTGCAGCATCTGTCAGTCAGAAGAGACAGAAAGAACCACAAACAGCTGGCATCACAAAGAAACACAAGCCAAACCGCAAGACCCTCGTTGTGCCTCCGAAGAAGAACAGGAAAACAGGTGAGGGCCTCCAGTGTGGACCTGATCTTTCCTCTCTGCCGCGTCTTGTGCTCTTCTTGTGTCATGTCATGTTATAGTCGGGACACTGATGTGATTGGAGCGTCTCTGTTTTTTGATTCATACAGCCAACAGCAGCGACAGTGAAGACCAGTCTGCAGTGGAGGGGACAGTCAAGTCGCCGATCCAGAGGAATCACACACCTGATGTGAAGGCTGCCTGTTCGCCCAAAAGTCACGGGCGCTCTCCCCCATCAAGCCATAAGTACCACAAGCAAGGGGACGGCGATCACCGCGACCACCACCACGGGAGGTCACCACGGATCTACAAGTGGAGCTTTCAGATGTGTACGCTTCCAAAATGCTCCCGCTGCGGTCGGAAGGCCTTTTTGTTTTTAACATCCTGCCACCTTTCTCTTTCCCTGCAGCCGACTTGGAGAAGATGAGCAGCCTGGAAAGAATCTCCTTCCTTCAGGAGAAGCTCCAGGACATCAGGAATCACTACCTCTCCCTCAAGTCTGAAGTCGCCTCCATAGACAGACGACGGAAGCGCATGAAGAAGAAAGAGAGGGAAAGTGAGTCTTGCATTTTCACCTCATTTTGTCATGATGTTACTCTGGAGAAAAAAAAACAAACGTCTTGTGTTGTCTCAGGCACTGTAGCAGCCTGCTCTTCGTCATCCTCTTCCTCCTCGCCCTCTTCGAGCTCCCTGACGGCTGCCGTCATGCTGACTCTGGCCGAGCCGCCGGTCTCCTCGTCCTCCTCCACCTCCTCGCAGAACTCTGGAGTATCGGTGGAATGCAGGTGACACGACGCACCGGCCAGAAGCCACGGCACAAAGCACTTAACCAGCAGCAGGGGGTCCGCGGCCCTCCCTCCCTCGCTCCTATTGGACGCACAGGTCGACCTTCAAACTGGAACGACTGGGGCACAAAAACTGGACCAGAGACACAAAACAAGCACTATTTTCTATTGACAACTGTTTCCTCGGCAAGCTAACCGCACTGAGGTGCGTTTTTACCACGATTGTCTCTGCGAATGAAATTTGTCGAAATTTACCAATCGTCTTTTGTGCTCTTCTGAATTGAACCTTTTTACGAATTGTTTTTGCAAGCAATAATTGTTTCCATTCGATCGGTGAGGAGCGACACGTCCCTCGTCTGGGCTTTTCCAAACTGCCGCGTCGGCATCAAGGGCGTATTCATGTCCAACTCTGCCATGTTCTCTGTGGTCCGACAGCGTGGCTAATGTCTCGCCGTCCTCCCTGTGTGCGTCAGTCGGGTCATGGAGGTGAAGAGGATTGGGACCAAACAGGTGCGCCGGCAGCCACAGCAGGTGGTAACCGAATGATACTGCAGTGCCTTTTTTGTCATTTCCATGAGGGCACTCTTAGACGTGAAAGGATTTTCCCGATCGCAAACAAGAGACGGAAGAATGCAGTGTGTGAGTGAGCGGACGGTGAAACACCGGACGGTTGTGGCAGCGCTGAGTGCAATGCTCGCCCCGAGTCAGTTGATCTGCCTTTTTAAAGCACATCGGCTTCCCTCTGTTTCCATTCCTCGCAGCTCCGTCAGTTTCCCTTGGTGTGTGGAGGTTAGAAAGTAGCCATATGAAATACTTACAGATTGTGCTCAACTGAACTGTTCAGTTTCCACATTTCAGATAGATTGCCTTTACTAAAAGTACTCACTTAATTTATCGTCCGATCGACTCCAGTACATTGTAACCAAAAGCGTTTTGGTTTTGTTTCCTACGAGCGGATATTATATCTCTATATATAATGTTAATGTGTTTATAGCATCAAGTGATGTATGAGTGTACATTTCAGCAGACATCTCCAGTATTTCCTTTGTATAGACCCCCCCCCACGTGTATGAAGCCCTGAAGGTCTTGTTTGTACGTAACCGTATGCTTTTGTTACACATTTGTATATTGAGGGGAAAAAAGTGTTTTGAGTTTAGCTATTTAATATCTTGCACTGTTAATATGTACTTTCCTGTACAGACAGTTTTAATGGTTTTAACTGTAGTTTGAATGTAAATAACGGAGGATCTCGCCCTTCTGTCGTAGAAAGCGCTACATTTGCTCATGTATTTTATTATTTTTTCCCCCATTCATCTTTTTGTTCATGTTCCACTTTAGTTCTGTATAGTTTGTGCTGAAAGAGAAGATGGGTGTTAGAATGAGAATATTTTCCAACCGAAATGGGAACTAGTCTGGATCAAAGAAAGTTACAGAGTGTTGTTGAAATGCTCCATAGTATTTATTATGCTCATCTGATGATGGTCACTGTGTAAGTTATTGTACATATGTAAGCAAAGCAGAAGCTTCTGTTTGAAATAAATGCCATAGTTTGTGAAGTAGCTGAGGTGTCACTGTGTCTGAGCCTGTGACTTCACATCCTTGCAAACATGTATGATAAACCACTGTCACAGTGGGGTTAGGGGGGGGGTCACAGGTGCAGCACCACAGAGCACTGTATTTCATCTAAAGATCTGTTCAGTATAGCAAGCCAGCAGTTCGGAAGGATGAGCCGAACTGGACCGCTCCCTCGCTGACCTGGCTCAACTTCCTGTTCACCTGAAACTTGGACCAACGACAACCCTTTCATGGCGACTAAGCTGGCACCGGTTTAAAAAAAATCTCTGTTTATTTGCTGAGTACATTTTAACTGAAAGGAAAAAAAAAAAATAATAAAAAGAGTTAGATGCTTTAGCAAATTACTTTTCACCTCGCGATAGAAAAAAATGCGTCGAAAGTTTTAACTGAGTCCGCTAACTCCTTTTAATCTAAAAAATAAATAAATAAATAAAAAAAATCGCAAAGTTTCTCAAAGAAAATACGCCAGTGATGGAACATGCTGGGTCACGTGACTAGTGTTTTGGTCTGCGCGCTGCTACGTCACAGCAGAAACCATCCAATCAGGGGCGAGAGGCGGGCGCGACGTAACGACGTCAGAGAGTCCCTCCAGAACTTGTAGTGACGCTGCAAAATGGCGACTTTAGTGTGCGGACTTTGAAGTTCGAGGCGACGTCAACTTCGTCTATAAATGAGAGATGGCGCCGGCGTGCGGCGCGCCTCGCTAAGATCGGGAGATTTTTTTTCAATCCTGGTACCGAATGTCTTACAATGAGTAAAGCCAGCGTCATCGTCGCCGGAGTGTGCGGAGCACTGTTCGTGGCCTATTGTGTCTACTTTGACCGGAAGCGGCGGAGTGACCCTCTGTTTAAGGAGAAGCTGCGGGAACGTAAGTTGGACAGTTTGACGCGTGCGGCATGTGCGGTTAGCTTGTAGCGTTGCTACGCGGGAGCACGTGGCTGAGCGTTGTCATGGATGCGCGCGTGTCTCGCAGGCAGGAGGAAGCAGAAGAAGAGCAGCGAGAAGCCTGGACCAGCAAAGGTAGGAAGCACGGACGACACCCCAGCGTGGCTCTCCAGCCTCCTCACACTCGCCTCTGTCTGTGCAGCTGCCTGACCTGAAGGACGCTGGCGCTGTGGAGAAGTTCTTCCTGGAGGAGATCCAGCAGGGAGAGGAGCTGCTGTCACGAGGTTAGGCCTGCTCCACTCTGGAGGCAGTGGAGCTTTTATTCAAGTTCCAGAAATGTGATCTTGTGTATGGCTGGATACTGCACCTTTATAAACCCCCCAGTTGACCTCGGTGGCCTCCGGGACAAGAAGAGGTGCCAGATCAAGCTTAGAACTTCCAAAACCGAGCGGCGCTCCTCCTCTCTCGGTTACTTCACCTCTAAGACAAACTGTTGCTGCACAGTGATCCTCTGTCTTTACATGAAACTTTACACGGAGTCAGGCTTCTTCGTTTCTATGTGGCAGGGGACTTTGAGAGGGGCGTCGATCACCTGACCAACGCCATCGCTGTGTGTGGACAACCTCAGCAGCTCCTGCAGGTGCTGCAGCAGACGCTGCCCCCTCCAGTCTTCCAGATGCTCCTGACCAAACTTCCCACCATCAGCCAGGTATGGACCTCCAGATCTCAGCTGAACGGTGTGACATCTCAGCCTCAGAAGTGTTGTCATGACGCGCACACAGTTGTCCGGTCTTATCTGGAGTGATGTTTGAGTGAGCGCCTTCATAAACCCCCCGGTTGTCCTCGGTGGCCTCCGGGACAAGAGAAGGTGCGAGATCAACCTCGGAGAACGTCCAAAAACCAAGAGCTGCCCCTCCTCTCTTGGTCACTTGACCTCCGAGACAGAGCCTTAAACTGGCTCATCCACCAGTTAATGCTTGTGGTTTCCTCTCCAGAGAATCATCAGTTCTCAGTCTGTGATGGAGGACGACGTGGAGTGAGCGCACGTCTTCACCTGAAGACTCAAGTTCATTCCTTATTTCTGATCATTTCCAAATCTCTAGTTTGTTCCTCAGACGACTCCAGTTCTTTTTATTTCCGACTCCCAAACATCACCTTCTCTCTGAACTCTCTTGAACAGTTTTGCAGCAGATGCTGGCCTTCTTGTGTAAAATCCTAATAAACCATTTGCAGTCTGTTGAGTCAGTTTCGGCGAAGCCCTCTAGATGGCGGTAGTGTCTCGCGGAAGCATCAGTGCAGGGCAGCTGGATGGAAGTGTCAGACAAGGCCAAGATAAATGTGATGACGCTGACTTGTTTGTTACCTGTGGAAGTATAATTTAAATCAACGAATGTCTCAAACCTCTTCAGTAGTAGTAGGATTTTAAAAAAATGACATGTTTTGACTCAACAAAGGGACCCTCACATCCAGTTTTTCATCAAAGTAATTGAATCTCACTAATAAA
This sequence comes from Synchiropus splendidus, assembly GCF_027744825.2. NCBI lineage: Eukaryota > Metazoa > Chordata > Actinopteri > Syngnathiformes > Callionymidae > Synchiropus > Synchiropus splendidus. The sequence continues at coordinate 17,755,126 of NC_071342.1, read as the reverse complement.
ATTAGCTTCACATCAGTATTACACTTTACATATTTGTATTTTCAAAGTAAAACGTTAGTGTAGTGGCTGCCTTTTTCTCAAGCGCTACAAAGGACTACAAACATGGAGTATGTACCATGTCTGTGACTCCCTTGTTTCATCTGATCTCAAATCTCAATCGCCAAAACATTAAAAGTAGCTTAAACACCTGTTGATCAGAACAAAACTGACTAGGTGTCGGCGTGTCAAGACCTTATCGTACAAGTTAGTGACGGCGAAACCGCTTACTCGCGACGGAGGCGTTGAATGAGGAGTGTTTTCGCAGTTGATGCGTGGAGCCGCTCCCTTCCGCAGTTGACGTTTGTGGTGCCCTTTAAGTTCTACATCTATAGAATGTTTTGGTTTGTCTGTTGACGGCAATGCCTGAATTCATGACCTGTCAAAATAGACTTGTCGTTGAAACCAACCTTTCATGAAAGCTCATCCTTGACTTTAGTTGGGTCAGTTCTGGGGTCGACCCGTCCTGCATCCTCCCTGGATTGCTGGACTCCAGCCCTCAAAACTTGAATGAAACGTGTGAGTGAATTGCTCCGGTCAGACTTTAAGGGAACTGCAGGAAAACACTGCGGCTCCAGCTGTCGACCGCTTCCCTGGAAAATATCACAAGAGGAAACTCTGTAAGTGTGTCACATGGAAAACAAATGGAGCTGCAATGACATTTATCCGCGTCTGCAGCAGTTTTTTTTTGGGGTCGTGTGTGTTGCCAGGAAACAAGAGCAGAGGAAAATAGCTTTTCTACATCAGCAGTGAGAACTGGAGCCCAGAAATGTTGATGGATTTACTTTTTCCATGAACTCGCCACTCCGCTCTGGAGGAATGGGCCAGTTTTGGTGAACAGGAGAGGCTTGTGTGCGGGAGAGTGGCGTGCTTTTTTATGTTCTCTGGTGAGTCGGGACTGAAAAGTTTTTCCAGTGAAGCTTGTCAATAAACTTGTGGGAGAGGATTAGGATCTTTCAAACCTGCTGTTCTTCACACCCGACAGGTTTACTGTCATGGCGTGAAGGTGACGCCGCAGTCAGGAGAAGGTCATGAGTCTTGGTGTCAAAAGTGATTTAATGTGCTTAAATGAATGCTCCTGGACCGTGGGAGGAAACCAGAGTGCCCAACCTTTGATGCACAGCACGTGAGCTGATCCGAAAAGGCCACCACTCGCTGTCGATGGTGTGCGGGTGAGAAAAGTTAGTGAGTGAATCTGTCCTCCAACATTCTTCTAAAGTTCCTCTGCATGTGTTGGTCAATGAGTCAGCTTTTCGCAGCTGCTGGTGTAGCCGCTCCGGAGCAGCAGGGGGCGCTGTTGCTCCTCCGCTGCTGCTCTCCTGGTGACAGCAGCAGCAACAACAACAATGGCTGCTGCAAAACTCGCCATGTGCTTCACAAATGGCCCTTTTTAGCAGTTTGTAATTCTTTGTTTCTAATGTTGTTGCGACCATTAGAGGCGCCAGCGACAGGCTTGAACCTGCAGCTAGCTTTGTTAGCGAACATGTGTCGGGTGTTATTGAAGTCACCTGCGCCATTATTCCCAATTATCCGCGGCGGTAATCACCTTTGTTTGGCGCGTCTGAATGTCAAGTCTTGATTACTGCGCCGTACTCAGAATGCCACACGTCGGTTGTTGGAGTGCGGCGGGCGTCTGCTCATGCAGCAGCAGCTGCGTTTGAGACTTTAAAGTCACCCGAAATAACTCTGTTGAAGGCGGTTGCTATGGAGGAGCCGCGTAGAGGAGCGTGGACGTCCAGGCCTCCTGTTTGACAGACTGTTTGCCTGAATGTTGTCGGAACAATTGCTCAGTTTGGCGGCTTTGTTCCTGTTACTGTAGCAGAATTAGCTTGAGTTGAGTTTGCGATAGCTACTGCGGACTTCCAGTCTTTATTTGCTACTGTATCTTTAGTGGCATTGAGGAACACCACGTAAATTGAGATTTATTTAGTGTCGGCTGTCTCCTATATCTGTGAATATTGTGCTGATATTTGTCTGATCCGTCCACACGAGCTGTCAAATCGGCAAATATCATTGATGCTACATTTTCTTACTGCTGTCTGCGTTGGAACTGTACGCTGTTTCTTCTCATTGTATTGGAATTCTGATCATGCATCAGTTCAATTTCATTTCTATTGTGTGTTGATGTCACATGATAACTGACGATCGCATTGTTGACATGCTACCACGTAACACTAAGCCACCGCCATTGAGGTGCCGTAGCCACATGTTTCTTGAATGTAGCCATTAGCAAGACAAAGCTATGTTGCTTCAGAATGGTAACACATCATCCTAACACACTGTTCCATGAAAGACACATTGGCCAAGTCCTCCAGTTTAGCAATCGATTGTTGTCGTCAGCGAAGCGTGACGCCTCAATTCCGCAGCCGACGGCGGTGATGAAGACTGCAGTGGCGCCGAGCTGTATGTTAATTACTCGCCGCCTCTGTGTCACTCACCAGTGAGAAAGGAGAGAGGAGGGAGAGAAAATTTCCGAGGCACGTCCTAAAAATAAAGCGCCACTGTACGTGCTCGGAGTATTAACTTCCCCACAGATGACCCATTTTTCCATCTCAAAGGGGTCTGAGGATGTGTGCAGGGGGGAGGAGGAGGAGGGGGGGACGGAAAGCCAATCACGTGAGTCTAAAGCGGGATACAAATCCTGGTAGATTTCTCCTCTGGAGTCGGTGTTGTCATGTGTTTTTCCATCCCTCCCATGATTGAACGTCTTCCTGGCCCATCCTCCTTGCAGGTTTTCTATGTGAGTGCTTGTTTACATTCCCCTCTGCAGGGTGTGGACTCCCATCCTCCACTCGCTCTCTCTCTCCTCCACTAATGCCCCCCTCCCCCAGCTACAGATCCCTGATAAGATTGAAATTCAATATCCGCCTGAGAGAGCGTCACATGACCTCCAGATTCCTGTCTGCGTCTGATGTTCAGGTGTTTAAAAATAACGTCTCCACCGGCTGAATCGCATGGTTTCTCTTTAAAATCACACAGAAAAACAATGGTGTGGTTGATACTTGTTCTTGAGCAAGAGGTGCACGTTGCTCTTGGATTAAGTTCACCGGTCAAAAGGACACAAAGTCCAAAGAAGTGACTTGCTAAGATTTAGAATTGTATCAATGTATGGCTAAAAAATTGCTGAGCAAAACTGATGGTGAGAAACACAAAAAATCGAGAAAAAAAATCTGCACCATTGGCAAAATTGATGTTTGACTGAGACGAGTATAAAAGTAGTCAACATGTTATCATTAAAAATAATGTGAGGAACAACGTTGGCAAAAGAACAGTTCCATTTTTGGTAATACAAAGGTTGTCATATGGAAAACCATGGATAAAATGGTTGAATTGGAAATAAGTTTGGGGAAAATGGTTGCTAATGGCTTGCATCACCCACTTCACACCAGTAATGAAAGGAAGAAAAAAATCTTTGCAAAAACTAAACACAAAAGAAGAAAAGGTCATGGTGGAAGAGGAAGTGTGCTAATAGTTAGCATGTCGTCCGAAAAAACACAATGCTAGTGGAGAAAACAAGAGTGTTCGCAATAATTTGTCGACAGTAAAAATATTAATGGGCAAATCATTTTAAAATAAATACACAGAACTCAAGACAAAACTATACATAAAACTACTATTTCAACATAATAACGCACCTATATAATTTGCAGCTAGTTTGTCGCTCTGTTTCAGGTTAAAGTGAAGTCTTGCTAAAGTAGTATCTAAGTGCTACCATGCTAATAGTGTTTTGATGCTATGAAACATCAACCCTAATATAATTTATAAAAATTTGAATTTATTAAAAATCTGATGTTTTCGTGTCCCTAAATTCTAGCTGTCCGAATGAGTTTGCGCTACTTGAATTTGTGAGTTTTCAGTCAGCGATGTTCGCGCTCGGAACTGAAAACTTCCCAGGTGACGTCACCTGATGGAGGATTTCCACGTCGGGAACTTGGAGACTCCTCACCACCTGGATTACACAATCCAAGATGGCTTCCCCTCACGTAAACAGAAAGCTGAAGCTTTGAATCACTGAAATATGACACAAGAAACAAACACACACTGTGTTCCACATTTGTGTTTCCTCTCCATCCTGCGAGTTTTCTAGTTGCGCCGCATATTTATCAAGAAGTTTCTTATATCTGGAAAAGCACGTATGAGAGTAGCTTTCATGAACGTCACTGTCTCCTTTTCCGACTTAAATATAACCAGAATGCTCTGAGCTCGGCTGGGACGGTTGCCAGGTCCGACTTCCCATATACAGCCGCACTTTTTATAGCTTTTTAAAAGGAGAAGCAGTAGCCTTAACTAGTTCTTCTTCTCAGGACGGGAATTTCTGTCAACTGTCTGTGACTCATCAGCGCAACTATTTGCTAAGCTAGCATCTGACGCAACAGCTAACACGCCAGTGAGTGTTGTGCGTTACGCAGCAACAGGCAAGTGTAACACATGAAACTGTGCGGATGTTTCTGCAGCCCTCTGGTTGTAATTTCTGACCGTTGCGGTGGTATTTGTCGGTTGTTGTTGAAAGAGGAAGACCTCAGGAGTCGCAGCAGCTAGACCAGCCATGAACCTGCCACAGACGGAAGAGCTGAATATATCAATCGCTGAGCTTCAGTTCCCCTTCTGTCATCTGTCATCAGCATTATCTGCACAATCTGGACTGTAAGTGAAACCGAAAAAAAGGGGAAGTAGCTTGTGGAGTGAGCGGGCGGGTGAGGTAACGGCGCTGAACTCTCCTCCTCTGGCTTCCTGTCTCACACACACAGAGAGAGAGAGTCAGACAGGCTCGCTTTGCATACTGTCGCTCTCTGCATTGACTTGTAGCAAATCCCTGCCCTCGGGAGGCGTGTGGGGGGGGGGTTAATGGAGGGGAGGGGGCCTCGCAGAGTTTCCCTTTGTGACCTGCCTGCACTGTATTTTCATCCGTGGGTGAGAAAAGAGCGAGCAGGTGGGGCTGCGGCGCTTCGGTTGTGCAATGTGCAGTGGGGAGGGGCTGTGGTGGGGGGGTTTACAGTGGTGCTATTTCTCTCTGGCCTGATTCTTCTGAGCTGCAGGGAGGGGAGGGGGGAGGAGCGGGGGTGGTAAATAATGTATCTGGAGTTGACCGAGTGCGGAGGACACAGAGAGCCGCCATGTTGACGGGGGTGGGGGGTTACGTCCGCCGTCCTTCAGGGCCCTGGGGAACGTGGGCCTCTGCGAGAATGCAGCACTTCCGCTCCAGACTCTTGTAATATTTACCAGCGCGATATTAATAATTACAGGATGTTTTCTTTGTGCCGCGTTGGGCTCACCACATTCAAGCCAGAAGCAGCGCTCGCCTTCACGCCGCTTCCATGGCTGCTGCTCTCAGGACGTCACGCACCACGCCGCAGCTACAAAGTGCGCGGGATGTCTTGCATCTTGTGCAACTTTCGGCGTCTTTGAAGGCTCGGAGCAGCGTGTCTCATCAATTCCCAACGCAAAGCTACGTTTGAATGGGAGGCGAGCACGAGGGAGGGAGGGGGTCTTATCGGCCCCGCTCCTTTCATGTTACTCGTGTTCTGACAGATTGCTCGCAGGATTATTTCCACACTTTTACGTAACAATTGCTTCTGCTGTACACATCTGCCTGCGTGACTTGAGACGGTGGGGTGGGGGTGGGGTGGAGGGGGGACCTGGACCTGTGGGCGGAGTAAGTCCTGGCTCCCGGGGTCAAATTGGGGTCAACAGATTTGCTAGATTATCAAATAACAGAACTAGCTCTTGTTTTATAGCCTCCTTTTAATGAACTCATAAAAGCAAAACAATAGCATGGGTTTGTCACTGGCATTCAGAAAAGAACTTTGGAAAAAACAAGCAGAAAGGAAGTGATGGTGGAAGAGGAACTACGCTAATAGTTAGCATCTCACCCCCCCCCCCAAAAAAAACGTAGCTGTCAGTGAAAGAGTTTTGTGTCATCCCGGTCCTTTGATCCCGCGGCGGTGATGCTAGCGGAGAAGACAAGAGTGTTCACTCGGTTCCAGTCAGCCAAGAGGCTGCAGCGTGAAGTGAGTTCTTCTTATCATGACACGTTCCCGACTTATTTGTCATCCAGTCCGTGGATTTGTCACATCGCATCTTCTCAATGAAGCGGCGGGAGATTAGCGCTCGCAGCCGGCGAAACGATAAGAGCGAAATCGACGTCCTCAAGAGGGCGAGACACATCCCGCCAGACAATCTGGTTCTGCCATTGTTTGGTGTCGCACTGAGAGAGTGATCCTCTCCTCAGCCACTGGTCAACACCAAGCTCCGGCGTCTGACCTACTTCAGCTCCGTGTGGAACATCTCATGTCAGAAAGTTGGCGGTGTATATGAGCAATATGGCTGCCGTCTATAAAGGAGGTCTGCGCATATGAATGGCACTGACCTGCTTCTGTAGGGTTTTGAAGTTGTCTGAAAGTGATGCAAGCTGTTTACAGCTAGCGTCTCCCAAGGTTAGTTGACTGTCTGTACCTTAGCTGAATTGAAAACCTTATTTTTTTTGAGCGAAGACAGATGGATTGACTAAAACCACGAGTCAGATTTAAGGCTCAGCCGCCAGCGATACGTCTCTAACACACCAGGCTTCATATTTACTGGAAAATAAAAGTGAACTGTCAGGAACAACCTCTAACTTCGGCGCCTGATTTCTTTTCTGTCTCCTCCAACTCATTCTCCTCGCTAATTCTCCCGACTCCAATCAAGTGATTCGTTTGCTGAAAACTTAATTGAACGAACTTGTCGATGATTAATGGCGCAATTATTGGATGTGGCGTCTCTGGATGAGGCGGCAGTGACACAGACGGATTTTGCGGTTGGCGCTTGTAATCAAAGTGCACTGGATAATCAGCAAACATGGCGGGGCGTCCCGGCTAGTCGGGGTCAGAGGCGGCCGGCGCGGAGCTTTCCAGAGTTTCACGCCGAACGCACACCAGCGCGGTCAGTGAGATCATCCTCCAGAGGGCCGTCACGTTGACAACCGGCAGGAGGTTTCCCAGCAATGCTGCGGTCTGGGACGGAGAGGCGATGATGTCATCCCCTCAGAGATAACATTAAAATGTCATAGGGCTGCAGCTGACATCATCCGCTCAGCACACATTTTCCAATAACATACATTTGTCTCTCCTGCCATCACTGTGGAGCTTCCTGCTCGTCCCATCTGGGCTCCATTAAATGTGGCGCTATTGAACAGAAGTGGAAAGAGACCGAAACAAGATACAAGACGCCAAAGTGGATTTCCGCCGCGAAGTGCGCGGTGCGAGAAACGTCTGGTGAAACACACACATACACACATATATAGTGAGTATATGGTGTTTACATATAGTGTATATATGTTCGTATCATAACACAAAATGAAATATACTTCAATAAATAAACATAGAGAGAAGCCTTGGAATATTGCTAGTCATGACTAGCATCGTGCTACACTCTCCGCTAACGCCGTTGTCGCCGTTGTTGCTGGAGAGAGACCCACAATGACGGACTGTCTGCGTTGTCCTCTCCTCACTCAGGACTCACCCCTGTCTGTTCTCTTCAGAAGTGGGGGAAAGCTAGCTAAGCTGCTTCATTGGCATGGAGTTAGCATTTAATGCTGTGATCCGGAGTGCGGACGACGGCACGATGGGAACGAGCAGAGGTTCCAGACAACAACTGTCAATGCTGGGTCCAGCGTACCACACAAAACAAGACAAAAGTACAACAGCAGACTACACACCAAAAAACAACAGAAGAAGCTCAGAAGGAGCAGGAGCTGCCAACAGGCTGCCACTGGTGCAGGCGTCTTTGTTCTGAAATAACATCCATGATGAAGGAGACTAAATAAGATTGTACTGATGGGCAAAAATAATTAAACTTTTGAACTATGAAGCACAAAAAAACAACCTGTATATATATATATATATATATATATATATATATATATATATATATATATATATATATATATACATACAGGTTAATAACAAAGTTATTAATTCTGCAATAACTTTGTTCATCAGTTCAACTCAAATTCCATCATTCAGATGTCACTTTATGATTTTTTAAATCAAGTCCCACCCCTGGGTGAAACGGAAAATCAAAAAGCCACTAAGGAAGAAACATGACCTCAAACACAACAAGATGACATATGCACAAATACACAATTGAGTCAAAATGTTACCTACACACTAAAGCATTTTATGATAACAAATGATAATAATACACACATTAGCTAAAATGCACCCACACGAAAGACACACGAAACAAAGACTGTCAAAAAGATAAATAAAATAAAGGGAGAATGACACGCCCTCAGCGATGGTCTGACAAAACAACCAAGCAAATCCAATATCACACTGAGTCACTCCAATAGTGCGTCGAAGCAGAAACATCAAAGGAGCATCGATTCCTCTGATCTTCACGCTCACCAGAAGGTTTCAGTGAAATACTGGTTTATTCAGCTCTTCCTAATGTGGCGCTGTGACACCTCATTGGGAGCAGCATCTTGAAAGAAGCTCCCTGGGTCTGAGCGATGTTTCCGAGGTGGAGCTCGGCAGTGGGCCGGCAGCAATCCAATAATGGATGCTGGAGGACACGGAACGTGGACGTGAAGGGAAAGCAGAGCAGAGGGCTGCGCCTCGCTCAATAATGGATCAATTGAAGCTCCTGCAGATGATGGATGAGGTTGCCATGACGACAGCTGTCGGCAATCTTTAGACCGGAGGCTGTGCTCGTATCTGCTTCAAGCCTTTCTCACGTTCTCAACACAACTTCTCTTTAATGGACGTTCCAGCGCCGGAGACATTTTCGAGCTCGTGTCCTGAAAGCCACCATGTTTACTGCGTCTGCATGTGTGTGTTCTGTTGCCGCGGCAACACGGCGGATGCTGGTCCAGCTGGGTCTGGGTTGCCAAGTAACAGCTGACTTCTGAGGGAGGAGGGAGCTGGTGGGCGGAGGGAGAGTCGAGCGTACGAGAACGGCTACAAAGACAGAGAGCAACAAAGACAGGAAGGACCATGGAAAATAACTTGCAGGGCAGGTTTATGTATGTTTTCGGGCTAAAAATTCACTCGGTGTGTCTCATGCTGTGGGAGGCAGCGCATCCAGACGAAGCTACACCATCTACTCGGACTCATCAGCTCTGATGTGAAGAGTCACCCAAACATCCCAGAACTCTCCCCTTCAGCGGCCCAGATCGGCGTTTGGATAACAAGTTTGGAGACGGACAAATCGCATTCCATCGCACACACTCTGGCTCATAAATCGACGCGCCGACAGATCAAACGTGAGCCTCCGCTGTGCCGAGGCCTCGCTGACCTCCATCATGATCCACTCAGAAAACAGCTTCAGAGCAGATGTGTGTGTGTGTGTGTGCGCGCAGAGAGACTCAGGGTACATGCTGAGTCAGCACTGGTCGCAGGCCAACGGTGTTACTCTGGACTCGCAGTCACGGTCAGTTCTGGCTGCTCCTTGCTAGCGATAACATCCAAGAGACCCATCTGTGTGTCAGATGATCGTGTCTGTGGCCGATGATCCCACGCTTGTGTCACGGCCACATCGCTTGGGCTGATCAACAACACACGGTGAGCGTGTCACGAGCGTCAGGTGGGGCTGCCTCCCAAACTCGTGAGCGCCGCCTGCTCGCTCCAGCACGTTGGAACAACAGAGATCCAGCAGCAAACAAAGCAGCCGGTCCTGGGAAATGAGCGTTTGGACATGTCGGCGAAAGGTCACGTCAAAGGTCGTCCGTCCAGCTCTGCAGGAAGCACAGGTGCAGACGGGACGGAGCGGAAAAACAAAAACACTGGCGCGATGCGGCCTCATGCTTTATATAACACAAGTCGCCTGTGGCGGCTGAGCAATGCGGCGGACTAGTCTGGGCTGATGTAAACAGTCTTGGAGCCTGGGGAGGCTCAGCCATGTGCCTTGATGCAGCAGTTATGGGCACATGCCCTACTTTCATAAATCAGAGCTGGAAAAAAGGAAACAGAGTAAGGAGTGGAGGAGGGGCTGAGAGGGGATGCCGAGCGAGGAGGGGAGGAGGGGGGAAGGAGGGAGGCTGAACAAGGCTCATATTGATGTTCCAAACACAGCTGCAGGCGTCAGCTGACTCGCTGGCCTGAAAGCAGCCTCCTGCCTTTATCAGCTTACACTGTGACCTTTCTCTCTCTCCTGGAATAGATCCCCTTCTAAACCATCTCCATTTCTGACCCCGCACCCCTGACTGTCCGCGCCCCCCCCCGATGAGTTCAAGCCTCGTCCTCTCTGACTTCTGATTTATTTATTTTTTTTATTTCTATTTCCCCCACGATATGAATGGCCGCTCCAAAAAAAAAAAAAAGAAGCTCCTTCCTTTCATGGCATCAGCACTTTGGTTTGTCTCTCAGAGGGCTCGCTGCTCCAGCCTCGCCCTGCCGCTTACACAACGCAGCATGAAGTCACTGTTCCTCTCACGTCCGCACCCGCTGGCGCAGGATGAGAGCGGCGTGATGAAGGGTTCCGTAACTTTGACATGTCACTTCAAGGGAATGATTTAGTCATGCGTCAAATTCCAGCCGAGCGTTCCTCGAAAAACAAATACGGAGGAGCGCCGGGCTTGAAATGCCAACTCAGGTCTGGACATATTTAGTTCGCAACAGTTCAGGGCGAGTTTGAGGCAGCAGCTGTTGTCAGAGGTCTTTCCCTGCGGGGCTGTGATCAGCAGAGGTAACTGTCAATCACGGCTCTGCAAGCCTCGTGGGCTTCTTCTCAGAAACCCCCCCCACTCCTCCACACACACACACACACACACAAACACACACCTCCCCTTGATGACGCTCTTCAACTGTTACTGCATAGTGTTTCTATGGGAGCCGTCCACCCACACGCACACACCATCCGCCCCTTCCAACTGTTTGCAGGAAACACTCATCCTTCTCTAGAGATGTCGCCCGCGGCGGCTCATGCACTCATAAATCCTGGACTCCTTTCTGGGAAATGAAGAGCCTGAAAGTAACATGCATACACAGTGTGTGAAAGAAGGTCTGGGGGTGGGGTGCCAACGCAAAACACCGCCTGCCAAGTCTATCTCCGCCGCCTCTTTGACAGTGAAGAGGCAGGATCGAGTGGCTGCCTTCTGTGGGCGGCAAATGAGGAGCATATTCTGTGCGTCCCCCCCACCCCCGCGAGCCGTGTACGACACTGCGGTATCCAGGCAGACCTCAGCGACACCCAAAACATCAGAGGCATGAGAAGTGCAGGACAAAGGGACGGAGGAGGAAGAGAGAATAGACGCATTTACGGGGCGGCCATCGCCGGCGTCAAATGTCAGTGGGCTTCATGTGGGACAATAGGAGACAGCTGTTGCAAGGGCTTTGAACTGCAGCTGTCTGTCTGCCGCTGGCATCCTCGCGTGTACATGAGCTTGTGTTTGAACAGCAGGCTGTTATATACAGTATTAGAGGGAGATTAGTGTGGAATATAGATGGAGGTCACAGGGAGACACTTGAGACGGCGGAAAACATGTTCCTGATTTAGCAACCTTAACCAATGAGGAGTGGCAGGGCGGCGGTCTGGAGTGGGATGTGATGGTTTGCGGGTTGATGCTGGAAGGGCGGGGCGGGTATGAAGGACGCGGCAGAGGACGTCTCTCAGAAGAAGAAGGAGAAAAAAAAGTGATTGCGGGTGAAGACGGCGGTCTGGAAATGGATTGCTGTCCGCGGTGGGTTCGTGACTGAAGCGCCCGCCTCGGCCTCAGACCCCTTCAAGTGGCTGATTATCGGAACGGTCTCGGGATCGACGGGGAACATCACTGCGGTGCGGCGGGGCCTGAGCTTCTCCAACGTAGCTCAATTAGTCAAGGGCACGTTCATTACCATATCAGAACGCTGGGACGTGACTCTGCAAAGAAAAGAAGGCATTACAACTGCGCACACCTCGGTTATTCACATCCAGGCAGAGTCAGCCGTCGCCTCCGTTCACTTGGCTACTTTGTGAAGAGTCCTGCCAATCTCTCTCACTCTCTCCCTCGACGTCGGGATTCATTTAATAACATTTTTCACGCTGCAGCGTTTTGTCGGAGCGTTTAAAAGCGCCACCCGGCGTGCTGAGTCAGCGTCTGCTCAGCTACACCAGGCAAGGCTTCTCAATTATTCATTTAGAGGCAAAACACACACATGTGGTCTCACTTGGAGGCCGCACCCCCCCCCTCACACACACACACGCACACACACTTCCTGAGCAGGAAACGGATGACGCCCCTTTGTGCTTTGGAATTTTCAGAAAAAATAAACACTTATGTTTCTGACTCAAATTTCAAGTCAAGGAAGTCTTCTTGTTAAAATGCATGTAAACGGTATTCAAAAGTAGAAAATCAGTCATTACTATTCTTTTGAATATGTATATTTTTGATCTGAATCTGAAAAGTTGAGGACCAGACACAGAGTGAAGTCACTGCATTAGCTATTTCTGTTCACATTTTTGAAGCGTCGGCTCATTTAAAAACAGAAAGTTTGCTTAAAAAAAGAACCTCTTTACTTATGAAAACCAAACCAGTGAGTGAGTCAACTTCAGACTTAAGATAAGGGTTTGTTCCTGTTGCGCTCGGTACTTGGAAATGTAAATGTAAATAAGGAAAGGAAAGGTAGAAGAATTCTTCCCACCCCGATGACACATTCCAAGATGGCTACAATGAACGTAAACAGCAAGTAGAAGCTGTGATAAAATAATAAAATAAACTGAAAGAAACAAACAACAATATCCAGACGAGGCATGCGTGCGAATAGTATCTGTGGGCGTCGCTATCTTTATATCCGATTTTGACAACTGGAACATGCTGAAGTGCTCCCAGTTCTCCCCACCCACTTTCAAGGTAACTGGAATGCAGCAAGCGGCTAATCTGACGTAAGCTAACTGCAGGCACAGCTGTAGCAAAGTTAGCGAGGATAAGCTAACAAATGCTAGCTGTCGGGTTAGTGCGAAGCTAGTGCGAGGTAAATCATTATAGCATGCCAGAGAATGTTCAAACAGTTGCCACATTTATTGCTAAAGATGCTAATCATTTAACACGATCACTTCTTCAAAAGCTAACAGGGCCAAAGCAAGATATTTTTAATGGGTTTTTTTTAGCACAAATCGCCCCAAAATGTTTCCGTTTTTGATGTTGAATGAAAATAAAAATGAACATATCTGGATATATTATTTTCACACGACTTCAGGATCAGTGTTTGTTTTGTGAGGAAGCCAGAGTCCATCATTTATGGTTGCTACAAATACGCTCCTCAAATCTCCAGCAGAACCCTGAAAGCTCCGATGTGTTTGGCAAACTCTCTGGATCTCAATCTTTTCTAAGAATTGATGGTGTTTTGATGAATGATGGAACATTGGCTGCAGGAATCTCATTGAAGCTGAATGAACAGGAAAGTGATCTGGATCATAGCAACGTCAGTACTTATATCATGCGATACACCACGCCGAGCTTTGTAATTTGAAATCCTCCTCGTGTCCAAGAGTAGAATTTTTTGGGCCTGGTTCTTGCCAAGACTGTCAGGATCCTCCGTGTTTCGGAGAGTTGCGTGCAGCTGAGGACGACTGGAACCGTCTGCAGCACTGGAGAAGGACTTTCCCTGAATAATATATCGGCCCTGCGCTTTAACCTCGGCCTCACAGTATTTTTTTGTCATGCATGAGTAAACCCTGGTGCGTGCGTGTCTGTCTGTCTGTTGCAGCGCTGATGCTGTGCATGCAGAAAGCGTTGCCATGTGTGTGTGTGTGTGTGTCTGTGCTGACTGTGTGTTCACTCCACAGTGAATTGATCTGGCTGCTCTCTAGACTGGATGGAAAATGGCCCGGAGCGAGAAGTGCACACTGCATCAGCAGATGGGGGAGCCCTCAGTGTTGCCATCACAAGGCATCCCTCGCCACTGAGCATGCTCCCTCCCCACGCTCTCGCCTGTTTCAACCGGTCGGTCCGTGGAGGTGCTGGTGGTGAAGGTGCAGAGGCTGTTGCCTGGCTCCCTCGTGACCTTCCAGGACAGTAGCTTGGCAGGGAAGGGAGACAGCTGTGTGTTTGGGTTAGAGGGCTGATATGTCTCTTAATATTTGCGCTCTGCGCTTTTGCTCTGACACATCCATCCGCCAGTCATGCGACAACTTTGCACGACAAGCTCCCATGAGAATCTTCATTCGCCCCATCTTCATTTGGACACAGTGATATTACTCATTTAAATGTATTATTATTATTTCAATACTGTCTTTACAGTTACTGTTACACTTCTACATGGTTGCATTTGTTTGACAAACTTGATGTAGATAGAAGTCCAGATAGCTAATGCTAGCCGCTCACAACTGGATCCAATTTCATCTCAGTTCAGTCTGAACAAGTGCAACAACAACAACAACAATGCTGTGACACAAGGTAAATCAAAACTTTCAACTGCTTCATTTCAGTTGGTGCTCAGTTGTGATTCTTGAATATACTCATAAGCACGGCTTGATAAATAACCTTGACGCAGAAATACTATTTCTATCTTGGAAGGTTCAGTTGCGTGAAAAATCCCAGCGCGAACACGAATCTGTGGTTTTGGGTGCCAGTATGAAAATGATTATTTTGATCTTTATTCATTATGACTAGATGAGCACTGAGAGAGTGCACACCTCTGCCAAGCAGCTTCAGTCCTCACAGCCCAACACAATCCCAACATTAAAGAATCCTTTAGTAAGCTCATGGATCCAGACGGTGATCTGGATCACTCCATGAATTGAACCAGTTGTTCACCTGAAAAGTTCAGGCATTGTTGAAAACAAGGTGAAAATGAATTCATGTTATTACTAGTACAGAAAAGAAGTTAGGGAGGGTCATGGATTATTTAAAAGTAAGATGATACAATTATAAAATATGTTCCGATGCCTATTAAAAGGTGCTTGTGTAGTTTTTTATTAATATGCAGTTGCGTTACATTGTGTATAAGCTCCGCAAAAATGCTTTACAACTAGAAACTTATATATTCAAGGTATGCTTGACGTACACGGCGATCCCTGCTTTGACAGGCTTCAGACAAACATTCCAAAAGTGAAGAGTTAAAGTTCAACATTGTGCAGGGACACTCGTATAACTGCGTGACTTCAACAAGGGACAAAGCGAAGTCAAGTTCCTTTAGGTTGAAAACACTCGGGGGTGGGGACTTAAGGAGGATTCCAGAGCAGCCAGTCTTGAACAGCGTGTAGCTTCTGCCTCGGCACACGTAAACAGCCCTGAGGTGACAGTTCAGGTTCGTCGAGGATGTGACTCCAACAGTTTATGAGTGTCATAATTCCTGTCTTACAACTTCACACATCATCACTATTATCTCCTCGCCTGCTGACGAAGTCAAATTCCTCCATGAGCCACGCAGCACGCTGCCATCACAAGACCTTTTCTCCTCCCTCCCAAATCCTAATTCCCTGGAGGCTCTTACACATTCTGTCTTGCTCCCACACTGCACACGTCTCCACATGCCCCCCTCTCTGCACGGCAGACTTCCTGTTTGTGTCAGTCGAGCATCAAGCCAATCAGCTGTGAAGGCTGTGATCCTCCTCGTAGCTGTTTACTAGCCTGTGGTCTGTTTAAAAAAAGACTGAAAGCGAGCTAAGCTTGGTGCAGGCTGCTGAGTAAGCGGACACGCAAAGCTTCACTCAGTCCACAAGTGACCTATATACATCTGCTGCTTATAGAACACCCGCGCGCGTGTGTGTGTGTGTCTCCTTGCCCCTCTCTTATTTGCTTATCTGTGTTTCTGGCTGTGCAACAGGATCAGCACGCTGACATTTTTTGTTGCTGCTCCGGGATGGAATGCGCTGCCTTGCAAGTTTTGAAGATAACAAAGCAGCATGAGGCGGCTGAGTGTAAACTTCGGATGAGGTCACGGTCCGCCAACGCAGCACACTGTGACATGAGCGGGGATTTTGTTCTGGGTACGCCCTGGTTTGTGTCATACCTCGGCCGTTTTTCCTGTTTGCTCAGCGAGCACTTCTGGATGACAATTGCAGGTCACACAGCCTCTTTGTTGCTACACGCACGAGTGCTGATTTATGCAGAACAAGGTTTTCTGTTGTGGCTTCTGTTCGCTCCCTTCATGGAGTCACGCTAAAAGACCGGAGCAGTCGGAGTTTCTGGCGTCTCTTTACTCAGTCTCCCAGGTGGAATGTTTCTTTTCAAAACCACCATTTGTTAATAAAACTAAAGCCTGGCCAGGGGGCCACTTGCTGCCCGCTAACAGAGTTCATGCGGCCCGTGTGTTTTTTTTGTTTTCTTAACTCTGGCATTAGGTGTGTGAGACACCTTTTGCAGGACACCATTAAGGATAAGCTAATAAACCAAACCAAAACACAGGATAGAACACACAAAGCCCCCACACAATGAACCCAAACCCAGATATGCTCGTAGCACATGTGTGGTAGCACCTCCCTGATAACAAATAGACATGGAATGAACGTTCAAGTAAAGTGTTGCCAACGTTGAATCAACTTTGATCAATGTTGAAATTTAAATTACGAACATTCAACATTGGTTTTTCTAACAGTGAAATGGTAACATCTATTTGATGTTGAATCAATGTTGATTTTTCAACTTCAGACAAACTTCATTTGTCTTTCGCTATCTGGGTTATATACCACTGCTCTGCCCAGAGTAAAATAGTCAACTATAAACCACTAAGCATTCGTAATAACCCCTAAACTCTTTCTGAAAAGATCCTACTGGTGACACCTTTTTTCACAAGGAATCAGGTTTCACGCTGGTTGTTTGAGATTGCTGCTCTTTTTGAGGAAGCTAGCGCTCACTATGATGTTCCTGTTTACGTGGTTTTAACTTAAGCTGTGTTTTGTTCCTAAGCGTCGCCAACAATTTGTCTGTAAAAAGTGTTTACCCCGAATACTTTTGCTTTAAATCAGGCAGCCCTGAAGTTGGGAGAGAGACCAACATTAGCATTTTTAACAGCGGGTTTAATGTCGTCATTCAACCTGCTCCAGATAGGCAGGTTTACTTTGCGGGCTAAATATCTTTAGAACAAATAGTGGCTGGCGCTGGGCTCAGAAGAGCCGGCAGCCTTAAACCTCATGACAAGTCATGTACTGGGAGCAAATATCAACAAAGATTTGTCAGGGCGTCTGAGTTCACGGGCATTACATGAGCACTAATGCCTGATTCAATGCTGGCTGTGGCCTGGCGTTGGGTGTTTATACCCCCTGAATGAAAGCTGCTAGTCAGACAGTCTGATAGCTTGGCCTGGAATTAGATTCGGAAAGTCATGAGATTTCCAGGTGGCTCGGCTTTCCTCGAATTGTTAAGCAGGGATTTTTCAAGCGCCTGCCAATACACATTAAACCAAAGACGGCCTCGGTAACACGGATCCCGCTTCTGGTACACAAAAATACCAATATTAATGAGCGTGAGGGGCATTTGGGAGGCTTCCAGAGACTAAAGGTGGAATTATTTGGCACACGGGGAAGCATGAATTATAAATGCTAGCTGAACTGCTGGTGAACTCTGCGCACCAGCACCGAGCCAGAGATCAGCACCACATGATCTCCAGCACACACGCACCCGCTGACCTCCAGGAGATGTGTGTGTGTGTGTGTGTGTGTGTGAATCACCAGACGATCCTGCACCTGCATCACTGTCCTTCCTGACAAACCTGGTGACTGTTGGGAGGTGGCGACAGCAGCCAACCAAAGTGGAAAGATAAATACAAACCGGTGCTGGAGCGGTTGAAGATCCCGCCCTTTGGCAGCTGAAAAGTGTGTGTGAGCAGTTGAATGTTTAACCCTTGTGTCAACAGCGCGCATGTGTCACAACAGCATTCCTGCGAGGCCTGTGACAGAGTGGTTTCATAATGAGAGCTCAGCATTGTTTGGTGGCAGCAGGAAAGCTGCCTGGTCTGGGTGTCGCATGACTTGTGGCCGCAGTTTCGTGTTCCTGCTTGTTAATCAACGCACAGCGGAGGTCCGCTCCCCGAGCGCCGGGTTAACCTGTTGACTAAAAGTAAACAGGCTCTTCCTCCCGGCTGTGAATGGTTAACTCGTGCGGATTATCCACTTACATGGAGGGGGGGGGGGGGGGGGGGGGGGGGGGGGGGGGTTGTTGAACTTTGCCTGCCGTGCTCTTAGGCAACGGCATTTTGGATCCAAGGCGTGGAATCATGTGAGCGGGAAGCACGTCACGGCGCTTCAGGCGGCGGAGTTGATAATTACCTGAAAATAAAAGTAATGGCTGGGATGTGTCACTCTTCTGGGGGCGGGTTCAGAGCCCGCTTCCTCTCCGAGGCTGTCTGACTCCGCCCTGCTATTGTGCGGCGAGGTGAACTTTATCCTGCTTTGTGGGGAAACAGCTTTCAAATGATTTGCATAGAACAAGGTCAAATGACAAATCTGCTCAACAATGTTTATCCCATCACTTAGCAGTGGGAGGAGGAGAAGCCGTCGCCGCCTTTCGCACGTTAAAGCATCCACTGGCTCGACCGGCTTGTTCAACAGGCCCATTATGAGCAAACACACAGGTAACAGTCAACAGTGCCCTTTGGACTGGCAGGTTTTTCACAAACACATGGTGAAAGACTTTATCGCCAGAGAGCTTGTAGTCATTACAAATTTGCACAATACAAACACCCGGCTTCATATCACCTTGGGCTTATCGTTCTCCTTCAAGGGCGCTGAACTTTCCCACAGAGCTCCCACAGCTCCGGCCTCTTGCATCTCCAGGGACCGCGCTGTTGCGTCAAGGCCTGCTTGTTTATTCTGCGAGCTTCCCACAGTATCGCTGGTCCACTTTGGCCGCGCTCGACAGGATCTTTCTCGGAAAAACGGCTGCGCGTATGACGCCGCCGTCCTTTGTGCAAAACAGGTTCAGCAGAGTAAACAGCGTGATGTGTTACAGTCGCACACAATGACAGCAGCTGCTCGCGTTTCCTGGAGACTAAAGGGCAAAACTTTATTTGGGAGGCAAACTAATGCTTCTAAATAACAGAGATGTCTCACCAGGGCTCTGTCATCACTCTTTTCCTTATCGCTTGCCATCTCAAACGGGAACTTATCTCTAAGCTTATTCCCATTACAGCGCTATGGGTGACGGTGTCAGGAACTTGGGGTGACCCTAGTCCAACCACAACTTACAGTAGACAGATCCACTCCGAGTTGCCTGAATCTCGATTGGGAGCTTGTTGGCATGAGACGGCAGCACAAACCACGACCCTACTGTGGTCCCCAACACGTGATCCCTGCGCTATTTTCCATCTCCTCATAAAGTCTTTGAAGTGGATTTGGAAAGAGAGCAGAATTGCACCCCGATGCCCAGACACTGTGGTTTTGGGGGCTTTATCACCCAGATGGGGGGCAGCACTCATCTCCCTGCCATCTTTCAGCGGTGTGGCAGCCTGGATGTGACAAGCGATGCTCCCCAGCTGCTCCCAAAGCCCGGCTTGCGAAAACCACAGGCGGATAATGAATGCCGCGCCATCGTGACAACTTGCACTTTTATGGGAAAGACAGGAAGGACGTCTCTGGCGGGGGCGCTCACGCTGCTCGCCGAAACATCCTCCATAAAGCAGACAATCAAAGAGCGGGCAGTCATCTGCGGAATCTGCGACGGGAGCCTCGGCTGATTTATGTGCGCGACCAAAAAAGGCCAAGGGTGTGTGTGTGTTTAGATCCTTGTTAGACAGTATAATCACTTCCCAACTTACCGCAACATCTGAAAACTAACCATTACAGCTGCGTTTATCCCGGATCTTCACAACCTGTCAAGTGAGCCACATGCAATCTATGAACAATTCCTTCCAGAACGTTTTTTTTTTCCAAATTAGGGCAGCATCTGCTATTCTTGGGTTCCCTTCCTCTCACGCTTTTGCTATTTGCACTCCCCTCCATCACGGACGCGTCGCTCTTTCAAGAATGGAGGATCTTTGATCCCCAGCATCAACAGAGAAACGTGTTCTAAATAAAGATGAATATGCATGTTCTCGCATCTTGAGAGATTATTCGCAGTCAGAACGTACGCTCGGCGGTTTCAGCGCGGTGCTCTACATAATGACAGATAAGGACAAGCAGGAGATAAAAATAGTCTGCATATCTGATATCCACCTGAAAACTGAGCCAGAGAGCAAAGATAGCCGCTCGGCCGAGGATGTCAGCAGCCGGGCGGTTCAAAAATAGACGGCAGCCGCGGCAATAAATGAGGCTACTTTGAGAAAGTTTTGTTTTGGCTGGGGGGGAGAGGTTATATAATGGTCTTGATACTTCATTTGAACTGGACATCTGAGGTCAAGAGGAAAGTGTTGAAATTCTATCTGTGGATTAGAAAAAAAAAGTTTCACTGCGTCAGAGTGACAAGATTAGAAAAGACAAACTCTTAGAAAAGAGTTTGTCAGAGGCCATGTGGAGGTGTTTGGAGAGAGGGAGGCCAACCAACAAGGGTCATGGATGTGGTGAATGAGAAACGGAAGACCAATGTATATAACTTTTCATCGCTCTTCTGATCAACTTGGACTGGAATGGCGCCCACTATTTTCCGTGTTGTTTCGATTTTCATATTTTGATATGTTGTTGAGGAAGATTCCATGTCTGAACGGCTCTTTTGCAAATTCATGTTGGGTTTCATGTGATTTTGTTTAATACATATTTGATTTTTTTGCACTTATTTTTCATGCATGCCAGTCGTGGAATGGTGGCAGTTGAGTATTAGGTGTCATGTTCTGTTTTCTATGTGCTTTTATCTTGTCTCTGCATTTCATTTCTACGTTCAATGGTCCTTTGAGAGGGTCTTCAACCCCACAGAGGTGAGACTCAAGCTGCCAGACAAAACCAAGGGAGCACAAAACTTACACATACAGAGACAAACAGAACAGGACATTAGGGCTATTGACAACTTAAATAACAAACAACCATGTTTCAATAAACCTTTCTCGGTCGGTTGGAAGTGGGATAACTTGGAAGTGCCATGATTTTGCGTTCCGTGGTTTCTCTCAGTATTTTATGACTTTGTTGTGGTTTTAAAAACATAGTCTTTCATTTGTTTGTTTATTGATAACTTGTGTGTGAGTGCAATTACAACACAGACTCTGAGATGTCGCAACATCCTGTTAGCTAATCAGTTACAAACCAAAGTCATGTGGCACCATCCAGAAACATAAGTAAGACTGAAGTAGTATTCCTGTCCCTGTATTTTTGTGTCAATCACTAGTGCCGAATCTCTTAAACACACACGTAAATGTTTAAGTGCGTAACGTAAAGTTTGATGCGAGTAGTCGCCACAGTGCTTCGTCCTGTTTGTGTGTCAGCCAGCCGCTCGCTGACATCAAAGCTACTCGCTGACCAGTACTGAGAGTATTTGTTGAAGTCTTAATTTGGTGGGTTTTCCGGAGCGGGTTCACAAGTGTTTACACGCACGAGGTCACGCCTCTTTCCACAAACCAACAACAATGGTGGCTAACTGAATGAGTGTGAATGTTGCAGGAGATGTGGGAACAATAGAGCCATTCATAAACAGACCAGTTGATCCGGATGCCTTCTGGGAAACGTTTTCTGCGAAGAACAAGTTTAACATTTGAGCCCACCTTTTGTCAAAAAGCCAAAAGCCATGACATGCTCTGGTCTGACTCATGTGCCACCTCAGGGTGACAGATATAAAAGCATGTTGCGACATTATCTTGCCTCCGCCAGGTGCTGCTGGCTAACTGGAGCCTTAGAAACTATTCCAAGAACGAACGCTTCGGAAAATGAAAAGTACGGCGATCACATATGATTTTAAGAAAGCCTGAGGCGACAACCCCGTCACCCCAGCAGGAATCTGAGGACGACTATAATTATTTTACGAGAACTGTGACAATAATAACAGCCTGTCTTCCTGATGGCATATTTGGTGTCACGACAGCAGCCCGATCCAAAACCTTGGCTTGAGACTAAAGTTTATCATTGCACAGAGGTGTGTCAGGAAAAGAACAATATTATTTTTTAGAGAATTGTATTTTAATTGGAATTTTTGTATTTGATTTAGTTGCTAAATATGGCTTTAGGCTCCCGCTATTTTCTTTGTTTTTTTTTTATAAATATCACAAATTTGCGCTAATACTTACTGATTCTTGAGCTAATACTCAAGCACCGATAACTTGTTTGTGAAAGGTACGCAACGCTAGCTACATGAGTTGGGCTTCGTTTCTGACTGAAGTGGAATGAAGAGGACATGTCACCGGCTGGTTGTCTGGATACACATGTGGCACATCTGCGTCCAAGCCTGACTCATTACTCACTTTTTTTTCATGTTCCATTCTGTGCAGCCATGGCAACTGCAGTGTGTTTGGCGGAAAGCTTTTGAAGGCAGTGGAAAAAGAGTGTGAGAGAGAGAGAGAGAGAGAGAGAGAGAGAAGGAGGGAGCATAAAGCAAGAGGCTCGCAGGGAGGGAGGGAGGGCGAGCTCTCAGTAGTTGGCCTACATCCAGTGTAATCATGCCATGGAGCCGAAATGAGGCCTTTGGCAGCACACCAGGTTTCTGAGAACAAAGATGTGAGCTTCTAATGTTGGCGGTGGGGCCTGCTTGGCATCCTTTGCCATTTCCCAGCAGCCCTTGCCTTGGCCGAGTGCCAGGACCACCCCCCCTCCCCTCCCCCCCCCTCCAGCCCCCACCTTCCCTGCAGGGACTGCAAAGAGGATCAGAATAAAGAGAGAGACTTGTTTTTCACTCGCCTCTTGCTCTGGCCCAATGACATCACCTCTGCAGCCTCCAGCCCCCGGATTCCAGCCGCCCGGCACATTTTTCCCCTGCGCTGACGGACCCTCCATTTTATTTGAATTCCTCCATTTTACTCAAAGTGAAAGTGGGAAAGGTCCCTGTAAATCACTATAGGATGAGATCAGTGGAATAAGACATCAATCATCACAACAAGAAATGGATTCCAGAGTGTGACGTGTCAGCACAATCGACCTTTTATGCTGCTCCGACGTGGAATCTCTGTGCTTCCTCTCTTCTAACTGCTGCTTGTTAAAACACCATCAAGTGTCCTGCAATGACCTTTCACGTCCGCGCTGCATGTTTCACCTCGGCAGCTTAAAAAGGTTATATAACGCCAGAGCTGCCGGAGAGAAAAAAAAAAAGATGAAAACACACACCAAAAGAAAAAAAAAACCCATCCAATGTTGTTCCCGGAAAACTTCAGAGAGAATTTGTGATGATTCGTCTCCATGAATAAAAGATGGACGATGTAAAATTCAACAGGCTCAGAAAGTAGCAGAGCAAAAATAGCTTCACCTCATCGGGCCTGCGCGCTGCCACATGCTGGGTATTCCCCTGGCCGTCGCCCACCCCTCGCTCTTTATTTAGCCGCTCGTGTTGCGGTGTAAAAATATAAAAAAAGAAGTTGAGCACAGCAGCATCGTCTGCTTCACATTGATAATCATGGCACACCTCTTTGCTCCTCTCTGCCACGTACCGACGTCCATTATACATATATTGTTTGTTTTATTCCATCAGTGGCCAATGTTTTTGGTATGAGCTTTAGCAATCATACACCTGGTGAAGGTAAAAACTTACACGTTTATCTGTAAAGTACAGTTGTAAACATGAGACCTTATTTTTGAATTATAGCTATGCAATGTAAAAAATGTTTTAACATATTGCTTATTTTTAAATAATGAGCAAAATGGCCACAGCAGAGCATCAGCGCTTTGCTAACCCTAGAGCTACTTACAAAAAAACACGCGGTTACGTTGCTGCTCATTCACATACATTCTGATAAAGCAACGGTAAATCGGTTTGGTGTCGTCTTATCAACCATGATCACAAATAGTTCTGTAAATAAATTGCTACCAATGCTAAGTTAGGTCGCTAGCACGAGCGCTAAGTTAGCTTTCTCCTGCAAGAACTCATAAACTAAGTTAAAAGTGAGTTAAAATCGCTAAGTAATCTCACTAGCTTTCAAATAGAGCGCAAACCAATATTCACCTTCCAAAAGTTTTTTCTTTTCCAGTATTTCAACCTGAAGCAATAAGAAGAATATGCAAGGTTTGCTACTTGGTGTGTTCCAGATCGTAGTCATGCCGCAGGGTGACGTCACCTGATGTCAGATTACTCAGCACGGCGAGCTCCCAATCCAAGATGGCTGCCCCAAATGTAAACAGGAAATAGATGTTCCGAAGCAATGAAACAAACACAGCTTTTCTCAAACAGAGACGTATTTATCAAGATGTTACCTCCCTTCGGACAAGGCGCGCATGAGAATAGCATTCATGTACCGAATAATACCAAAAAAAAAACATATCATAGGAGAGCCACTTTCTTCTAACACAACAAGCAGCCATCTTGGATTTGGAACTCAGGGTGGAGGGAATTCTCCCACCTTCCGACTAGGAAATCCGATGTTGGGTGACATCATCGTGGGGGTTGAGCTCTTACCGCATTTGTTCCTGTCATTGGCAACGCTGTTATCAGAGATTAGCCGAACTACAGTTTACTGAACCAAGACATGCTATTGACTTTTTCATCATTACATCGCAATGTCGTTGCTATGGAAACCAGAATAAATAAATGCTAATAAACAGGGCAGGGACGACTCAGAGAGGATTCTGCTTAGTCACAGTCCCACAATCAGATTTCACGCACAACTGTTTTGGGGTCCGTTTTTCAAATTCCAAAGTGCCTTGAGAGTCATTGCTCTGCTTCCTGTTTGCGCAGATGCACCAGTATGGCCCCTCTTTTTTTTAAAACAAGGCTGAAAGATTATTGCGTTTTATTAATGAAATCCATTGTGTTCCAGCAGCTGACTGTGTTTCTTCCTTCTACCGCCTCACTTTAAAACATCAATGGCTTCATTAGAGAATCAGGTCATTTAGCTTTTAATTGAATCCCAGCGTGTGGTCCTTGTTGCATAATTGTGTGCAGCTAGTAGCTCCCACAAACATTTACAGAGTTAAGGCCGAACGGGATCAAAGTGTTCAACAACTGCTTCCCACCATTTGAGGGAAAGAGTTTGTTTGTTTTGCCCCTTGCAGGAGTCATTTCCTAGCAATGCTGTAAAGGCCGACAGCACTTCCTAGTGTTGTTCGCTCGACCCAAGGAAGGCAGTTTTTAGTCCAGAGCCTTGTGACGTCCGAGGGAAAATTATTGTGTTAAAGTGACACGGAAAAGGGCTGCAATCTTTGTCAACATCTGAACTACTGTATTGGGTTGGTGGAAAGTCTTTGAAGCCTGCAGCCACGGAGCGTGATCACGGGTGCGGGCAGGCGGCCAAATGGCCCGCTGTCCTATAGACGGGTGAGGCGGATGAGTGTACGTGACTTCACATCTTGCTTCCCTTTTCCAACGTCACATGGACTTGCACAAACATATCCTGCTTTGTGTCTGCAGGTTTCAGACACGTTGCCTCACCCAGAGCCCGAGGCCACGCGCTGCACCGAGTTGGAATGAACCCAGATGAGAGGGAGAGGAACCCGCTCCGGAGACACTCCTCCAGTTCAAACTGCACTTTTACTTCAGGGGATTTTGGCTCCCATCTTTGACCTTTTTTACCCCATTATGTAAAACCCGAGTGTTTACCGGCGCAGGGTGGTCGCGAACACTGCAACTTTCTTTTTCGTTTGTGAATTTTAGCTGCTCTCTCACTACCACTTTACCGTCGTCTCTGATCCGAGACGAACTTTCTCTTCCTCTGTTTGACCATGGGATTAATGTGACTCAAACATGCCCTGAAATATCAGCACCTGAAACCAGGAAATCATTTAAAAAAAATCTTATTTCCAAACAACCCGCGGCTGGAGCCTCAAGCTCAGCTCTCAGTGTTTCGCAGCGTTAAAGCAAACAGATAAACATTTAAACTATGAGGAAATACCAGCTCTCAAGAGGAGATAAGACAAAGCTACTTTTCAGTTATGCGGTTTTGAAAATACGCCGTTTACTCCGTGATGATAAGATTAGCTTAAAGCCTTATATTGCTCAACAATATCTCGCAGCACACGTCAGCTAAAACTGAACACGCTGTCAGTTTTGACATTGACATTAATATTTTCCATGTAAATAGATTGTCCTTAGCAGAAATAAAGTGGCTCAGCAATTTCAGAAATAAATAAATAAACATCAGTTTAACAGCATTCATCTTTATTGTTGCTTGTTGCAGAGAAAAAGGCAAGACTGTAAACCAGGCAGCTTGGCTTGCCTAATGGGAGGGAGGGCCCAGGCTCGGAGTTTATTCCGCTGAAGTTGTGTGAACTTCCACACATCTCTTCCCTATACAGGCTGTGTTGAGAGGCTGATTCACCGCGCAGTCATTTCATTCGCTGGTGCCACATTTGGATGACTGAATGAAAACGTGGGCAGCGCCGTGATCACGCTGTAAAAGCGCGATCCATTCAAGTTCACCAGACTCCGGCTGGAAATCCCCACCTCATGACAGCGCTTCCTGCTCGCTGGCTCATGGAGGCGCCTTCTCTCTCTCTCGCTCTCATGCGCGCGGGGGGAAACAGGGTCTGAATCCCCACGTCAGCACATGCTGCTCGCACACAAAGACGCAGCAGACGGCGGGGACGCCATAAACACGCGTCGCCGTTCGTATGATTTACAGCAGAATTCGGAGCAGACCGTTATAATAAAGAGGCGGCTTTCTCATTCATGCGCAGCCGCTCGCATTGAGGAAACCAAGCGCGTGCCATCATCGAAATAAAAATAAGTCGGTGGCGATTGAAGCACACGAGCGACCGAGTCTGCAGCGAGACAGGAGGGGAATGTCGAAGAAATCAAGTCAATAGAAGCTCAAGTGGCAGCAGGCGTCGAGAGCGTGACGTCACTGCTCCACATTGCGCGCTGGCGGAGTCAGTCAGATAGAGCGCGCGGCGCGGGAGTGAAGTACACACCGACATGAACTTCTCCCCGTGAAACTTCGCCGCCGTCGCTCCACTCAGTCGGGACCGGACCACGGAGCTTGCTCTTTTCCTCGTTGGTTTGTTTTTCTTTTTCTTCTTGTTGAAGCAGGGGAGCTCTTACGAGGAGAAGGCCGGACTCGAAGGTATTATTTGGGGGCTTTCTTTGATCCGAGAGGGGCGAGCAACATGTCGTCCGCGGCGGTCGCGGCTTCTTCCAGGAGGCAGTCGTGCTACTTGTGCGACCTGCCCCGCATGCCCTGGGCCATGATCTGGGATTTTATCGAGCCCGTGTGCAGGGGATGTGTCAACTACGAAGGAGCTGACCGCATCGAGTTTGTCATCGAGACCGCCCGGCAGCTGAAGAGGGCGCACGGCTTCCAGGAGGGCAGGTCTCCCGGGCCGGGGAAGTCGCAGCTCTCCGGGAAGGAGATCCAGGCGATGAACCACGCAGCCGCGGGAGAGCCGGGCTCCCGACCGCCTCAGCCGCTGGACCGCTACCCGCTCTCCTCCGATCGCCCCCCCAGGCTGGGTCCAGAGTATCAGTCTGGCCGGCAGGCCAACGGCATCCCGGTCCCGAACGGATTTCCTAAGCCAGACGAGCCGCCTGAGCTGAACCGCCAGAGCCCGAACCCGCGCAGGAGTAGCGCGCTACCGCCGAGCCTGATGCCGCTGGTGAACGGGAGCATGCAGCCGGTGCACGCCGTCAACGGCCGACCGGGACAGATGGGTCTCCCCTCGGCAGATCTGGGCGGCAAGAGACCCGCCTCGGTGTCCAGCAGCGAGCACGACAGAGAGGGCAAGGAGAAGCACCGGGCGGACAGTCTCACCCCGGAGATCTCGGACGGCCACAAAGGCAGGACGGAGGCGGAGTGGCTGGGCAAGGGCAAGACGGTGAGGGACCTGATGGTGCTGCACACCTTCGACAGCAGGTACAAGAAGGACCATGCCATGCAGCCTAGAGTCATGGGCTACGAGAGCAGCGCCTCGGCGTCCAAGTCAGGTAGGAAGCTGCATGACCCACCAGAGTTGTTTGTTCTGTTGCATCACTGAGTCAGTGTGAGCCACACATCCCTCCATACGGATCGTCGCGCTGACAGAGTGTGAATGAGGAGCAAAGACAGGCTCTCAGATCCGTGCGACTCATCTCCTCTGTTTAACCCCTTCTTCCCTCCACCAGACCGTGGAAAGAACCCCCGGAGCATGAAGAGAAAGGCTTCTCCCGAACCGGAGGGAGAAGGAACGGCGGCCAAGCTCAACGGCGAGGGACAGCAATGGTTGCCACCGCCTGCTGACGGACTGAAAATGCCACCGGTTCCCCCTCCAAGCTTCGCCTCTCCCCCTTCCACAATATCCCCCCACTCCCGCACCACCCCGCCAGAAGCGGCTCAGAACGGACAGTCTCCCATGGCGGCACTCATCATGGCGGCGGACAACGCAGGTGGGAACAGCTCCCCCAAGGACGCCAACCAGGTCCACTCCACCACCCGCAGGAACAGCAACAGCCCCCTGTCGCCGTCCTCCGTGAGTCAGAGGAGGCTGGCGCAGAGGGAGGGGTCCGGCGCGGGGACCCCCCACGTGCCGGGCATGGACCAAGGGCACCCCCAAAGCATTCCGGACTCCTCGGTACCTGGTAGCATACCCCTGTGCTGCACGTTGTGCCGCGAGCGCTTGGAGGACACGCACTTTGTTCAGTGCCCGTCAGTGCCCTCTCACAAGTTCTGCTTCCCATGCTCGAGGGAAAGCATAAAGCAGCAAGGCGCCACCGGCGAAGTGTACTGTCCGAGCGGAGAGAAGTGTCCCCTCGTGGGCTCAAATGTACCGTGGGCGTTCATGCAAGGAGAGATCGCCACCATCCTTGCAGGAGATGTCAAAGTAAAAAAGGAGAGGGACCCTTGATTTGGCCCGCATACTTCTTTTGGGGAGGGGAAGCAAATATATGAGTATAAATATATAAATATCACATACATACCATTCAAAACAAACTAACGGACTTGTACATATTGGACCCAAGGGAAGAGTATACTTCGTAAACATGGTTGTATAATTTTTGATTTTTGAATACATTGTGTTTCTATATTTTTGAAGATAAAGGTATGTACTCATCATAATGGACTACGTTCCTCTTTGTTGATGTTTAACAAAATTCTTGATGTACTTCTAGGTCTGGTGGCAGTTCCTGTTTAACGTAGAATGTGACTAATGCTACTCTACGAGCACTTGGCAAAACTGAAATGCTTTTAGCTGTACTTGTATGCACTTGTTTAAAAATTGCCAAATACAATTTCTGATCTTGTATGAACTTATTGTCTGAGCTTGCTTCATTTGAGTGGTTACGTGTGCACAGATTAGGATACGCAGGCTTGTTGTGACGGCTCATGAGGCTGGATTTACGCTGCCCTACATACGCAGGATGACTGTTGCACCACTGCACCCGTGTGTCCACCCCTTTTAAAAGCGCAGTTTGGGTTGGAAAACCGAACAGAGGGTCTGCGATTTGCTTCGGTGCGTGCATCGCTGTAATTGCTGCATACAGAAATATTTGCAGAGTCATGTTCAGCCGCTGGAATCTGTTGAGTCAGTACCGTGAGAAACTGTATGACTGTCAACAACAGGGTTTGACCGCCAAATATTTGCTCTCCCTACGACATATATACGCACTTCTATACGCTGAAGTAAAGAGCTTGGCATTCATGCAAATTCAGTGACGGCACAGCTCTGGTGAAAAAGGGGAAGCAAATGTACAAATGCTTGAGCGGCCGTTTCTGTGGCTACGAATGAGGAGCTGTCTCTTTCAGACAAAGAGCTCGACACCGACCCAGCGTGGGGAACTTGCTGTAGTAGTAGGCGGTTGCGTAATTTCTTTTGAGATCCAATCTGTTTCCTGCTCATGTTTTTACTGCAGTGAAGCAACTTGGGAGGAAAAAAAAAAAAGCACATGATGATGATGATATTCTCCGCACATGTGATGGGTGTGATAAAGAGCTGTACAGTTAATGCTGAAAATGTTTGCCATCCGGGACAGATAAAGCGTTAGAAAGCCAATAAAGCATTTCACAAGGCGACCTAAAGTTCAAGCTGACAGGAGAGTGTTTTCTAAATGGTGCTCATTACCACATCTGTTTGTTTACCGGCCTTTTTTTCCATTCACTGCGGGCGCTATCAGCTCCTTATCAGGTGGACTTTCAGACCAGAGAGAGGCAGCCCAGCCAGATAAAAGCTTAACGCTTGACTCAGTAAATGTGCTCATCAACAACACACCCACGCCAAGGTTCACCTCACATTCTGTTCCCGGAAATAAACATTTTGACCCACTTTGACTAACTTAAAGAATGACTGCGTAGTTGTAACGACGGCGGCGCTAATGCCTGTGTGTTTACTGAAGCATCTCCAGCCGTATCTCACCCAGTGTGTTCCTGGAAGTGGCTCTGTCGTAACACAAAGCCCTGCCGTTGCGTAGTAACCGCTGACATAGGTGTGCAGCAGATGCTTTGCCGTTGCCTGTGCAAGAAGATCCAGGAGTTGCAGTCAGGGTCACGTGGAAAAAGATGTTAAGTTTGTGGGTTTGTGTCTGTTTCTGGTGCACTCATTCAGCAGCCAGTTGTGGTTGATGACTCACTGCTTTGTTTACCTATAACAGCCTTCAGGGATTCTTTTCATGTTCTGCGGAGGAGGCTAACATTTCCCCCCTTGTCTTGTTGATGTCAGGGTCATCTCTCTGCTGGTCATCCTGTGTCTTCACCAACGTCTTGCTTGTGTATTATACAGTATTCTCCATTGGTTCAACCCAGTCTTGCTTGTGTTTTCTAATGTTACAGATGCGTTTCGTACGTCAGGTAGACTCCGCTCATGCTTGAAATGCCGCCGTAACCCATTGATCATGTGCTTTATCCATCAGCTGAAACACAGCGCCTGATCAATGGTCATAAAATCCCTCATTGACCGCTTGATTGATTTACTTGACTCGGCGTTGTGTTCATCAGGCTAAGTGAAAGGCAATAACAGACAGGAGACCCCGCGACCGCCCCGCCTTCCTTTTTAATAGTTAACCAGAGCGTAGGTTGACATGTGCTCTTATGCAAAGACGTGATCGTAAAGCTGTAACTGGGAGAGTCCTGTTTGTTCTCTGAGCAAACGCATCACATGCTCGACTCTCGGCTGCTTCCGTAACAACTTTCTTCATGCTGCGTTTGAGGGCTGCTGTGTTTTGCCGATAAGGTGGATCTATGGTGGCGTTGTGGAAAAGTGAACGCCATGTTTTTGCTGGTCATTGAAGCAAAAGCGCCGCGTTGTGTGTCAGCAGGTGTTGCTCGAGTCGCGTACAGATGTTTTCTATATTTATCCCAATAATACGCCAAAAGCAGAATCTAGCTCACATGTCCCCGGCCCCCTACATCACTGATCCGCTGGGTTAATATTAGACTTGTCAGGGAAAACAAGGTCGCGGCAAATGTAGTATCGAGGACACACTCTGATCTGCTTCCTCTTTTCATCAATCAAAGTTTCCCTTTGGAGTTGAGCTGCGAGACTAGTAATAAAGGTTGCTCTTCTGAGCACCGGGAGCGAGGGGTGGCGGAGGGGGGGAGGCTGGATCTCCAACCAGCAATTAGAAGGCACTCGGCTCAATCCCCAGGATGTGAAAAATTTCCCCCCAGATTGTTGGCTTTGTCCACAGAGGAGGCCTTTTTATCTGTCGGATCTGGCCTGTTTGCCATAAAGGCCTTCAAAGTTAAGATGATTACAGTCTTATGAGCCAAGTTTGTTTTCCCCTCAAACTGGAATCAGCAACAAAGGCGACGCGAGTATCTTTTTTTCCCAGAGTTCAAGGGGTTTAAATTCATTTCATGCTGCTTTTTTTTTTTTTCTTTCAGATTTCCATATAGAATATCAGCTGCAGCCACGAAAATGTGTTTCACTTCTGAGTCTTTCATGTTTGGATTTCTTTACTGTCATCATATTTTCTGAGGCTAGTGCTTATCTCTCCATCCCTTCTTCCTCTCCCCTCTGACAGGCGGTTATACTCACTCTAAATATTCCTTCTTCTTTCTGCTGTGGTGTTGCTATGAATCAAGTCTGTGAAATGGAAATGAGGACTCTCTCGCTCACACACACACACACACACACACGCTCTCTTTCCAGACATCAAAACCAGGCGATGCCTCCAATGTTTTTCTCAGATCTTGGAGTGCTGCCAAATCTTGTAAGTGGAGCAGAGAGGGAGAGGAGGAGGGAAGAGAGTGAGCAGAATGCAGAGGAAGGAGAGGAGGCGCAGGACAGAGAGATGAAAGCGGAGCGGATGAAAAATGAACAGGGGAGAGAGAGAAGCAACGTGAGAGACGAGGACAAAGCATGGGACTGATCCAAGAGCATTTGGGCTTTTTCTCATTTTATAGCCGAGCCCAGCACAATCCCGTCTTTTTCTGCTGAGCAACTACTCCTGGCTTCTGGCTGCAGCTCAGCTGATGAGATGGTGAGCCGCTACTCTGCCAAATGAGAAACAGGAAGAGAGAGAGAGAGAGAGAGAGGGTGATGCTATCTCTTTGTGCAGAAAATAGCGGCCGAACGGAAACGCAAATGTTATGATTTCACTGAACAAAGGGGCTTCTACTGAGACCAGATGAGAGCTCAGTCCAGATGTAGCCCACCACTCTTTATATATCACTCCCTTCACTGATTCTCTTAAGTCTTTTAGTGAGGGCCTATTACTACGCTATTATTATTGAGAGGCCAAAAACACATTTGCTGACTCGGAATTCACTGTGAGCCCAAAACCCTGGCTCTGGGATAAGTTGTTAATAAGAAGTAAATGTTAAATAATACACAACAAAATACCTATATACCAACCTATATATCTCCCACTATAACGTCAAACCTCCAACATAAAAGAAACATCAGAATAATGTGAAGTCAATCGGAAAGTTCCCTATTTGTAGTATTAAAAACCACCAACTAAAGTTGGCAACTCAAGAAATCTGTCTGAATGAATTTAAATAACCGTTTCAAACGTTCAGAAAGAAAAAATACAGTTTTTAAAAAACTGGCATGTCGCCAATGAGTTGAGCAAAAGCCCCGTCACACATCGTTTACATCCCCAAAAAAGTCCTGACTTCCCGTCATCTCTGGCTGAACGCTTCTCCCCAGACGTGTGTATATTTAGGGTCAGTGGGAGGGGCGCGACAGCCATAGCAACATACTTGCTGCCCCCCTCTCACATTCCTGGCTATAGTTAGTCAAGGGCTTCATGTGAGACGTGCTACAAGTAAACATGTGCGCTGCCAGAGCAGCTCGGCTCTTGGAGGCTCCGCGCGCCGGAAAATTACTGGTCTGGGAAAGTTCAGCCAATGTAAGGCTCAAGATAGACTGTTGCAGCGGATCGACAGCTGCAACGTTAATTATGAAGTTGGTAGTATGAAGACTGTTATTATATCATCAACTGAATTGTGGCGTCGACACAAGAATGTACATAAGATTCCAGCCGTGGATATTGAAGCGAAGAACACGCTTCTTTTTTCACCAAACTGGAGCGTTGTAGCACCTACATATAACATATTGGTCACACTCTAGATTAGGGGATGTATATTATCGTAAATAAACTACTTTTTCATATGTGTATTAGCAGCGTATTAGACTGCAATTGAAGTACTTCTTAGTTTCTGGTTAATTTTACTCTAAATAACATCAGAATTACTGATTATTGACTGGTATTCAACCTCTGGTTTGTTGTTAATGTGTTCCCCAATTTAAATTGCGAGCAACATATATCATGGTCAGACATAACGTTCCTCATAAGGAAAACGGAATTGGTTAGTAATATATGATTCAAAGAACATTATCATTTCGCTAACTTACTGATATTTGTGTTCATGAATAACTACAAATACTGTTCCATCGTTGTATTCTATAGCTACTCAAATCTGCTGCCCAGACTACATGTGTGAAACTTTAAAGTTGTACACAGTGCAAATCGCATTCTTCTAACTGCTAATACGAGTCGAAACCGAACATGATGTTAGCGCTCTGTTAGCTAGCGGAAGCTAACTGCAGGGTAGAGCATCTATCACGACACACTAGCACAAGAGGCTCTCCATTTGGAAGCGATTTGACTTTATTGTCAACATCTACATGTATTTTAAATACTAGCAAGCCACAGAATTCCTTGGCGAGTCAGATATCAACATTGTTTTGCTTCAACACATCAGTAACTTTGAATGTGAGCCAACTACAGCTCTAAAGACCTTCAGTTGCAAGCTACAAATGTTGTGTGAGAGCTGGTTGCTAGGCTAGAAAACATGTGACCAAGAAAGCACGCGACCTGGATGACGAACAAACTACATAAAGTTGGTTGAAGGACCTTCAAACACTGCGATTGCTCTAATACGAATATAGATACCTGAACTTTCCTTTAACAGTGTTGTGCTCAACAATAGTTTATGACACTCGAGAGTCAGTGGGGAGCAGCGGGGCCGTCGTGCTAGTCTAGGTCTCGTTTCAGTGTGGCTCATCTGTGAAGCGCCGTGTAGATAACAAGGGAGAGAGCGGAGTGTGAGATCTTCCGATACATGAATGTTTGAGAGGCCCGCCGACCGCCACTGCACGCCGTCATTGATCCGCCGGTCCGATCAGGGGCCGGGCTGATGAATGGCTCGGCTCCCGGGGTGTGTCAGCAGATTCTGCGGTGATGTATTATGGGATGTTTCCTCCTATCTTTGGCAACGCTCCTCCCCAGACTTTGACAATTAGAGCCAAACTGCCAAGAACAAGAGCGAGTATATCTGAGATACCGGCGAGAGTCAGCGAGTTGCCTTTGCTGCCAAGTCGCTGTCGGCGGATGAGAGCGGGACTCTCAGATATGCTGTCACGTTGTTTTTATCCGGGAATACGTCAAGCGAACACACCCACACGGCAGCTCGCTGATACAAACTCGCTGTAGTTTCTGTTCTGTTACATAACTGAGTGGGAGCTATTTCTCCTCCGAGTGCTAATGCTGTTGTCAATCAGGGCTTTATAGTGGCAGCAGCCACCGCAGCATCTCTGCAGAGGCAGAAGAAGGCTCTTATTGTCTGGCGCTCTCTCTCTCTCTCTCTCTCACTTGCCAGTCGGATTTGTGTGTGTGTGTGTGTGTGTGTGTTGGAAATCATTCGCTGGAGAAGTGCTTACGTTGTCTTGCAGCCATGGAACATTTGAGTAAGGGAGCGAGTGGAGGTCAGGTCAGCGCGCAGAAACAAGCAAGGCCTGTGTTTGACAGGTGGCTTCTATTATTGGAGGCGGCCAGTTCGAGTGCGTTACACAACTGTCACTTGGGCAGGTTTGATTTAAACTGAGCTTGGGTGTCTGGTAACTGGCATTTACCAACAGGTGTCCACGCTACAGTGAAGAAGACCCACCAAAACACGCTCGAGTTTTCGCTGCCATCAAATATAAGTGGCCTGATGATAGGCTGCGCTTCATATACTGTATACACGCCGACTGCTCTGTAATGATATAATAACAGAGCAGGAGCCGCTCCCCTCCCGCGACCTCCACTTTGGCTGGAATGTGCAGCCGGAGAAAAATGATCCAGCGTTGTCCGCAGTGATGGAAGCTTCTCTGTTTGAGCCAGAGGGATATGTTCAGGCGAGCGAGGGGGGTGGAGGCGGGGCGGGCGGATATTTCTGTTTCAGTGTGAGTTTGAGTAAGTCCGGGCACTTGGCCAAGCATGCCGACGGAGGGGAGAGGAGGGGAGGGGCCGAGAGAAAGGCGAGTGATAGAAACCCTTTTGGGCTGGCGCAGTGTCAGCTTCACCAGCACACACAGCTGCTTCTGGAAAATTCTGCACCCTGCCCTACTAAAGCAGCAGGCATGACATGAATAACAAGAATGGCCCGGGCCGTCAGCGGCGGATGCTTCCTTTTGACGTGGGCCTCGCAGACCGGCGCAAATGCCCCGACCTTGCACACGGTGGAAAAATCAACAATGACGGGGGGGGACACCGGGGCACAATGTAGAAATAAAAACCCAGGGTTTAGAAGGCTTTGTCTGGACAAGGACGCGGTGGACGCGGACCCTGTGGGCTTTTGGAAAAGGCCACGAAACCAAATGCCAACAAATGTGTTTTGATAGGGAACTTGCTCACCAGCCAGGCACTAATCGAGCGGTTTAACTGGAAGTCGGCTGTCGAAGCGACGCCTTACGGCCGATGAAATAGTGGGTTTTCTTTGGATTTAGAGGGAAGTGACACATCAGTCAGACATGGCGTCTGGAAGATGGCTCGCTCGCCAGTCATTACTTGCCCCAGCCTAAGTACAGCCTTGCCGTAACCACATGAGTGCGGCTCTGCAGATGAGATAATGCTAGGCCTTATCCGTCCACGAGGCTGTGAGAGGAGCGCAGCCCTCCTCGGTGTTGACATTTCCCGGCCCGACCTGTCTGAACACATCGAGCCACCACGGCGGCTCCTCTTGGCCTGTCTGTATCCGTGACTGATAAAGAGGTGAGTCACCCTCTCATCTATCCTCCTCTGCCTGGCGATACTCTCCTTAACCTCCGCCGCTCGCCGTCTCAAGGCCTTATGTGTGCATCCAGCACATGGGTGGGAATATAAATAGCAGCGAACGCGTGGCTTGACGCTGACACCTGACATTTTCGTGTCCCAGCAAGCCACCGATACGTTTGGCACGCATTCCATCCCCGGGCTTATCCATCTGTTGATGTGGAGCCCAACCCCCCAGCCAGTACTACGTTCTTGTAACACAACGCGAGGCTCGCCTTTCCCTCTATTCATCTTTACGTGCGAGCGCGGCGCGGCACAGTCGGAGGCCCCTCCCAGCCTCGGCGTTTCTCCTGCAGCCCTTTCCGTCTGTCTTGTTGTTTACATCACATAACCCCGCTGCAAACACTCAGGTCAGTGCTTCTCGTGCTAGCAGGAGCGCGTCAATACAAAGCATCAGATGTAAAGAGAAGTCGGAGGGGGAGAGACGAACCGGAGAAGAGGGAAGGTTGTGTGAGCGCGCAGGGTGCTTCCTGGCTCGCTGCCATCTCCGGCAGCAGCACTGCAGCATGTCAATACCTCCGTCGCCATGGAAACAGCGAGAGCACACATAGCAACATGGAAGAAAGCTTCTCTTCTACACCTACTTCTTTTCATTATGGTTCAAAAGACGTGTAGTACTCTCCTGCCGCAGTGTCATCCACAGGCCAAGCCGCACGAATCAAGGACACATGTTTCAGTTGTGTCAATGGTGGCATCAATTCTTTTCTTTTTAAATATTATCTCTACTATCTTCTTTTTAAACAGTTTCTTCATACAAAAAATGTCAATACTCTAGTATGGTGCACTAGAACAAGCTACACTCCAAACTATTTCATCATATTGCTCTTCTATCTTCAGCTACACTTCCTTGTGAATGACAGTACACCATGCTATACTAAATTATACTGTACCACTGTGTCATTTTAGTCCACTCAAACCTCTGTTTTCTGATGTATTAATACAACATAAGGCTGGCAGATGCTACTCCTCCTGTCCTGGTGTGGGGTTGTCCAGCTTCATTGTTGCCTGCTCTAAATAACTCGGACGTGAGTTACAGCTGGCAGCTCCGCACTCTTCCCTGTGAAAGATGGACCTCTGATACACCATGTGAGTCTGTTGCAAAGTCACAACTTGCAACATAAGTCATGTGTTCCCAACAGTTGAGCCACGGCAACCTAATCAGCCTGACTCCAGCGTGACCTTGATCCAGGCGACTATATCGCTCTGCTGACACTCAATCATGAGCCAGCAAAAAACGGTTTTCTTCAGTGCGGCCGGACGCTGCTTCTGCGATGTCGAGGTGGGATCTGCTGAAGCACAAAGCTGCTCGCAACAAGGGTGTTTTGCTTGCTCACTGTAACGGGGTCAGTCTGTGGCTGCTGAGGGCCTCAAGCTCTTTGTGGGAATTTGCTGAGCACATAGGTTTGCCAGCACATGTCCATTTTGCTGGTTCTCTTTAGGATGGAGTTACCTTTTAAGGCTTCGGGCGAAATATTAGAGCTGCTCGATGGAAAAATATTGAAAACTGAAAAGCAATTTCATTTCATTTCTAACTCACAGTTCACAGAAAACTATAAACAAAATAATTTATTGAAACAAAAATATTTTATTAATTTTTCCATTAATGATTAACATAAATATTTCTTTGAATTCATGATCAGCCTTTGTTGTTTGTTTTATTTTATTTTATGAAACCACTTTATTCCAACGCACTTTCCTATTTATTCTTGCAATTCATTTCATTTTAACAATAGAACAAATAAATAAATAAAAACTTTAAATAATAAAACTTTTTTTCCACAATAAAAAAAAAGTTTTGCAGCTCAATAGTTTACATTTCCACCGAGAGTATTTTAAAAAACTTCACTTATTGTTGTGTAGCCTTAGATTGTTGCTTAACATTTTGACAATGGAGTCATTTCTTTACTTTAAAATTGAAATTGCAATTTTATTTTTAGTGCACTGAACACGTTTGCACACTTGAAAGATACAATTATTTTCTTTAATGCACTCCTTTGTACTGCAATTCATTGGGATGGATGAGGAGTCGGAATATTTGGAAGATCTGCGTGCCAGCCTTTGAAGACTTCTCAGACTAGTTTTCACAGATGTCTTCTGGGATCGTGCTGATAGATTCTGATTCCTGCTTTCAATGATTACACACTTGAGTTGTGCGTGGAGATCTTCTCCCCAGGCCTGACTCTCTGATCAACGTCTGGCTCTGTCAGTGGAGCTGATAGGAGGCGTGACAGCGCTTCAGTATTTTGGGTCCGTGCCTGTGAGTGGTCCGGCAGCTGCCGCGGCGCTGCTCGGCCGAGGCAGATGAAAGTGCTGATGTGTCCTGTTATTTTCAGATGGGTGCTGCTCAGGGGGGGCTGGAGGAGATAGTTGGCAGGGAGGGTGGAGCGTCCAGATGGGGACCTTAGCTGAAAGCCTTTCCTCAGAACGCAATGTGACCCCGGTCGCCATGTGGTGCAGTGGGAGTCTTGGAAGGGCTCGGAACTGCTGACAGTACCGAGCTGAGTGACGGGCACAGGCACGAGGATGTGCTCTGTGTCGCCCAGGATTTCACTATTCCTGGCTGTTTTAATCTCAGGTTTCCACCAAAGTTCACGCCGGTCACCTCCGGTTCCAACGTCCGTTATTGCTAAAGCAGACGGTGAGCTCACCTCAGAGTCCGCCTGGTAACAATCCGGAGCATTTGATCTTATCTCTTTGGCCTTTGTTGCCGACTGAACTTTGGAAGCAAACAAGAGGGAGCGTTGAAGTGTGTCAAGGAGGGTGAATCATGTGTGCGGAGAGCCAAGTCATCAGGCTGAGTTGACACGCGTTTTTATGACTCGTGAAGCAACTTTGCCACGTGGTAAGGACTTGTTCTTCCCTCCACCCATTTAACACCTGGGCTGTCAGAACCTGGGGTAATTATGGGTGAAAATGAAATATGACGCCGACAAGAAAACATCTCAGAAAGCGTGAAATAAACACTTGTTCCTGCCGCTAACTGATCATCTTGCGTTTGGTACAGAGGAAGGTTTCCTTTGTATAATGAGAATGGCTTGTCTCATGAGCCTAATTAGCTGCTAAAGCTAAAGCCACTTTTTATTTTGACACATTTTATGGCGACATTCTGACTGAATAATAGCGTGTAATGCTGGCGTGATATTAGCGTAGCAGTCCAGACCGGGTCGTAACTGCGACCGACTTTGAAACAGAGAGAATATGTAACATGGAATGTTACTCAACAAAAAAAAAAAATACAAAATAAACATAAAGACATTCTAATACATACAACTAAGCACGGATAAAAATCCAATGTTACATTACATTACAGTGAGTATAATACAAACTACAGTGGTACCTCGGTTCTCGACCACAGTCCGTTCCAGATGGCCAGCAGTTAACTGGAAAAAGCTGTGTGGTACATGGAACCAATACAATGCAAGTGAATCCTGAGAGTATTTGATGAATGCACATAGAGCTCCAGTTTGTAATTCAATTTCACTTCCTGTATCTGCCCTTCACATGGCAGCTGCTGCTACAACGCCTGAAATGTTAATGCGGGACATTATGCTTCCATTAACACCGGCTGTAAATGTTATCATAGATCTTTGCTCCGGCGTAACGTCCCCATTTCCATTCAGCTCACACGCGGCGCTAATATGACCTCAGCGGCCGAGAGAAGGATGGCCACTCTTAATGGTGCATCCCTTTCTGGGTCACACCTTCAGGACCACAGACCGCCAAAGTGTTTTTTGTTGGAGCCCGGAGGAACGACTGCAGGCAGCAGCTTTATTGTCATCTCCGCCTCGGAGACAACTTTGACAACCGCTGACTCACTGTTATGCTTCACATCTGGGACATTCATGACGCTGGGTGGAGAATAAAGCAAGAGTTCTCCTCCACATGTGTCTGTCGGGTCTCTTGATGTTCTCTCGCCGCTTTGCCTCTCTGGCTGGAATCACTCGGACAAAAAATATTGAATTTAATTTATTATTTAAAGTGCTGTCAATCGATGGAGGAATACATTAAGTTAATAGCTGCAATTATTCACAAAGTCAAAGACATAAACCTCCTGGCAGGAGTCCAATGCTTTAGCAACGCCAAAACCAAATATATAAACAAACATATCTGATATTAAACTTACAGTTAAGAATCTTTGTCACTGAACTATTTGCATCATGAAAAACATGGTGTTGCTTCAATTCCAAAGCCTAAAGCACATGAGGCTTCATCTAGGCGGGGCCTGTCCCAGCTACACAGGGTGAGAGGTGGGAGTTACCCTGGACTGGTCAATGTGGATATAAAGGGTTGTAAAATTGATGGAATTTTGAGGAACTTTGAGCTGTATTCTGACCTGCTTTGTAGGCGTTAAATGCCCACCTGGATTGGTGTGTGACCAACAGCTGAATGTTTAGGGGTCAACAAATAGGTTTATCAACGTGTAGATGTGTTTTGTCCTGAATAAAAGTTACTTATACGCTGCAATACATCAAAGCATAGGCACAAAATAATGAAAACTGAGGGCAAGTTGACTTCTTCCCAGTGAAATGATTCCACAATAATTCAATATTGTCGTCTCATGAATGCTTTCTAAGAGGATTAGTGAAACCGTGCCCCTTAAATAATGACATAATGAGCGCATGGCGTGACCTTTGTCGACCTACGTCTTAAATATATGATTAAAGAGGCTTTTCCCTGCGAGTAGCAAGCATGTGAAGATCAGGCTCCGCTATAATCCCTGTCAAATGATCTGCAGAATGTGACTTAAACAAGCCTCTGATATACCTGCGCGCAACGCTTCCTTCACTTTGGCCCTGCGGCGTAATGTTATCCGCATCTGACAAAGACCAGTGACGGAGGAAGGAAGCTGTGAGTGAATGTTCCCATTCTTTCCTGATCTGAATCACGAGAGTCCGCGTTGACAAAGGCCTGAATCAGACTGCTTTGTTATTTTAGCCGCTCATGTGATCGGCGTGGAGCACCAAAGGGCACCCCTCCCCTCCGCCCCGGACCCACACACAGAGACTCTTTCACCCCAGAAACAAAGGTCAGTGTACTGTGTCGTCACAGGACCAATCTTGAAAGAGAATCCAGAAGGGAAACAAACATGCTTTATTTGGGCCCAAACAAGGCGAGGGTTGTTGGGATGCTGCGGGAGATGATGTCACGTCATGGTTCATCCTCTCCGTGACCTCCGTGGTCCTTCGGCCGCTTGATCAGGAGCCCACTCCATCG
The DNA here is from genome assembly GCF_027744825.2 of Synchiropus splendidus. Taxonomy (NCBI): domain Eukaryota; kingdom Metazoa; phylum Chordata; class Actinopteri; order Syngnathiformes; family Callionymidae; genus Synchiropus; species Synchiropus splendidus. Next base: position 17,713,542 of record NC_071342.1, on the reverse strand, counting down.
CAGTTTGTCTTATGACTCCCACTTGGACCAAAATAAACCGGTTTAATCGGATACCACCGACACAAATCAGGTCTTGTCTGAATCAGCGTCAGGACGTGAATTCACCCAAATTCATTTTTTTAACCAGTAGACAAGCGTTTTCACGCCGCTTTGTGTTTCAGCTCAGTCATGTGACGGCGAGGGCTGAAGCCTCACGGGAAGGTTTCAAATCTTGTTCAAGATAGCTGTTGGTCTGGAGTTTGTCTATTGTCATGCACTGTAGAGCAGTGGTTCCCAACCCCCGGGCCGGGGACCGGTACCGGTCCGTGAATCAATTGGTACCGGGCTGCACAAGAAATAATAAATTATTTCCGTTTTGTGTATGATCTGAGTCTGAAGGATCTTTTATTTTGAAAAACCGTCACTTGAGAGTCAGAATGTAACCCAAACGCTTGCAAAATGAGTAGGAAACAGCCGTTTCTTTGCGAAGGGGAAAAGGTTCAGTGAAGAGAGAGGACAAGAGCCGACGACTTCCAAGTAGAAGAAGGTTTTTTTTACAAACAATACCAGGAGTCGTACTTGAAATTTATCGCGGCCTGCCGTCTCATCGCAGAGAAACAAGCTCAGGGCTCCCATCTATTTAACAATATGGTGAGCTAAAATTTTCATGCACTTTATATTCGGTATTGTGGTGTATCTATATGCAACTTTGAAGGCATGCGTAAACGTTACCATAGCGACCAGATGGCACCGTCTTGTTGCAGAGAAACAAGCTCAGGGCTCCCATCGATTTAACAATATGGTGAGTTAAAATTTTCATGCACTGCAATATACTGTATTGTGGTGTATCTGTATGGATTTTTGACGGCCACTGGTTGAGAGGAGGAGAGTTTGTGAGTCTTAGCGGGCACACAAACATGCAGAGGCCTTAGATGACGGGTCAAAGTGGCAACTTCATACCTCCCAGGCCACGTTCCAATTCTCAAGTGTTGACCGGTCCGCAGTGATAAAAAGGTTGGGGACCACTGCTTTAGAGGGTTTCAGAGAACTGTATTTGCAACCTCTGTTTTGAACTGTTTTGACATGGAAAAAAAGTGTATAAAAGGAGCTAAATAAAGCAATTGCCAGCCTCCAATTTGTCGTTTTTTTTTTTTTTTTTTTTCAAACGTTTAGAGAAACAGATGTTCTGTGGTGAGGGAAGACTTCAACAGCTCTATCTCTACATGCGACCTTTGATGATGTCACACAGCCTCTTGATAGATGTGTGGAGCGTCGGCCTCGAGCTGCTCGCAACGTTCTGCTCCCCGAAGGCCTCGTCGGCTAAACGTGTCGCCGCCTCTGGATCACCTCGACTGCCGCGCTTGATCTCTGCTGAATTACACGCCTTCATCACACGGCGAACAACAAACCTTAGCGCCTCATTAGCAGCGCACGAGTCAGAAGCTAATTTGTCTGCCGTTTTGGCCCCAATAAGCCAAGACTTTTACCTGCGAGTGCTAATTCTGCTGAGCCAGATCAAAGAGGGTTCATTCTTCTGCGACACCGACACAACAAAGGAAGATAGGACGCTGAATTTGGGGGAAATTACCGTATGTTCTTGACTGGTGTTAATAGGATTATACAGAAAGTTGGTAGAAGCTCATGATCTGTTTTGTGGAGGGAAAAACAGGGTCAAACTTTGTCAATGGCCGACACTGCAGCCTGCTGTTGCCCTCTTTTGCGTCCATCTTAGCAGCACTTTCCACGGACGGCTTCACTGAGCCGTAGCTGCATCTGCTGCTTCGCTGCTTCGCATGAGGTCTCCAGCTGCGGAACCTGATTTGGATCCCGAAAATGTATCCAGAGACTCCGACAAAGTTCCGTTGGAACTTTGGTCTTGTGATGATCTTTGGTGTGGTTTTTGGGAATAAACACCAAGAGGTTTTGTTACTTCCTGCTCCTCTCCTCCGACTCATTAAAACGTGATGAGGCGCATCAGCTGAGCGGAGCATGATGGTAGCGATTGAGCAACTTCCTGATTTCACCAGCCTACGTCGGTGTTGCCTCACACGTTCAGCAGCTCATGAGGAAAGGAAGTTTCGACCCTTTGTTATTAAGCTTTGACAAACAGCAGAAATAAACAATGGAGCTGAAATACAACTAATGATGCAACCGGGGACAAAAGGGTGCAGGGCAGGGCGGCGGTGCTCGGATGAACCGATAAAACACACAAATGGGAGGAAATACAACATGTGGAAACAGCAGAGCTCTGGGACTTGAAGACGTGTTGCGTCAGAACCTCTCTGGAAATATAAAACTGAAATCTTTCACGAAACACTGAAGTGAAAGTGGCGTTTTTTTTTCTCACCGCATTGAAAATGTCAAAGTCAAAAATTCACTTGAACAACCAACATGAGACTGAGAATTTGCCATGATTTCATGAGGTATAACTGTTGAGGTTCAGCACGGACCCATGAATACTTACTTACTCGTGGGGCTGTTTTGATATAATATAAGGCAGAAGATGTTCAGGAAAAACATGCAAGGAATTTAACAATGTTTTTGATAAAAAGACAAAGAATCTGAACAAAATTATTTGTCGGCATTATAACATGATACAAAAAAACTTCAATAAAAATGCACAAAAATTCAAGAAAAAAAAAAAGGGCAAATAAAAACAGTACAAATAATTCATAGAAAAAAGATTAGGAATAGGATTTAAGCCTCAATGCATGATGAACGGACAATAAATAAAAAAAGTAATTAATAAAGTCCTAAGTAAGTGTTGTTAAAAGAAAATATGTTTTTTTCATTTCAGGTTTTTCAAGAAAATGCAACTGAAATAAAAATGTATTTAATATATTCACAACACAACATTTAAGTTTCATGTAGAATGTTTCATTTCATATTCAATTCATACAAAGTAATTAAATATTTTTTTTCCATTTTTAATACTGAAAAATAATGATACAACATGGTTAAAATATTGTTGATAATATTTAAAGTGGAAGGCAACTTTTAAATATAAACATCAAGCTTCATTTATATAATGGCAAGACCATCTCAGGGAACATTCAGAAGAATCAGGGTAAAAAGGTTTACAGATAAAAATAAATAAATAAAATTGAAGTAACACTACAAGTCAAAGTGCATATTCCATACATTAACGTCTCACTTTAAAGAAGCAGCTGGCATGTTCAGCATAATACGGTGGCCCTATAGTGACAGTCTCAGGGCCCCTTTCCTGGGCCAGTTATTTTGGGTAAATCATCATTGACATGTCGTGTGTCCCAGTGTGACACTGATCAACAGAACAATGGCCCATTGGTGGTTAAAATGAATTGCTTTGTTGACAAGTTGGAATGAAAATCCCAGGTGACATTGCTGCACCAAGACAACATGTAAATAATACGCCTGAGCTAACAATCACAGGACCAAATGATTTCTATTCCAATGGTTTTCAGTTCAGTCGACTGCCTCACAAACGTCTTCGGCCATGACTTGTTCCTCACCCACCTCGAGTAGTTTTGCTGAAAAAAATAAATCAAAGTTGTTGTAGGACAGAAGGGCAAATGAATGATTCAAGCATCAGGAGAGCAGAACGCACCACTCCCCAGCGCTCACCTCACTTCCTGCGAACATGACAGTGTTATGTCAGCGAGCTGGGAAATGGCAGTAAATTGAGAATCCAAGTGTTCCACAGAGGAGGAGGAGGGGGGTCTGAGATCGAGGCTGTACCTGAGGCGTGCAGGGCTCCATCATTATTCACTGGAGCACTTTGATGTTGGGGACGTGTGGATCTCGGGGAGCAGCGGTTCTAATTAAAAGAGTAACAATGGCGTCCGAGCTGCCCGGAAAACATCGCAGCTTTGAAGAGTCACTGAATGTCCCATTTAGGCTGGACGCCCGCAGTTATCCAGGCGACGCTCTCCCAGGCTTCTGTCACCGAGTGTGTATCTTTGCCAGTGTTTTCCTCAGTGTGTGTGTGTGAGAGAGGGATGAGTTCTCCGTGTCCTACTTTCTGGGTTCTTCGGTGGCGATGTGGGGCTGACAGCGGAGACAGATTGAGTCGGGCTGCCGGTGCTCAGAGGCCAGGGAAGACAGGAAAGCCGCAGGGAACTTGAGACAGGTAGACGAAGGAGAGTCAGGACTCGGACTGAGAGCGACGTTTGTTTCTCCGGTTTCATGTATCATTCATGTCCTGATCTTATTTCGTGACGCCTTTCTCTGAAGATGGGCAAAGTCGAATCATAAAAGTCATTTGGTTTACATCTTTAACTCGGAATAACTCTTCTGCCACGGATCAAATCTACTTTTCCCATTTAAAAAAGTGCACAAGTTCTTCTTGTCCTAAATAAAACACTTCTCCGTCTGGTGTCCGCTGACTTGTTCAGACTTGAGAGCTCTTGATCGTGAATTCTGAAACACGTTCAAGGATCAACTTCGCTGCCATGCTCTTCTGTACTGTTTGGTTTCTCTCAAGATTTTGTTTCCGCTGCCTGTGTTTTGCTATGTTGTATCTGTGAGCTAGTTCTGACTGCCTCGCGCTTTCTTCCATTGTTTCCTCTGCTCAACTGTGTGTGAGTTGGACCACCACGTTTGTCTGATTCTTTTCTTTGTTTCATTACCTCCACTTTATCTTCTGTTGCTAATTTTTTGCTCTGTTTGACTGGTATATCCTGTACAGTGGTACCTCGGTTCTCGACCACAGTCCGTTCCAGAAGGCCATACGAGAAGCGATTTGTTCAAAATCTGAATGGATTTTTCCCATTACAATGAATGGAAAAAGAAACAATGCGTTCCAAGCCTTAAAATAGTCTTTTGTAGGAGTGAATGTAGAGTGTCTGCTGCAGGTGGCTGTTCCTCTATCTGTGTGGCCGCTGCATGTGGGAGGGGTTGCCGAGTGAGTGACGTCTCTCCAGAAGTGAAGAGGTGCCCGGTGCGTGTCCAGCTCTGAATGTGCGCTTCTGTGCAGTTTGGCTGTGACAAAGTCATAAACCAAGTCACGCTCTGTCCCAGACTCGCCTCATCCCTGTCCCAGCTCCAGCCCACAACAGGACATCAAACCCTGGAGTGAGCGCTCCAGCCTCGGAGGTGTGGAGAGCGAGCACCTCCCCTCTGACACTCTACCACGGTCCAGTGCGGAAACAAGGTTTTACACCTCAATATGGAGAAAAAACAATCAGTAAATGGAGCTAACGGGACACGTCTGCATACAGAGGCTGCGTTATACACAATAACAAAGCACGTCTAAGTTTGTTGCTCCTCAGTATGTTTAACCACGCGTGATTGTACATTTCACTTCTAAGTATTCCGATTCCCATTGGCTTTCCTCCTCTGTTCATGTTATAGTGCTTAATTGTTCAATGATACTCATGTCCAAGTCTGCCTTCACCCCACCAGCACTAGGGTCTTCATCTTGGTCCGGATTTAACAAGAGATCAGACCTTATTTTCACTTTGAATCTCTTGCCCACATCTTACCCACGTCTCTGATCGCAGTCCTGAAGTCCTGAACACTGATCATAAAGATGAACCCCAAAAACACATCCATCACACTGAAACTACAAAAACCTCGACGCTAGTAGATGCTCCCAGCGCATTACTAGGCCCCTGTCACAGTACCTGACAGTGTAAACCGGCTTCAGCATCGACATTATAAGCAGGAACTTGTGGCAGATTGGAAGTAAAACACTTTACACTTGCAGTTGTGAACCCCGCAATAACCAACGGTGGCAGTCTGTAATCTTTCTGAAAATGTTTTACATCACAGCAACTGGAGTTGTGAACGCCGCAGTGCTTGTATAACTTGTCCATCAAGCATGTTTCCGTCTCTCCCGGTGATCCGGCGAGGCGAACTTCACTGAGCAGCACAAGTAGGCTGCTGATGTGAGTGATGCTCGGAGACAGTAGCAGTTCAAAGGGACTGTCTGCGTGGAGAGAAGGCTCTAATTTTAACTCGGAGACAGAACGGCTCATGAAACGGCTCCTCGCCTGACTACAGCTCAATTATTCATCCACACCAGAAGTCTGTCAACTATAAAGCTCGCCGTGTTATTTGTTCCCCTCTGTTCTGGCATGCTGTTTCATTCAGGCGCAGACCGACCCTCCCACCAGCAGACCAGCGCTACACACCCTCGGCTGCACCAAGCCCTCAGGACCTGAAGATTTAGTCAAAACAAGTTGAGAATAATCAGGTGTGAGAGAAACTCTTCAACGTTGTGAGGGTGTGTTGAAGCCGACTGAGCTGTGTGGAGCTGTGCTCTCTGTGTTTGTGCAGGTTTCCTGCCATGGTCCAAAAACATAGGGAGGTTAATGGAGGACGACGTCGAGGGTGGGCTGTCAAACCAAAGAAAGAAGGAACAAAGAAAAAGTGTTATAATAGTATATTAAGTGTTTCATTATTCCATGTCAGTTTAATAAATATTTGCATATAATTATGTGCATTTAATTCATTATTAAAGTGCCGTGTTAACTTTTTTTTTTAATGCTTTGAAGGCTAAAATATTCACCTCAAAGAAGATAGTCATGTTTGTATAAGACAATATTCTTGCTTGTGCAAAAGAAAAAAAACGTTTGGAGAAAAGAAGAACTTTCCCTTGTATATAAATGATATAAAGCCAGCAATTTTTTGTGCAACCGTTTTCACAGAATTTCACCAATTTTATTTTATTTTATTTTTTGTTTGTCTGATTCTTTAGTCTCATTACCTCCTCTGTATCTTCTGCCGTTCAGTGATGCTCATGTTTTCCGAGTCTGACTGACCACTCACATCCAACGTTAACAGAGAGTTATACAAACGTGAAAGAAGCTTCACCAGGCAGTTCAGTGCTTCTGTATAGCAGAAGCAGAAACAGAAATTATTTCTCCGATTCGTTTTGAGAGAAGGTTAAACAAGCCAAAATAAATAACTTTTTTTACTCCTCCCTCTCAGTATCAGCTAGTGTACCTGGACTTATGTGCAATAACTCCTTCAGTGGCAATGACCTGCTAATGTGAACACACTGTTAATACTGTCTAGATGGTTCTTTTTTCTATTTTTATATGGAAATACATTGTGTAGATGGTTCTTTTCATTTGTGCTTAGCAGTATACATATGCTTCCTCTTCATTACTCTTTTATTTTGAGCAGGTTGTGGTTGTAACAAAAAGCAATTTCCCTCCAGATCAATAGTTTCTGATTCTGAAACAATCTGTCACTTCTACGTGAGCAGTTTAGTTGGTGTGACCTCACCTGGGGTCCTTCATCTGCAGCTCAATCGTGAGAGTGGTTGTCTGTTTGGACCGGCGACCTGTCCAGAGTGTCCCTCCCCAGGGATACGAGTCAGACCCCCGCACAGGGAATAAGCCAGCAAATATGAGTCAACAGCAGAGTGGTGCCGATTTAGACCCTGAAAATGCTAGTTGATAATGAGTGTTAGTGTTTCCAAGCTTGTTAAACTGAATGTCTAAAAGTTTCCAAAACAAATGTGGCTCTTTATTTGCAGCACCGAAGACGATCATGTGACACCGAGACACTTTTTGCTTCACAAAAGTTTCATTTCCAGTTGTGTTTTTATCAGGGGCTGCGGATATGGAACGCTCCCACGTGACTTTCGAACTCTTCACCCACTCCTTCGTATCAGATTGATCAGTTTGGGCCTGTTGGACGCTTCAATCTTCGCCGGGCTCAGCTAACCAGTCTGACCTCAGGCGACATGACGGGAGACTTGAGCTGGCTGTGATAATTGTGTCATTTACAAAGTGATCCACACAAGCTGACAAAATGAAACGGTTGACTGGCCACGGTGAGACAAACACGTATCAAAACATCCCAGCAGATGGATCATTTATCTTTCATTTTCAGATCAAAACCACGAGGCTGAAACACACGGTAGGACAAACATCCTGAAGGTTGTCATTGATTTCCGTTACACAGCAGTGTGATTTTCTTTGAATTGGAGGTGTGAGTGGGGACAGTCCAACTGAATTTACTGAGCACGCGTCTATCTGTGACAGGCAGCAGGGGCTGTAGATCATGCAGAGAGGAAGACGAGGGCCAACTGGAGGTCCGGTGGTGCTGGCAGATAAGGGATACCAGGCTAACCGTGCCACTTCTCATGGAGGGAAGAACGATGATCTGCTGCTCTTTGAAACTCTGCCTTGATAAAGTCCTGAGAGATAAAAGAGAGAGAGAGATCTAGAGACGTCACGGTGTCTTTGATTTTGGAGGCAGTTGTGTGGGGGAGGCGACCAAAAAGTACAGGGTGGCTTGAAGGGTTCTTTGGGTCATGAATCAAATGTGTTGCAAGTGTTTATCATTCCATGTCTAATAAATATTAGTGTATAATTTCATTTTAAGTGCATTTAATTCATCATTAAAGTGTGGAAACGCTGTCGTGTTAAGGTTTTTTTTTTATGTCGTGTGAACGATAAAATATTCACCTCATAGAAGAAAGTCATGTTTGTATAAGACAATATTCATGCTTGTGCAAGAGGGAAAATGTTTGGAGAAGAGAACTTTCTCATTTTTTTGGGACAAAGGCAGCAGAATTCTTTTTTTTTTAATTCTTTTGGGGAGAAGTAATCACAGAACTGCCTCTTAAGAGCACCTGCTCTTAAGCACCTGCGGCAGGGGCGAGATAGAAGAACTTGCCAGATCAACTTTCCCCCCCATGTTCTCCTGTACTTTTAGGTTTCTCTCCTGATTTACTTTCTTTTGTCTGAGAGCTAGTTCTGACAGCCATGTGCGGTCTTCCTCTGTTTCCTCTGCTCAGTTGGGTGTGAGTTGGACCACCACGTTTCTTTATTTTCACTACCTCCACTGTATCTTCTGTTGTTCAATGATACTCATGTTGTCCCAGTCTGACCTTGTATTTGTCACTTTGACCTTCAGTCCACATCCTATTTCTGGCCCACATCTCCATTAAATCAATCTTATAGAAAATATTTGGTAAAGAAAATGCTGAAAATATACAATATTAAACCATTAAAATGACTAAATACTAAATACAGAACTACTGCAGTAGAACCAAACCTAAACCAAAAGTAGTTCATTTCCGCTGGTATTTCTGTGCGTTTTTATCACAGTTTTTGTGCTTGCTTTTCGACCACCCTCCCAGTCGGATTGAGCTGTGAATATCTCCACCTTACAGCCCTGCCCTCACCTTCACAGTTGAAGCGGCAGGTGGTGCCTTCAGGTGACCTCCTCCGTCATGTGGGCCAATGACATGTTTGTATCAGGCGCTCTTTGCTCAGTGTGAAACTACTTTGACGTCGCCCTTCAGTTTCAGCGCTACAGGAGTTACATTTCAAGTTTGTTTTCTTCAGTCCACGGATTGTTTGGCAGAAAACCTATCAAGTTTTAAGAAGCGGGACGTGGTGCCAGGCAAGCTAAGTATTTAGCTGCAGGCGATCAAGACAAACTTACTTCTTGCACTCGGTGAAATAAGCAAACCCGAAAGACAGAGCATTAATTATTCACCCGCTCTGCCTGACATTCAGATTATGACTGGAGGTGGTTACAGGATATCAGGACGGCTGCAGACTCGGCATGACAGGAGTTCAGGCTCTAATATGTTTGCTGCCAATGGGCGTGTGTGGCGTGTAAACTGGCTGCAGGTTCGGTTTGAACAGCAGGAACTCCAGACTGCGGCTTCCACTGTGTAGCCGTGACTGTGACTGTGGTCCTGTTCTTATGTAAGTGAAGCTTCCAGCAGGAGGGTGGAGGCGAACTGGTCAGATGCAGCAGGTTCCAGGTCGTGACGTTTCTGGTGAAGGAGCCAGCCCGAGGGCTGGGTTAGCCTCCGGTGACGGAGTCTCCTGGAGTTGTGCAATCGCGGGCGAACCCAGCTCATTGTTGTGTTGGTGCACGATGTACAAATGCCATGACGGCTGAGTCATACCGCTGACGGTCATCTTGTGCAACGGCTCTGACACGGTTTTGAGGAACACTCGCCATCAATGGATATTGGATGAAATAAAAATGGCAAGAAAAATACCGACTCTTCTCAAACAAATCAATATTTCAGTGTGGAGTTTGACTGTAGGATCACATGCCATCACGATGGGCCATGAATGTTGCAACATGTCTCCCAGCAGCGTCAGTCTTTTCTCTGTTGTGAAAGTCAAAGAAAGTCTGCGCCGACTGTGAAAACCGGCATGTTGATGCCTTCATGCCGCTGTCACGCCGTTCACAAGGTGCCCCGGAGAGGTGTCGTAACGCATTCTTCTCACTTAGTAGAAGCTTGTCGCCCTGTCCAGAGTCAGATGTGGTTTCCCTCTTCCATCTGCCGTGGCTGTTGTTGACGCCGCGTGGAAGTGTTCTCGCGTCGCCCCGATTCAGCCGAGTTCTCATCGTGACACAGCAAATCAGGACCAACTTTTTTTTTCATTTGAGCTTTGATTCATCAGTTATTGAGGCTTCGTGCAGAAAGGAGATTCAGGAAGTAGCTTACAGATGAGTGTGGAAGTTTGCGTATTAAAATGTAGATTCATTTATGCAGTCTGCAGTACCTTTTGTTGAAACGTCTTAAGACTGAGGAGCTAGATAGAGGTGCCCTGTTACTCTTGTTGTACTAGCATCTTCTGTGCGTAGAGCCAGGGACGCTCCGAACTCAAATACCAAAAAAAGTTTTTGGTCGTCGTTGGACAAGTTAGGTTTTAATGCTGTATAAGTCACTTTTTCCACAATAAGGGAACCTGAGCAGAAATGGAAAACCCCAGCAGAAAGTGAACCTTTTTATGTAAAGATGTAATGTTAGCTTTAAAACCATAATGAAATCTGCAGTTTTTGACATGATCATAAATAGGAACATTATCTTCATCAATACCACAACATGAATTGGACCTGGGCTATGACATGACACTGTCTGAGTTGAACATTTTTGGAAGTCATTGACCTTCTGACAGTCTGCAAATTTATTTTTGGTTCACTGGGAGCTGGTGTGTGAAATGCCAACGGAAGTGGGAAACACATGCTGCTGGAATACACTAGATTTGGTGGCATCAAAATGTGGATAGCTTGAGAGGAGAAGTTCTAGCTGGAGATAGCGTTTCAACTTTACAATTTAATTTATTCATCTACTGCTTTTTCCCTTGTTATGTGGGGCTGAAGCGAAGACCAGCCTTGTTTTGTCATGGCCTTTGACAAAGCAACTATCCACACCTCATCGCAGTATTTTTGGACTGTGGGAGGAAATCAGAGTAACCCTAAAGCTAGTAGAGAACACCCACAGAAAGGACTGGGAGCAAACATGCTACCTTACTGTGAGGCAGGTCAGAGTGGTGTGACAAATGAGGTTGTACTATTATCAATAATACTAGTGAAATTCAAAGAGAATAATAAGTGAAAGAATAGTCAACATAATGCCAGGATACATCTTAATTCACAGTTTAATTCTCAGCACGTCGACAGGGAGTCCTTTGAAAGGAGGCTCACGCGTGCTGCCTTGCGTCGTGTTAGTACAACATTTGTAATGTTGAGGTTTCCTCACCAGCGTCCACCGCTCCCTCCTCACCCCCCCCGACTCAGACGGCAGCACATGGTGGCACGTGGTTTTGATTACAACCAGGATGTGGCCTCCGAGTTAGGAGGGTCATTGTGTAGCGTGGCACGTGGTCTCTCTAAAAATCAGTTTGGTACACGCGGCTCCCCAGAAGGCTTCTATTTGTGCTGAAATATGTCAGAGTGGTGCAGTCGACACACTCGATCGTGAGCTGAAGTACAACCAGGAGATGATGCGGTCGGAGCGAGAATCAGAAATTGTATTATGGGCTGTTCAGAGGAAGATCATTTGTCTTCTTCCATTTGGAGTCCAGGCACTTAAGACAATTCCCTCGCAGTCTACAGAGGGCCTGCATCACTTATTGGCAGAATACGCCACCGTCTTTCACGTTCACGTCCCAAACGTCCTTCGGCTTGAACCGCATCTGCGGCCGCTGTTGTACATCCGGTGGTGGCTATCTGACGAGTCACCTTGAAGATGCCAGTTGACAGCCGCTCCACACGCAAGCTGGGCCTAATTGGCGGGGAAATTAGCCCGACCTTGACTGTGTCGGCGCCGCGTTGCGTTCAGCCACTTGAAATGACATTGTTGTAATTTTCGACAGCAGCGAGCAAACACTGAGCATTAATGATAAGCCGGAATGTGCAGACGCGCCGGGTGAATACTTATGTAAGCCGGTCTCCATGGCAACCTGCAGCATTCTAACACATGCCTCCTCCGGTGTGCCATCCTTGAAGTGGGCAGTTTCCATGGAAACCAGGCAGCTGGCTTTGATGCTGGCTCTCATGAATCGACACCCGCTGATATCTCGGGCGCCTCCGAGTGAGAGCACGTATGGGCGGCCTGGTGTCGGCTCCTGGTCGGGGGAAATGATGATGAAAGCGAGAGCCGATTAATTTCTGCAGGAATGAAATCTCCTGCTCAGTCTGACAGGGGAGACCTGGTACATGGGCGCTGGCACGGTCGCCGTGGATCATCTTGATTTGTCAGCTGCCTCCAAAATGTCATCAAATATGGCTGCCTCCAGACACACGACTGCATCACCGTTCGGAGACGTGACTCCGTCAGCAAGAACTGTCACAACATCGTACACGACAACTGACACGACTCGCTATTCAAATTTGAAAGTTAATTTCCCCGATTTAAAGAGAAAAAAAAAGGCCCAAAAACAAGTGTATAGGCAGCAGCCTGAGCCCAGGATAGAGATGAGCACCTCCAAATCTGAAACCATGATTCTCGTCCTGTGTGGGAGATTCATTGGTGGAATCTACTTCCTGGACGACCCCTAGTGAGGAGCTCCTCGACACACCGGACTGCATCACCGTTCTGAGACGTGAATCCATCAGCAAGAGTTGTCGAGACATCGACATCATACACGACAACTGACACGACTCGATATTCAAATGTGAAAGTTAATTTCCCGATTTTAAAAGAAGAAAAAAAGACACAAATGCAAGTCTCTTGGCAGCACCTCCAAATCTGAGGCCATGATTCTCGTCCTGTGCAAGCTACTTCCTTCTCGACCCCCTAGTGAGGAGCTCCAGGCATGTCCAACTGGGAGGAACTCGCTTGAGAGAGTCTGTCCCTCAGGTGACCTGGGAATGTTCCCCCTAAAGAGCTGGAGGTTTATGGGTTCAAGGAAGAGTCATTACCCCACCTGACCTTGGGTATAAATGGACGGATGTTTCCCCAGAGATTGCATTAGTAGGAATCACAGAATTCTGCGTCCTGAAAATTGAGAGGACCTTTTAAGCTATCTGAAGCAACGCGCCCGCAGCGATAGCAGAAACGTATCAAACCATTCATATCAGCGCGCCCACCATGTGAGAGGGATCCGGTTGCATCAGCAGCAAACAGTTTGTGGTTGTAAGTGACTGTTATTCATTACCGTTGTGCAACATCCTGAAATAACCAGATACTTCTTGGCAATCCCAACTGAAATTGGCTCCAATTCCACTCCACCTCTTGAAAGCTGCCGTGTGGGTTTTGCGAGGCTCTGAATGTCAGTGGGTGGATGAAACTCTAACCCGCGTCTTCTGCCTTTAGGCGAACGTGGCGCGCATGCTAGCTGGAGAAACGGCTCTGGCAGATCAAAGTGATCAGACGAGTAATCCCCCGTGAGTCAGACGCAGCTGAGGTTTGTCTGTGTGTGGGCGGCGGCCAGAGAGGCTTAATGCCACGTATGTAATCTGTGTATCAGCACCTGCGTGTCCTCCTCCAGCCTTCCTGTGAAGCACCTGAGGTTCCAGTTTTACTTTGACTGAGCACCAGAAGTCTGTAATTCCCCCGAGTCGCCGCGTGTCCGTTCGGAAAGTGAGACACGTCACATGTGTCAACCGCAGACGAGAGCGTTCTGGCCAGTTCTTACACAGACAAAGGCAACAATTTTGGTTTAAACCTTTGGGACTTTTCAACTTTAAATTCTTCCTGTGGTTTTTAAGCTCGTCCAGTGAGAACAAACACTCCACCCGATGATGGATTCATCTCCATCTTGAAAATGCTGTGAGGAGAAAGTGTAGTCACAAGCTTTGGCTTTAGTTTTAAGGATATTTTGGAGATTATCAACATTTTTACTTTGTACTGCACCTATCAGTATTGTTTTAAAAAACTTATTCTGAAATGGCGTGTGATTTTATTGAAGGGTTTTCTTCCTACTGTGACATGTTCAAGTTTTTTTTTTCCTTTGACATAACAGTATGACTAAGCCATCCTTGTTGACATAAAGTTACCAGAAAGTCCTTCATGTTTGAGTCTAGAGGCTCTACGGTGCTAACTCGAAGTTTCATCAACAAAGCTTTGTGTTCTCAGGGATGACTAACAGTGAATAAGAAGCCAGTCACATGCTGGCTTACTCTCTGTTGTAGAGTTTTTTAGCCGCTGGCACAAAGGAGTGTTGGAACTGTTCAGTCCCGAGCACTTCAGTTGACAGAATGTTCCACCGTAAGGGCGTTCCACTCACAAATTACAGCTTGAAAAGAAAATGACTCCCTAACACGACGCGGAGAACAGTCAGCGGCACTTATGTGCTGATATGCCTCTAAAACTGAATGGCTTCTTTCTGCCACTGTTAACAGAAGCTTTTACGCGGCTCCTAAGCCCAGTTCCAATAATTAAAGCACGTTCCCCAGAGTTCTCTGCAGTGCTTTTGTTTCTAGATTAGCCGGTAATAGAGAGATGTCATTAGATGGCGGGCTCACACAAAACAGTCCTGCTGCAGACCTTGTCTCTCAGGCCCCAATCTTGCAGACATCCACCTCGTCTCTCAAGCCCCTGCAGCTCAGCTCTTCTTCCTCAGTCCTCCACCTTGCTTCTCAGGTCCCTTCTTCCTCAGATCTCCACCTTGCTTCTCTGGCCCCTTCTTCCTCAGACCTCCACCTTGCTCCTCAGGCCCCTTCTTCTTCAAACCTCCAACTTGCTTCTCAGGCCTCTTCTTCCTCAGACCTCCACCTTGCTTCTCAGGCCCCTTCTTCTTCAAACCTCCACCTTGCTCCTCCTGCCCCTTCTTCTTCAAACCTCCTCCTCGCTTCTCCGGCTCCTTCTTCCTCAGGTTTCCACCTTGCTTCTCCAATGCCCCTTCTTCCTCAGGTCTCCACCTCGCTTCTCAGGCCCCTTCTTCCTCAGACCTCCACCTTGCTTCTCCGGCTCCTTCTTCCTCAGGTCTCCACCTTGCTTCTCCGGCTCCTTCTTCCTCAGGTTTCCACCTTGCTTCTCCAATGCCCCTTCTTCCTCAGACCTCCACCTCGCTTCTCAGGCCCCTTCTTTCTCAGACCTCCACCAGGCAAATATTGTATTTTAGAATATACCGGTACATGAAAAATACATATGGAAGATATACAGTTGATAATTCTATCTTACTTTCTATCTGAAATAAATTTGCAGCACTTAATCACAAAATAAAACAGGCACCTTGCTCAACAGAAATATGTTGATGGCTGACATCAGTTGATGTCCACCGACCTGCCAAGATGGAACACGTGTAGTTCGAATCTTGGTGGACATTGGCTCATGGGTCTGGCCCAAATGGACAACTCTGCTGGACAATATATGAAGGACAGTTTGCTGAGAAGAGCCGGTGTGATGTGGAACTTTGCTCAACAGATATATGTGGATGGCTGAGTGATGTTGTGGACCCTTGGAAAAAACAATATCAGTGGGTGGACACCTGCCTCAGACAGGTACGAGTGAAAGTACCATCCCGCCCGTCTGGTTTCAGAGCCAAGGAGGAAGTGCCTCGGCGCTTAATGTGATGAGTCACCTGGCTTTCTGCTAAATAATCATCACTGGACTCGCAGCTGAAATTCTTGGGTGAATGCGTCTTCAGAGTGTGGCGGGTGACTCACTCCATGGAGATGACAAATCCTTTATTTTCTTCACTTATCGATGAGGCCGCAGGCTGCGTGAAACACGACTGCACATGCCAGGGCCACTCCCAAGGTGCTTAGTAGGACAAGTCAGGCAGTTTCTCACCCGTCCTGGCTTTGTTGTCTCTGCGATTGCGCTCACCGTATCCGTGACAGCAACTGGATCCAGCCTCGTCGGATTCTCCGTGGCAGATGTGCTACTGGAAACCAGTACAAACACTCGCACACAAAGGCGGGGGGGGGGACTATTTCCTGCTCTGAAGTAAAGCAGCGCCACGTGTAGCGCTACATGTGACCGTTGAAGCAATTAGACTAGAAGTGTTTAAAAGAATCTACATACTCGACCTCATTTCTCTTTCATTAATGTTTTATTCTGCTGTAATTACCCGACTCTGGAAACTTTTCCACTGCACACCAGCATGTGAACTCAAGGCCTGTGCAGGATGCCCTGTGTAGCTGGGGTAGATCTTTCTCGTCCCGTGAGTTCCACCAACTTCATGTTTTTCCCACCTTAGTCTGACCTGTAACAAACTGCGGGGCAACTTCCAGCCCACCTGGTCATTTGACAAGTCCAGCAAGAGGTTGGAATAACTCATCTAAAACACCAACAATCTATGTCAGTATCGTGACCCATAAGGTGTTTCAAGTTGTTTTGTTGCCACTGGCGATTACGAAGGTCAACAATGACACCAGCAACACAAAAGAGAGTTTTCTCAAAAAGCACATGCAAGTTTGTGCGTCAAACCAGTTTCTGTTATTAGTCAGAGGTGTAGGAGGACAATTTATGCATTGCGACACGGAGAAGCTTTACGCTAAGTTTAGCCTTTGGTTATGAAAAGAGGCAAATAAAATGCCTATTATAGGCTCATCGGAATGTCTAACTGTGGAATTCTAACTGATGGTGAAGAGTTTTCAGAGCACAGTGGTTATGTATTGTTTGTTTTTGTGTGTCCATGGCAGTAGTTACAACAGCTGACAAGTGAATTCCTCTTCTCGATTTCAAAGTATGACAACAAACAGGGTGTGGACAGATCTGTGAAGATCCAGTTTCCTCTTCCTCTTTGTTTATGATGGGTGGTGAGCTGACATGCAAGAGGAGGTTTGCGTGTACTTTTTTTTGCCTGCACGTCTGTGAGAGATGCGGTAATGGAATCTGTGAATGTCGCGAACACGTGTGCGGTAATGGTGTGAACAACACTTACATCACCACATAGGTGTGTGACAGAAAGCGCTTCACTATAGAAACGAGGAACTCGGCATGAAAGTAGGACAGCTGCCGCTGACGGAGTTTCGCTTTGTGTTCCTCCTCAGACACAACACTTCCCTGACACAGACTTTTTATTTGCTCTGAAGAACCTTGTAAAATTGTCTGTCGGACTCCCAGTGTAGACAGAAATTTGTGGCTTTGTTTTGTTTTCAGAAGAAATTTGACTACCCCACTGTGACACATTTGTTTCCCCTCAACTTCATCACAGACACATGACAAACACATGGTGATTTACTGCTCTGAACGTTCTCATTCTTAGTGCCGCAAACCTGTTGTAGTTCACTGCTGGAGGTCAAGATCATGGAGGACAAGAGGTTGTCCATGTCTTCAGTGACTTAGAAGGACCTCGTGGTTTTCTTTAGCGGAGCAGTTGGACCGTCAGTTGGCCATCTGAATCCCCTTCTCATTTATAGATAAAGCTATTTCAAGGAAATAATTTTATACAATTCATCTTGAAGAACAAATAATCATTCATAGTTCTGTTGACTGGAAGCTAGAACTTTTTCTTTCTTACTGTTTAGCATGGACACAGACTGAACACTATGATTGATGATATGCTGGAAGCAACCAGCTTCACCTGGAAGGGCATGATTTGCTCCAAATATAATTGAAAATGCTATTTAGAGACTGGGATATCGTCAGCAAACAGCACTAGA
Source organism: Synchiropus splendidus (assembly GCF_027744825.2). NCBI lineage: Eukaryota > Metazoa > Chordata > Actinopteri > Syngnathiformes > Callionymidae > Synchiropus > Synchiropus splendidus. The sequence continues at coordinate 17,695,815 of NC_071342.1, read as the reverse complement.
ACTTGCCTGCTTTGTCTCTGCTGTCGACGTCTTGGGCCCCGTCCACACGTCTACAAGTTCTGTGTTGGATCGGCTTTCTGTCCACACAAATCTGCCCACTATATTCAGTTTTTTTTTTTCATACCAGAAATGCATCTACGTGTGGACAGTGGATCTGAATACTTTTGAAAACGGTGACACCTCGACTCTTTCCCCGAAAGTCACCACCTCACACCCATACCAGCGAACCAGAAAGTGGTAAATGCTCAGCAACAACTGTTCAGGTTATTGTTAATATGAACAGCAAATCTTCAACTACTGTTATTGTAATGAGCAGCAGATGGTCATTGTGATACAGCAGTGCCGTGGACATTCACTGAAGCCTGTCACAAACACAAGTGGAATATTAATTTTATCCAACCATAACCAAACAACAACTTGGAAACTTGAACTGAAATCCAAGCTTATTACTTCCTTGTGGTATCGAAGCACGAAGCAGGGGACCACAGAAACAAAACACTTGAAACACGTGTCCCCGGCTGCTCGCTCGTGTCTCTGACGCCTTGTAGTTCAGTGCTCAACCGCCTCGTCTGAAGAGACTCATAGCTCTTTTACATCCATTCAGCTTTTACAGATAAAATATATGATCTTTGGTAGGTAGCCCATTCACGAGCAACTCCATTGCCGAAATACGCGGGAACCCATTCATGTGTCATCACTGTTTACAAGCCCATGCGACATTGATTTGACCCTCATGACTCACTCAAATACTCACACTAGACATCCATTCTTCCCCATCCCTGCCCGGGTGCTGTTCTCTCATGCCTGAGTTCATTTGCCTCTGTAGGACCTTTTTGTGGACCTGAGGACCCTGGAAATGTCTCCACTGGTCCCACTTCTGACACCATTTGTCGTCTACAGTGCTGGTTACTAATCCAGACTGGCATTTCTTAGGGAAAACATGCACTAAAGAGTTGTCACTGAATGACAAGAAGTTTAAGTGTTGTTCAAAGCTGTTAGGTTTCGATCTTTGCACTGATTCGTGGGCCTTGAAAACAAAATACAATCATCCAAAAGGCATTACATTCAGAAGCTCTGAGTTCCAGAGCGCTACTTGTCAAGGTCTCACACTTAAATATACAACTTTTGTAAATTACAGTGTTGGAGCGGCCGCAACCTTGATCCGCGGGAGTGAGGTAATTTCTCCACATTTGCAGCTGACGATGAGGCGCAGCGCTCCAGCGACACTCCTGCGGATATTCAAATACTTGCCCTCTGCTCTGTGTGAGAGCGAGAATGAATTTGAATAATGTATTGCAAAGGGAGAGCGGCCACGAGGCCTCGGAGGTCGTAAATTCAGCTGCTACGTCGGATCGGCCCACGGGGAAGGGAGGCACACTGGGTTGTTTATAAAATGCCCTTGGAAAAATGAGTCTAATCCCCGGCCAAACCGTAAGCCATAGGGAGAGCATTAGATAACCCGCAAGCTTGCAGAGTAATGAGAGTAATGAGGGAGACGGAGTAGGAGAGCCAGGACACAGAGAATGCATCCATTTATTGGCTGTATGCTCTGATGGCTCAGACCATTTGAGACAAACTGGAGCCTGACACAAGCGCTGGAGTCCATTTGGTGCGATCAGGAGCAATAAGAGTTTTCCACTGGCAGTGAGTGCTCCGGGCGGCAGCCATACGTCATGCACGTTTATATAAAAGCCCTGATACCATGTCTCGCTGAGTGTTCACCCCCGACACAGACAGGCATCAGATTCATTTAGAGGAGGGGGTGGAGTGGAGTGGGAGGGGGGGGGGAATACAGTAAAACAGTTTGAAGATGGGCGTGGACATCTGACTGATGAAGATCAAGTCAAACATTTGTTCTGGTGAGCGTTGACTGAGCGTTCCACGCGCCTGGCCGAACCGCTGACATCGTAGAATTAGCTTGGTCAGCTGTTTGCCCGATTTAGCAGTTTCGTAACCTGCCACTACCAGAGCCCCATAACGGCTGACGTTACACAGACAAATGTGTCTTCTGATGAAATGTTACTTCACTTGGTTGGTCGAGGTTTGTGAGACCCACGACTCGGCACACAAATCACTCACTCTAGCTTGGGAATGCATGAGGTAACTTAATCAGAACAGACTTGGCGATAGAATCCCTCACAGCTTTTACAGGTTTCTCTTTCATGCTCAGTGCAACAAGTGCTTTTTGGTGGTCGGACAGACTTGTCTGACTCAGGTGGACCTAAACCCTTCGTAGTGGCCAACTCCAAAACTTGCACTTATACCTGCAACTTTTCAAGGTTGAAAGTGCAGATGGTAGCGATTTCTCCGTGTGTTTGGATGTGAATTCTTCCTTTTCATAAATGGTATGAAAAGGAAGTTTCAGAAGCTAGCTGGAGATGTGAAGACGTTATAGCCATTTAAGTTCCCACCACGTGCAGCCCCTCCCTGGCTTCCTCTTCTTTAACACATTGCTAACACGCCGTCACCTCGCTAGGTGAGCAGACGTCGCTGTCATGACAGCTCGCGTGTCTGATGTGAGAACGTGATCTGAGGGCTGTGGCGATGACGCACTTCATTCTGGCTGCGACAAATCCCCCATATGGATGTCAACAAGGAATGCTGTGAATTATTATGGTGGTGTGTGTGAAGGTGACAAAACCTAGAAGTTAAATTTCCAGGAATCATTTGAAGAGTTTGTGTCTCACCTTCATTCTTGTGTTGGTGTTGATCTGGCAGCTTCTTTCTTATGCTGTTTTCCATTTGTTTGGCCTGAAAAAATGGTGTAGTGAATCACTGGATGGTTCTAAATCCACCAAGGAGGAGACATCTATTAGATATGATATTTTTGAGCAAGTAAGTTTGTACAAAATGCATTTTAATTGCAGCTCAATGTATGACAGTTAAATATGAGGTGAACTTGATCTGTGAAAACGCAATAATTTTAATGAAATTTTGAGAATAAAAATAAATATAATTCAAAATCAAATGTTTGACTTGGAAGACGTGACTCTGAAAACTTGGTAAACAAACATTTTAGATGCCGTCAGAGATCAGTTCAAGGTTCCTCCTGAAGTCCTGTTGGCTGCAGCTTTCTCTGGAGCAGCCAAAAACGAGGCGTGTCGTGCGGGGCGAGGGGGGGCGATGTGTGAGTTTAAGGTGGGGGTGTTGGGTTTGTTATTACCTCCAGAAGGTTCCTGTAAATGAGAGCTGCCTGCCACTGCATCGCCCCCCCCCCCCGCCTCCCTCCCCAGTCATCTCCTGGCAGCCCACCTCGTAAAGCTGGGGTGACGGAGCAGGTAATAAGGGCCCTGGAACAGCATGACTCAGCACTTTATCCTCAGTTTAATTTCATGTGAGTGCAACGCTTGCTCCCCGCCCCCCACCTCCAGCCTGTCTGTCTGCCTGCACGTACCTCCACCTCTCCGCAGCCAGCAGACTTAACCCTTCCCTGCCAGGTGACGCAGTCTATTTTTGAACCTGGACAGAAAGTCACTGACAACCTGTTCCGTCCTTTATCGTTTCTGATCGCAGCCTGTTTGACTTCTGCACGCTGTGCTTGGGAGGCGGGGGCCGCAGAGGGAATGTAGGCCACACATTCCTTTCCTTCAATCCGTCTGAGCTCGGGCAAACACGGCTACACAATCAGACCAGGATTTCCGCCATTCCACAGCAGGAGCCAGACTCTTCAGCTTCCCTCTTTTTCCACAAACTCTGGTGCTCGCGTTCATGACGTTAACTTTCCGACCGCTGCGACTGATCCGTCTTCTCTCATTGGAATTACTGACATTTTAGGGCTCCTGCATTGCTGCCCACTATTACTTCAGTTTTCCTTCCGCAGGCTCCACGACAATATGCCAAGTATTACTTCCAGGTTTTTCAGCAATAAAACAAGGTTTCAAATACCTCGGATTAGAACCTCGGGAGTCACTGTCCTGCGTTGATACACATCATCGCAACATTGCACTTTGCAACTTACTCTTAAAATTTGTGACGTAGTTCACAATGAATCACAACACTACTTTCTATTAGACTATACAGTGTACTAAGCTAAGCAAAACACAAATTACTACACAATTCAATTTGTACCATAGTATTGTCATTTAAACTTCACTTATATTTGCTGAACTATTCTGAGATGCTACACTACAGTTACACGACACGAACATATCTGCTTCACCATTACTACACTAGATAAGCAAGTACTAAAACAATCCATACTATACTACCAGACATTTAAGTTTTTAATCGAACATGCTGTGCTATACTATACTACTACTGGGCTACATCCTAAAATACACCACACTATATTCCACTATTTTATGCCAGTGTTTTCTATATTATTGAATGTGATACATATGTGGCATAAAAACTGAACAGTCTTGCATGCAACACTATGTAGTTCTCATACAGGTCACAGGATGTGTCACCACAAAATGCTTTACGTTACACCTGTATACCAAATACTATAATACTATCATACCAAAGTTGCTCATCCTGTGGAGCTGTGATTCAATGTACAGAAGTACTGATGTGGGAAATTCAGTTTTTAGATGAGCAAGAAGAGACTAGTCATGTGGAATTGTTGCTGTCACTGAGATTGTTTACAAGTCTGCTGAGGTTCTTGCTTTAATAATAAGCTTTATTTACACAGCACTGTTTTGGAACGCTGTTCACAAAGTGAGTTTCTCCTAGCGTCCACCAATAAGAGAGCGTTGGTTTGTCCGTGTCCATAACTTTTAAAATAACTTTAAAAGTTATGGAAAGATTTAGAGGAGCCTGCACCTGCTTGGCAGAGGTTTGCGCTCTCTGAGTGCTTCTCTAGTTTGTAATTTTAAGTGCTGGTCGGCTTCACTAAACTTCGCGACCGGCTTGAAAGGGTCAATGGTAATGGTGTGATTTCCATTTCCTGAGACCCCATGTCATCAGAAGACGACGGTCGGCCACTGTCTGGACACAACGTATTGGGTTTCTGTCTGAATACCTGTAATGACTCTGCAACTTCAGCAGCTAAAACAATAATAAAACTGCTTTTCCCCAAAAATTCTGATCCGATTTTGTTTGGAAAAACAACATTCATCATCCGGAGTGAGTCGGCGCTTGCTCGCTCCCTCTCCCGCCCGCATGCTTCACTGATTGTTTCTTGTGGTTTCCTGGGAAGGATGGATGACATTATCCAGACCTCCTCTCCCCTTCCCTCTTCCTGCTTCTGCCCCTCCCGTGACAACTCTCTCTCCTGCTTTTTTCCGACTGCGTTTCTGTCTCCTGCAGCTGCGGTACAATAACAGTGTTTGAGTGCAATAGTCCAGACAGGACTTTGGTTTAAATAAGCACCCCCGGGGCCGTGTAATAACCCAGCAACCCCAGTCAGCACCGGGGGCCGCTCCATAACACATTCCTGCTCATGCACACGGCCAGCCGCTCGCTCCGCCAAACCACCGTCGGAAAAATACAGAACATGGAGCTGTGATTCACAGCCCTGATATAGAATATCGCCTCCTCCCTTCTCCTTAATTCAACAGCTGGTTTCCTGGAAGCAGACGTGTGCGGTGGGAGTTCAGAGCGGAGAGGGGGAGTCACAGAGGCCCCCGACTCTGCCTCTTCAAAGACTTCTCTGTTCACATCTGCAGCTCTGAATGCAGAGTTGCAACATCTCGGTGAGAGCCGGTGTTTATGAGAAGGGTAGTGGAAAACAGGGTTTGACGTAACGCAGGTTATCTCACTGAATCACTGGAGACAAAAACTGATGACGTGGCCTTTAAAGCGACTCCAGGATTCCACTTGGGTCGGAAAGCTGGGGATTATTAGTGGCTCATTGATGGAAACTGTCAACTCAACATCTGGTCACCATCATAAACCCTTCAGTGACAGCGGTCCAAATATGTTTAATCTCATTCATCATCGTAAAAGATGTGCTCATGTCGAGGTGACACCATTTTTGGCTGCTGGGTTCAACCAACGTTTACTGGAGGAGCGAGTCAGTGGGGACGTTTTCTTGCCTCTACTGCTCTCATTGACGCAAACCTATTGGAAATTGGCTACAAAAAAAAAAGAAACACTGTTAAGGGAACTGGTTCATCTCGCGGGTTTATGGTTTATAAGTGTATTAGTATTGATCAGCAACTTTCTTTTTTTGTGCTGCACAGGTGCTGCTTAAACTTTTACTTCCTAAATACTAAAATACAAACAGATAACTGAAAGTGGTTCATTATAATGCGACTTGCTCCCCTGCTCTTTATCCATAGTGTCACTTGAATTTTCTTTTTTTAGTAAATGTTTTTCCTTTATTTTTTCCAAGAATAGGCCTTGTTCTATGCTTCCATTTTCTTTTTCCAACCATTCATAATTCTGTTTGCATCAGTGACAGCAATATAAAATATGAATTCAGAAATTCACATCTGCGGATTATAGACAATTCAGGCACAATTCAAATAAACTACACACTCGAACTCGAGTTACACCATCAGTTTAGTTATCTTTGCAACTCAGCTTAAAATAAAACGAACAAATGAACTTAAAAATGAAATGAACATTTATTTAGTTGCACTTTCTTGTAGTTGTAGTATGTTTATACCTTTTGTAAAGTTCAACAAAAATGATCATTTTGAAGGCTAGAAATTGATGCTGCTATATGAAAAATGGCTTGAAATGCTGATGTTTACCAGGATCACAGCTACAGACGTGTTATATTTTGGATACAGCTCAGTACCAGCAGTCAGTCAGATTTAATGAACTGTCAGTATTTAATATCAGTGAGATGTGTCGCGTGTCAGAGGAGGTGAGTCCACCTGCTCCCCACTTGTATGTTACAGTACAGTACATCACCAGTCAGAGCGAGTTCAGCGTCTTTTGTTGTGCTGCTCTGAATCGGTCGCCTCTAATCCCACTTTAAATACCGCTCTGTGTGATTTTTTTTAACATTCGCAAGTGGAGCGCCCTTAACCTACTTTGGTGAAGCACGTCAAGTCATATGTCTCTGTAGCTTTTTCCTGTCTGCACAATGACCCTGGAGTGGAGGAGAAGAATAGGAGCAGAACTTGTTCCCCTCCTGTGCATGAGCAGCCTAATTTAGGAAAGCGTGTCAGCGTGAACCTTTGTCACACCGCCGGGCTCAGAATACCCATTGTTCCCTTGATAGAGTCACTCCACTGGGCTGTTAAGGGACCTGCATCTGACACACACACACACACACACATCTGCATTTGTATGCTCACACCAGCCGAACTGGTGCGCACACACTCTCTCTCTCTCTCTGGCAAACTCTTCACTTCCACCCGCACACACACGTGCCTGATGCGGAAAGATTAAGAATGGAAGTAGGCTAGCATGAGATCATGCCTGCTCTGGCTCATTAGGTACATTTAATGTAGTCTGCCCGAAAAACCATCTGTTCCAGGCGGATGCTGCCAGAGATGATGTGATGCTGGCAGCCGTGCTCGTTCCTGTTTACCATTTTCAAAGCGGTCGCGAGGCAAGACGATCCTCCTGAAAAAGCCTTTTAATGAAATCTTTGATTGAGGTTCTGTCCCCAAATCAAAGGCTCCTCCGCATCTAAACGGGTTATTTTTAGGTTGGGACTGAAGAGTTTGTGACGCTCTCTGTGGCTGTATAAAAAGAACGGTGACCCAGTTAAGATTCTCACTGCTGGACTTGGCGTGTTGATGAAAACCGAGTTTCATGTTTTCCAACAAATCGGTGCTTTTTTTTCTCATTCAGAAGTCCAGGTCAGGACAGGTTTTCTAAACTCTTCCATTCTGAAACGGTCTCAGATGTAGAATGGGCATGTGGTCGAAGTGTGGTCCATGCATGTGAAGAACCACTGGGAATAAGTCAGTGGAGGGTTTTGAATGGTGCTGCGTGAAGTTCTCAGGTTGGAGCCACTGAAGACCAGGTTAAGAAAACACTTCCAGACCGATATGACCAATTTTCTTTGACAAATAGGGAGGAATACTGAATTCCACACTTTCAATATCGGCTGTAGCCGATAACCGATGATTCACGTAAAATCAAACGGCACCATATTTTTGGTGCTTCAACGTATCCTTGTGACTGACAGGGAGCAGAAGAGTGGACGTATTTCCAAGCTAAACACACCTTAGACATTAGCATTTACCTATAACTTCTTATTTGAAAACAAACATTCACAGTGACTGTTTCCGTTGCCGCCATCGTGGCTCACATCCATCCTAGATGTGAATTAAAAGCCTTGCGAGTGTCTGCGGCAGGACAAATGTGTTTGTGTGCGTGTGACCCCACTCAGCAAGAGACCCTCTCCTACATCTTGTCTGGGCCTGGGAGGGTCTTGGGGATTAACTTTCCACTTCTCTGATCCACTTTTCCACAGAGCCAATAGCTATGTAGGTCTGGAAAAGTGTATCGTGGCTCGGTGAGACAAAAAAGGAAAAAAAAAAAATCAAGGTCAGTGGCGAAATAATTCATGACCTCCATCTCAAGGTTGTTGCCGCTCTTCACCTTTGTCGCCGGTCGCCGGTTCGTCACGATGAGCTCACCGCCATCATAAATCCTGCAGTAAACAAAGACGCCATTAAGACCCGCTATGACTTTGCCAAACACATTTAGCATCACGCCTACATTAAAATTAATCTCTTCTTTGTTACGTAAGGTTGTTTTGCACTTTTCCATGTGCTTCTTTGTGTGTCCGCTACATTCCAAATCACGGTAATTGCTTCCTCCTTTTGCCGTTTTGGAGTCAGAAGAGATTACGCTCGGCAGCTGCAAATGATTTGGCTTTGAATTTGGAAAGAGAATCCCAAATTAGAATGGCTGAACACACAGAAGGAGAAGTGAAGCGCCATTCTCTCGTTTCACCTCTAGCTAGCACACTTTAATGCACTGCGGTTTTATTGGCGCAGTATATCTCGGGTTTCAGGGAGCGCTGCAACATTTCAGCACAGCGTCAGTCAAACCGCAGGGTAGTGATATGAAATTGGCGAGTCCTTCAGGAGACGGGATTGAAAGCCGCCATCAGCCAGCCGGGGAGGAGGCGGCGGCCCAGGCGTTCCTTTGAAGTGGGTGGCTCAGATATTAAATAATTGAGTTGTAGGAGATTAAAGTTTCAGGAGCTAATTTGGCCCCCTCCAGGTCCTGTCACTCTGGGGCTCGGCGAGTCTGCAGACGACTGGTGAATAAGTGTGAGTCACTTCCTGTGTGGCTGGGATGGAGAAACCCGATATCTGCAGCAGACTGAAACAGGAAGTTCAACCAGGGCACACTCTGTGTCTGACTCAGAGAGGGGGGGTGACGCCATCTTCGCTCTCCAAGTTTTCAGGAATCCACCGTGTGTTCACACAGAGGTTTCATTTCCTCTTTTTTTCTTCACGAAACGTGGCCAGAGCTGCTGACAGACGAACTGTAAAAAGAGGAAAGACTGGCCGAGCTATAGAAACGCTTCCATTCTCACCGACCATTATTCTGTGGCGCTGGGACCGGATGGTTTCGGTTTCACCCTCAGCTGAAGAGGAGGCGGAATAGCCTGGAGGAGAGAGTGCAGTTAAATTTGTCAGGAACGTGCCTCTCCGCTGACATTGAAACCTAATTTTCAAACACCTTGGGGATGACACCTCCAAAGTCGTAAAGTAATTGATATGTGCGAGGGCATATAAACACAAGCGCGGCGTCTTTGAGGACAAAAACAGACTCCAAGGAGTTGTAAGGACACAGCGGTGACTAATGCGGCGGTGCCACGCTGGGCCGGGAGTCTTTATCAGAGACTCCAACCTCTGCTGGGATAAGTACCGGCAACTTCATCCAACCTGTGGTGAATGATTGCCTCATGAAGTCGCCGCACTTGTTTTTCTTGACTGGCCTTTTAAACGCCAACTGTGGTTATGTCAGGTGAAAACCGGTTTGAAATGATTTCTGGTCATTCGAAAACCAACGGCAAGAAATGTCGTCATCACGGAGCATTCCTGAGTCAGAGGGTGAGACAATGACGTCTCCCACTGATCTGTCCATTGAGACAGTGGTCCCCAACCCCCGGTACCGGTCCGCGTGGATCAATTGGTACCGGGTCGCACAAGAAATACGTAATTATTTCCGTTTCATTTCACCCTGGAAAGGTCTCCAGTCCCTCACTGGGACACTACTGTAGACTATCGCGTCTATGAACAATTTAGAGTCATCAGTTAGCTTCTGTATGTTTTTGCACTGGGGGGAAGAAACCAGAGTGCCTGCAAGCACCAAACTTCTCTGTGCTCCACTATAGGGAGACTTGATCTTCCTACTCAACACTGCTTCAGCGAAGGCAGAAGTGTGTTGGTCCTACACACTGGCTCAGGGGGAACCATTCTGTTCAGGAAAAATGTATTTCACCAAACAAACAGACACTCTGAAGGCTCTCAGCAACTATCTGGAGCGTAGATCTTCAGCCAATAATGTGTTTTGTCAGTCAAGGGTCAGGCTTACCTCAGGGTGGTGTTGCTATGCTGCGAAGCAAAACAGGCCTCCTGTTGTCATGAGGGCCAGAGGGCTGCTGAGAGCCGGAGCCAAAAGCCCTGCGGTGAGATCAGTTTTTGGAACGCCGACTTTCAAAACGAGCCATCGTGAGCTCTTGACAACGTGCTTAACCAGCAGCGCTCTCACGTAGCCGCAGGAAAAACAAATAAAGCACAAACAGTGAGACTAAACGGACCATTATTGCTAGTTTGCTGGCTGTTGCATCACCAACTGCACAAACCAAATGTGTGTTGTGGCGTGTTTGTCTGCGGCCCCAACTTACTGTAAGCTGCAATCTCCATTCCAAATATATATATATGTGCAAAAGTTGCATATATTCATCTATTTGGGTTGTCTGAACTCTGGTTTCCTCCCATTTCTTGTGTGTGTGTGTGTGGTTGTCTTATCTGACCTGTTTTGGGTTTTAAAGCGATGACACTTTCTGTTCATTCTTAATCATTTCCTGTTTCCTGTGGCAGTTGTTCGTACATCTCTCGTGACCTTGTTCCACAAACCTACACACTCATTCATTCTTCACTCACCTCAGCATGTTTTTGGATTGTGAGAGGAAATAATACTAATAAAAACAATAACAATAGACGAGTAACTGCCGACAACCTTACGTTTAAATGACTTTATTCGTCAGCGTTTCTCATGAGTCACCACGGAAAGCTCAGCATCATCTCCAGAAGAATGAAAAGCACGACGACGACGGCGGCAAAAGAAATCACAAACACCGGAGTCGTCGTCGTCGGGGGCGGCGCTCGTCCCTTCACCTGCCTCCCTCTTCTGTTCATCCTAATCCGCCTTTCCAATTTAAGTGCTCCCGACAAAAACCAACAGCCGCAGGCCTGCTGGTGTCTTCACTCAAAAGCTCTGATGTCACTTTACCTTCTTTTTTTCCCCCTCCGCTGAGATAATGTCTTGACTGCCTCGAGGGACGATCTCGACAAAGACGCCTGCAGATGAAAGAGAGCAAAGTGACGACAGGTGAAGGGGGAAAAAAAAAGAAAAAGAGCAAACACGACCTGGCAGGGAGTTTCTAGCAGTGGCAGCTAAACAAAAGGCCCACAGCGAAGTAGATCCCACCCTACTCTGGTTTGCAGCCAGGCGTGCTGCGGCTTAGTCTGGGCTTCTGTGGAGGCTTGGTAGACTTTAGCTGCAGGCTCGGAGGGAGGAACGGTGGGCCGGGTGTGTCTGCTCTCTGAGGGAGCAGGTGGGCTCAGGGGTGATAGGAAGACGCGGGCGGGGGAGCGGCGGCGCTGAGGTTTACCTGCCGACTCACTATTTGCATTTAGAACCAGTCAGGAAAATATGCTGAGGAGACATTTGACTATTCTAGGTCATGACTTTGTCCCACTTCCTTCACTGTACAAGACATAAGAAAGTTCAAGGGTATCTTATCTCCGAAGGACCTTTGTCTGTCTGAGGTGTCAGATGTTTGTCAGCTGACGATAACGTGGGAAATCCTCCACAGCAAGGGTGTCCAACTCATTCAGGAATGGAAGGTCGTGGACCTTCATGTGTCCAAACCATCTGGTCTCCCTAACTTTGTTGTTACTTCACAAACTGTCCCGGTGTTGATAACCTCAGTGTTTTTATCTGTGTAGATATCCAGGTAGCATATCAGGATTTGACAAAATTCCAGTCTGCAAAGGGAATGAAGGCTTTATCAGTTGCCATGTTTGTTCATAAGGGTGTATGATTTTGTCACTTCGAGCGACACAAATGTGACTGCTTTGGTGGTTTGCTTTGGAATTCGGGACTCCTTTGCCATCCACGTACTTCATTACGTCCTCTGACTTTTTGGCACTGGTAGTTATGGTGTGAAGGGTGACAAAAATCCAAGTGATCACTGGGAAGAATAGCTCATACAAAGATGGGATATAGATATAGTCAGATATAGATATAAGGGCCTCTAATGGTGCTCATCTCCAACTAGTATTTTTCCTCAAACATTGACCTCATGTAGCACGTTGTGTTCTCCTGAGGCAGCTTGAGAAAGGTGGGTCACCAGCTAAGGTGGCAACGCTGTAAACAGCACGGTATTCATCCATGCTCTCCATCTTCTTCTCTTTGTGAGGTCACAAAGTTCAGCTACCTGGACGAGAAACGGAGTATAGCGACACCAATACTCACAACTACTTAGAGTCATCACTAGCATCTAAACGTTTGAGAACTGTGAGAGGAAACCAGAGTGTCTGAAATCCTAAAAGCGGCAAGTTAATGTACAAACCACAAATGAACACAATTTGAATGAATTTGGTATATTACTGAATCAAATGATGGAGCCATACATACATTTAAACAACACAATGACAACAGCACAGTAAATCACGATGGTCGCTATATTCAAGTTTTTATAACACCTTATTTAAACTAAAGCTCTTTTAATGTCTTGAAAATATTTATATAAGAATTTCCAGTACATTCAGAGTAGTGGAAACCCTGGTCATTGTGTAGTGAAAAACATCCCTGAACAAAAGCAAACAGATGCTTTTGTTTGCTTTTGTTTTGATTCCTCCATGTTTGTTGTTGTTGTTGTTTTCATCCTAGCTGCCACGTGTCTTGTGCATCAGTGTGATCAGTGGAACAGGAACTCCTGCACTAACAAAGGTTCCCAGTTGTCTGGAGAGTAAACTGTTCAATTATTATTAGACCTCGTAATGCATTTATAAGACTTGAAGGTTAATAATCATGTATGGTAACTTATTTCAAGGTTTATGAAGTATTATAAGTAACAGATTTAACTCCATCTTTTATTATTCTTTTTATCATACAGGATTATGAAGACTTATGAGATCTTATACGAAGCTTTATAAATGCATTATGATGCCTTGTGAGTGTTGTAATAATGCATTATAGATGAGACCTTTGAGGTAAGTGCAATAACCAAGAGCTTCACAAAACTCTCCGCAGCTCTAACAACAATCCGCCCGGAGACAAATTTATTTGAAAAACATCTTCCTTTTTTTAATGAAAGGCAAAATAGAATGGTCATAGCATTAGAAGTATTTTCTTCCAGGGCTGTTGTCCCAGATAAATTTGATCTAGGCCAGCTCCACAGCAGGGTTGCCAACGGGAAACCAAGAAGCCAAGTTAACTAGTCCATGTCACACATGCCGACTTATTTTAAGACAGAAAACCTTGTAGAGAGAAGGAAAAAAAAAAGAGAAAAGTCTTCATCCACTTTCCTCGCCGACTGACCTGTTTTTAGTGACACATTCTCACATTCCGGAGTGATTTCTCCTGACACTAAGCAGCTTATTTATACACGTTTGTTCGCGTCGACTCCTTCCTGGTCAAGGAAAAGGGGGATCGGCAAGTTCAAGCAGCGGCTAAACAAAGCACTCGCTGTCATAAGGCATCAACCTCTAATAAGGCAGTCCGGGGTGGGCGAGGGAAGCCGCTGTTTTTCTGCTATTTCCATTTATAGACTGCACCAACGAGCCCCCTGGGAGATTACTTGCCATGACTCATGTCTCCAGCGCTTCTGGTCCAGACTAGAACTCCCCCTCCCCTCCTCATCATCCCCTAGAACACCATCTCTACCCCGCTACTGGCGCTATATTTATCTCACCTTTCTAATATGGATTATTTCTCCGCATTTCCCTGTCACAGCCTCCATTCATGCAAGATAAAGCTTTGTAAGCCTTGATGGGGAGCGCGGCGGGAGGGGGCGGGGGGTGAGGGAATCAATGGGAGGAGTGAAACACGGGGGTTCAGACCAGTCACCGTTGCTGATGATGGAAGCGATAAGCAAGCTGAATCAGTCTGGAGTGAATAGTAGCTACAGTACAGACGGCGGCCATTTCCCAGAACTGTTGTTGTGGTGAAACGGCAGCATCAATATGTGAGTGTGTGTAGAGGAGGAGGAGGAGGAGGGGTGACACTGTCTGCCTTTCCCAGCACATCAGCCTGCAGGCTTTTCAACGTCACGTGGTGTGCTTGTTCTCTCACCCCAACCCCTCTCTATTTGGTTATATTCCAGTCACGGCTCCCCCACCCCTCGCTCCATCCCGCCCCGCCCCTCGGTGCTCTGTCAGGTCACCCGCCTTGTTTGTTCAGATGGAACAGAAGAGGAAATGAAAGCTGGGAGCCCGCTGTTAACCCGTTCCTGGCTCTGTTCGACGCCATTGTGTGCATTCCTGCTGTTTCTCACGTTGTTTCCGCGCTTTCAGGGTGATTTATGTCAGGAAGCGTTGCCCATGTTTGGGATAATAATAGCACCTTGCGCTGGGAGAAATCACACGCCAGATGTGTTTACGTTGGGCAAGTGCAGCATTGGATCTAATCTTCGCGCAGGGAAAACTGCAATTTGACCAGAAACTCTTTGAAGACATTTTTTTGTAAATATAATATTCACACGAGAAACCGGCAATCAGAACAAAACACAAGGTTAAAGAGAGTGAGAGCAGGCGCTGGACGCAGACGCCGCACACATCCAGCCCAAAAAAAGAACAAAGCACAAGGGTCATTTTTGCTGTGAATCAGCAGCATTTTTTGATCCCTTCAACCTAAACGAAGAAATGTGGGCTCGAAATCGTAACGGCCAGAGACACGACGAGTCATCGCTTTGATGGAAGATAAAAACTGAGTATGAACAGTTCAGGTCCTTCTGGTTTTCCTCGGAAAGCCAACAGACAAAGTTCAGACCGGCGCAGAGATTTTCTGACCGGATCGATGTGGACATTTTTCAAGGAGACCTTTCCAACTTTTACATTCGATACATTTGCACTGGTTGAACTTCATGTTGTTCATGAACTGAAAGTGCCTTTGCAGACAAACAAATAGAGCAACATAACAACGACAACATCCTTTTCTTTCAGGGCAGTTTCTTCCAAATCTGACGATGAATTCTGATGATGATGGCAGCTTCTCTGTCTGTGCCGAGGAGGTGATCATGTTCATGCAAAATAACTCCTACACAGGCAGATTCCAATGCAATTTTGAGGATCTGTTGCATTTTGTTAGTGATCTGAATCACTACCTGAGCAGAAGAACGAGCTCAACATCTTGCTGAGCTTGCTGAGTGTGATGTGTTAGTGAACTCTCAGATACACAAAAAGTTGTCAGACTTGGCAGATTAAATAAATGTAGGTGATATCATGGGCGACAGAAACTGGGTGTAAATGAGCTGCTTGGAGGAGGTCTGTGCTCTTTTGTGCTTTTTATTATGTTTTTTTTTGTTTTTGCTGAGCCTAAAAACACAGCTGTTTTTGAATCCACCGTGCACATCGCAGTCTGGTGATATCACTCCAGTGCACCCGGAGGAAACCCACACAAGCATGAGGAGTATTATTATCTACTAAAAATGTTCAATTAAACAAAGCAATGTGAGTCTCTCTGCACCTTTTTAAAAAAGATGGATTGAACTGACGTACAGTGTCAGAATAATGTATTGTGTTTGTGTGTTCTCATATTTTATGTAACCTGCACTGTACTCGTGTGTTTGCATATGTTTGTGGGTGGGTTTATCTCCCCCGTCTGCCACGTACGAGCTCGGTTACTACGCAACCAGGTCAGAACAACACGGACACCGCAGTAGCTGGATGGCCATTTTGGGTAAAAGCTCTCTGCAATCATAAACAGCTTCTGGCGCAGACAGCCTGTTTTCCAGCTGCGGATCTGTGCCAGAATTCAGAATGAACTGCAACACCGTTCAGCACTGTGGAAAAACATCAGCCGTCCAAAGCCTCATACCTTTGCAGGCTTTGAACAGCTTGTAATCTGGTGGCTCTCCCGAACACGACAGATCCCGTCACTGCCAACGAAATTACCGCAGTTATGGTGTTTGCCTTCATGAAGTGGACTCCGAGCAGAAGCTCCTCCGGGGAGGGGAAAGTAATTGCTGGAGCTTAAATGAGTGTTTTTTTGGCCACAGCTGGTTATTGTGTTTGCTGGTAAGATAAGCCAGAGAGGCGCAACGTGACAGCTGCTTTGGATTTGAATGATATTGGAGCGGGAATGTCTTGTCTTGCTTGTTTGGAGAAGGCTCCAACATATTCAGAGCAATTTGATGGGAGATGGGTTGAACTCTGTAGACAAACAAGATGATGCTACTGCTGCCAGAATCTTCAGAGTCGGGATAATATCAGTGTTTTTTTTTTTTATTGACTCGCAAGAATGTTTTTGATGGAGGAGCAGCAGAGATGAAGCCAAAGTGGCCTTGATGTTATGAACGATTTCATGGTCGGCTCGACTTCAGCATGGAGGGGAAACTACAGTTCGCTAAGATACTTGGATTTGACTGACAATTTAGCCGACAGTCAAACCCAAGGTTAAAGCGGGTAACGGATCTGTTTGCTGTCCCTAAAATACATGGTGAAGATTATCTCCTCTCTCCATGGGGAACAAGTTGTGGTTCAGAGTTTCAGGGTCTTGTTACTAAAGAGGGAGACATCTTGGTGTAGTGTCTTCAGTCAAAACGGAGCATGAGGTCATGGGTTCTACACTCATTGGTACCAGTGTTGGCAGGTAGGGATCAACATCGAAAACCAGTTCCTATTCAGAACCGGTTCAAAACTGTCAGATTCTCTGGAATCTTAAAGAGCTGTCAATTTCGGTTCCTCTAATCGATTCCCTAAGTCCGACTCTTTTCGCTGACGTCACTACGTGTTCATGGAGCCGCGTCACCGCCGTCGACTGTGGTCTGTCAAGTGGAGTTTGAGCGTCGACGGATTGTGAAGCGTTCATAAGGCTTGGTTTCATTTGCAGGGATGATGCGACTTAAGGACGACCGAACCCCTTCAACACCATGTTTTAATGATGAACAAGTGTTCCGTGTTGAACAGCTATGTTGACAGTTAGCTTGGCGCTAAGGTTTTGATTTGTTTTTAATAACGTGGCACACGTCAGATTTGCGCTGCTACCCTGCTAGTTTCTACAGTGATGTAGCGAAGTGTCCCCAGTCTGTCTCCTCGGGACAGACCAGAATTGATCTCAGCAGCTACACTGAAACTGTCATGTTTATATTGCTTATACAAATAAGACCGTTTAAGCACGATGACCAGATATATTAAAGAAGATATATGCACATGTACACTGACGTTTTGAACTGGTGTTCATGGTTCAGGCGTCACAGGGTTCATTTCCGTTCCTGATCTTAGAGCATGTCTGAGTGTTTTTGACTCTAAATGACTCGAATTCAGACGTCATTTGTGCAACACAGTAAACCGAAGTTTAAAAACATGCTCTTTGATCCTGATCTGACTTTAAAAACTGACAATCATTACGAAATAGTTTTAGCTAGTCATATCATAAATGGAATTACTCTGTATAATGACACAAATCTATTGATACTTATTTATCTGTTGCTCTTCCTTTTTTCCCCCATTGAGAATCGATAAGAGAATCGCTAAACAGTATCTATAACACATTTGTGGTTGTTAAAATCTTATCAGTTCCCATCCCTATTGGTAAGGTCCTTGCTACACATCATGACAGAGTTGGGCTCTCTTATTATGGAATGTATAGTACTAGTGGTAGCTTTTTTTCAAACTGTGAAATTGTCAGGAGCCCCACACTCATAATTTCTAACCAACTTTTGGGCATAACTGGACGCAAAGAACCCTTGGCTCATATTTATGACCATGTCCAGTGCTGAGTTTTGAACATTTTCTGAAACACGAAGGAGAAGTCTAAAGGATTCTCCAGCTCCCCACAGCCCAGTAACATGTGAGCGCAGCTTGTGCAATCTGTCCCAGCTCCACTTTCTGCTGAGCTGTGACTGAAAGAGCTGTACTCTGTTAGCCCGCCGCTGACATGTCATCATCGCGGGCTCTGTGACCACTCGTCCCGGTTTTCTTGGAAACGCAGGGTGGGGGGGGGGCAGGACTGTTGCTCCTGGCCGCCGGCCACATTCAACAGATTACTGAAAGAGTGTGTTTGGTAATCAAATAAACAGGACGGAGCTGGTCAGTCAACAGTGTTGCTGGAGATCTCAGGTGCTGCTCCACCTTCCACAGCCAGCGAGGGGAAACAAGACGGCCAGTGTTGCTTGTCCAAAACACATGCTCTCATTTTAGGCAGGAAAAGGAAAATCACATCAACAAGTGCTTTTTGGGTTGCTATCAGTCCACATGTAGACCACTCTCTAGCTTTCAGGACAAAAATAGCCTCTTTGAAACTCAAACCCAAGTGACAGACTTTCCTCCAGGCGTCGGTTGCTTTGGCAGAGGGAACGCTTCGTGGGAGAATCAGTCATTTAACATCCCCTGTTCCAAGACGAGACACCGATTTATAGTATTTAGGGACAGTGAGAGTCCATTGGGATTTTGAGAAATCTTGAGTCCTGACACGTTGAAACGTGCCATTGGTTTTCTCTCCAAAATATTTCAGGTCTCACACCGATGATCGGTGATCATGGATGGGGGGGCGGGACTGAGGTGGGGGGGTTCATAGGTCATATTCCTGCCTGAGGACACACAGAAGGCCACCTTTGTGACTGGTGGACAAACATGATTCTGTGGAGCCCTTGGCTTCATGTGGACAGGGTTTCACTCTGCAGCCGCGCCCCCCCTCCCCCGCCCACTGCTCTCTGATCAGTGGGTCGGGGGCTGTTGTGACGGGGCCCCGTCTGACAGATAGGCCATGATGAGAGTCAAGGCTGAAAGCCCGGCTCTGTGGCTGCAGGGCCCGGGCAGGGATGACGCAGGCCTGGGGAAACAGAGAGCACTGTGGACGGACCCTGAGCCCCCCCCCACTCACCGGCCCCCTCCCCTGCCTCCCAGCACTTCCTGCGTCTGTCATTCTACCAGCGAATCCAATCCTTGATCAAAGGCCAAGGAGAAAAAAGGGCAAGAGACAGAGAAGGCAGAGGAGTGAAAAGGGTGAGAGAGATTGACGTGTGTGTTGGAGAGCCGGTGGGAGGGGAGGGGTGAGGAAACAACAAACCGCTCTTTATCTGAGGGGGAGGCAGCTGCTCGGGAAGGGCACCTGTGCGCCTCCCTGGCCAACGCCAAGCTCCGCCCAAGCACTGCCGGTGCCAGGTCCATGAAAGGCTGCCATGGCAACACATGGCTCATAGATAGAAATAAACAACACTTGAACAGAATCAGTGATGCTCATGTGATCACTACCTGTCCCACCTCACAGATGAGTCAGTCACCACAGAGCCCGGGCGTCCCGGGTGTCATTTGAGGTGATCTGGTTTATGGTACTTCATTCACAGATCAGTATTGAATTGTGACCCAACTATTTCGGGCCCCTTTAAACTGACTTGGCGGGACAAATTCAGCCCTCAGGTCTTCAGTTTGACACGTGTTACTGGAACATCACACAAGCGGTTGGTGGCTAACAATGTTTATGACTTGGATGGTGTCACCTTCACTTACTGGCTTCATTAATCACCAGGATCTGATGGCGAAGCTGCGAGTGGTTAGCCACCAGATGAACGTGCACCTCCCGGCACAGATAACCCACCTGCTCGTGTGTTTTGCCAGGAGCAACGCGCTAATCCTGCCGGACTGGAAACGTCGTAACACCGCAGATTAAAAACCATTGAACAGATGTCCTGGTAGTTTCTGCCGACACACCACCAGGGCGCTCTACCAGCATCCGACTGGACCCGTCCACACACACACACGCTGCGCTTTAAGGACGAGACCTCAGGTTCTAAGCAGAAGTGACATGCTATTCATTTGAGCTGGTCAGGGTCTGATGTTCCCTGTCTTATCTTACAAGGCTTAGTGCGGTGAAATGGTGTTGGCGCCGCTCCAGCAAGGACCACTGCAGTGACGCGTCTCTCCGACACACACACCTGCTCCCTTCAGTATCACTTCACACTGCAACAAACACCGCTGCGTTCACAAACAGCCATCACAGGTGATGAAACATGTACGAGTCAATAATAGTTTTACAGATTAAGAGCCAGATTATCCCCTCTATATGAGTGGTTTAACTACTGTTTATTGTTAGTTCGACGAGACTGTTTCACAGTTCATAATGAGAAAAAAGCAAAGCCTTCCTCTCACTACTTCTTGTTTTCTCAGTTTGTTTTCTTGATAGACGCGTGCAGGTGCAGGCAAGAGAGGCATGAGACGGTTGCCATGGTAAACATGTTCAGTGATGTGGAGGCTATTGTGTTCCGAACATGTGACACCTTTCCCTCCTGGAAGTGTTGAAAGAGCACGTGCCACCTCAACATGTTTTTTTTTTAATCCATGTTAAAGAAGGATTTTCAACAGTCTGCTCCGTGACAGAAGCAACACATGACGCTCCGGCGCTCGACCGTCAAAAGTGTCCGAGTCGTCCCCGTCTGTCCTTTTGAAGGTTTCTCTTTCATTCCCCTTCATTTAACGACTGCAGCGTCCCGCGTTTCCACGCAGGGTGGGTTCACAGGGATGAGCTGAGTGTGGGCGGGAGGATGATTGATGCTGGCGGGCGGCTCGGCCATGACGTGGACTGGTTACATGTGGCGCCGCCAGATGATAGAGGGGGCATATGATAAACGGGTAGGTGATGAAACCAGGTCTTTGAAGGGAGACTATTTCTGTCCTGGACCTCGGAGGCTCATTTTTTTTATATTTATTTAAGCTCTGTGGTACCAGGGTACAACACGGCTGACAGATATATTCTCTTCTGGAAAACGATGCTCGACAAAGTAACAAAGTAGCTTGAAAAGTTCAATACAAGTTGATGAATTTAACAAATGGTGGGATAAAATGTTATTTATATCTCTCTTTTTGTCTTTTGTTCCCATAGAAATAAATGAGTTTTTTTTTTGTATTAGGTACACTTCAGTATAAGGATGGAAAGTATACTGCAGATTGTGCACTCATAGTTTAGTAGAAAGTATATCATGTAATACTTCTTCAGACTAAATTGGAACATTCTCAGGATACTTAAGTACACTTTCCAGTATAGTATATTCATCAATGTACTAATAGGTCAATATTTTGGTTATCCAAAATATTCTTGAATTTCTCTCCATGTAACTTCTCGAACATATAATAGCTGCACACCACCAAGTAATAAGAGCAATTCTCAGGTACTTGGCCTTTATTATATTGGGCGACTTATTTTATACTACACAAACACGCACACTCCACGCTAAGCATCTTTACCGGTGGCAAAACCAGAGGTTTTTCTTCGTCCAAAACAGGCTGTAGATCCTTCGCGGACACCCTGACTCATTCATTTTTAATAATAATAATAATAATAAAAGAACATTGTTTGGGCAGTAGCTTGTGTTAGCATCTGTGTCTCGAACAACCTTCTGAGAACCAAAACAACATCAGAGCCACGTGATCTAAAGTGATCCACCGATCGCCGACTCCCATAATCCTTTGCACTGTTTGCTTCTGGATCCCCACAATCATATAAAAATAAAAAGTACATTATACTTGAGTGTGAATACACATGCTTTCACTTTTAGTGAACATCCTCAGTTTTACTGTGAAACATATATAAATATATACTCAGAACACTTGGGAAACTTCTTTTTGCGAAGGTGCTAAGCTCTGTACACATCTTAATGATCAAATCCTCAGATGATTCTACAACAAGTTCCTGGTGAACACCAATTCGCACCACGGTGTACAGTGTATGACTTGGCCTACATTGTGTTTGACAACATTTTCACCAATTGGAGATGAGTCATGATCCATTTCTGAGTTGAGTTTGTGCGTCTGATAAGGTGGATGCCTATTCATATAAGGGACTTTCGGGGGATTGGCATGTGTGAAAGAACAATGGTTGGAACTCATTGTTCTCGACCAACGTAATTGTCATTTTAGTATCAAGACAGCTTGACTGAACACAAGGAAGCTGACATACTGTAGCTAATGTAATGCTAAAGTGTAGCCCTGCTCAAATGTCTTCATCTGACTCTGAAGTCCAGTGAGTCGGATGAGAAGCACTCAAATCCATGGTCATGACTCAGCAGTTCCATTGTTATGACAGTTCACAAATGTGCTCTTTTTGATATGAACTTCCACGATCATAACACCATTTGAACTGAAACCCAAGCTTCATATTTTAGTTGAGTAATTTGATTTCAAACATATATGTGTTGATCCTAGACTTAAAAAAGAAGCAAAGAAACAGAGTTGTTGAGATAAACGTGGAAATATTATTTAATTTTGGCATTACTTTTTATTTTTAAAACACCCTGCTTAGTAAAGTGCAGCAAAAGAAAGAGGCGCCATGGGACTGAATAATCCGCTTGAGCATTGTTTGTGCTTGATCAATTAATATTCCCATCATCTCCTCTTTCAGCGCAGGCAGTGAGACAGACGCCCCTTCATCTCTGCTAACACCAGCTGTGCCGAGCCGCAAGACATCCACGCCTGCACACCGAGCAATAAACACAGCGCCGCAGATGTATTTATAGATTCATACATGCCAGTAAACTTATATAATTGAGAAGTTTTGCCGGCGCCTCATCAATTTTGCATGACAATCACGCCGCACCGTGTGCAAGTTGCTCCGGCGGATTCCGAAGCACCTGCACAGTGTCGGAGGAGACGGCGAGGAAGTGAACGCCTCCAGATATCACCTCCCGCAGTCAGTCTGGTGTTGACGTGCTGCTGGCAGCCCCAACAGTCCCTCCTTTCATATTCCACTCATCTCCCACATCCTCCTGCCAGCCACTCATTTCGGCAAGACATTCTGTCACTCATGCTCCCAAATATCCTTGTGTTTCATGCCTCCGACTCAAAACTGCAGCCAGGCAGTGGTTTTTCCATCGTTCCCCCGGGCTCTGCTTGTTCCCTGCTCCTCTAAAGCGATTAGTTTCTCAGGCGGTGAGTGGACTTAGTCTCCCACTGTAGTCTGGAAGCCTCTGATAGAGGACCGCTCACAGCTGGGCCGACAGAGTCAAGGGCATTTGACTCTTGTTATTGCTGTTTGTTGCAGTTTTTTTTTTTTCCGTGTGAAAGTGTCCAGATCCTTTAGGGGCTGATCCGGCGCAGTGAGCCATGGAAATTACTCGTCACAGTGCTTTTGCACTCTGCTCTGACCAACGCCGGCGAAAAGCTAACATCTTGTGTGTTATCTTGGTAATGATTCACCCATCAGTTCACATGGACGCAGCACTCTCCCGCCACACAAACACACTCAGCCCTCTGCAGATTTCCCCTTCAAGTCGAACACACATGACCCTGGCTGCGTTGACTCATATTTCTAAAAGGGTTTTTGTATTACTGTGTGGTTCAGCTTTTAAAGGAGATTAAACCCTCCTAAACCTGGGCCTGCCTGAAGCGGGATTCAAACCACCAACCTCTGCCTCGATGCTGTCCTTTTCCCAGGTTTAATCGGGAATCCTAAATGCCAAAAAACATGCCCCCTTTCGATAGTTTCCCCGCTTATTTCATTTCAAATGTAGCATCATGAGATCTAAATTCGACCTTTACAATACCAGCGTATTCCAGAGCATGTCTGCTAGCAATAAACTGGTCACGTTATTACGTCACGTAACTGCCGGGGCTGTGAGTTATGATTTTCCTGGGCTCGAGAGACATGACTACATCTTAAACCTGACCTTGAGAGGTTGGTTGCAAACAGCTTGCACATAGTATCCAACCTTGGAGCGCTAGCAACAGCACTGGAATCCTTTCGCCAAATGCTAAACCGTGGTGACAAGCGCTTACACCAATCGACTCATCACAAACATCGCACAAAATATTACTGTTGTTGTCACTGAAATAACTTTCAGCTGCCTAATTTGACGAAAACACGTTCTCCATGTGCAATATTTAGATCTCTTTTGTATTCGACAGTAGCCTAGTGGTTAGCACTTGAAAGGTTACTGCTTTGTGTCCGCCATCAGACTTTAATGCATGGAACTGATGGGAGAGTAACTTTTTTCCCTCAAGAATCTAAGAATGAGTCAAGCGCCACCAAGTGTCGGGATCGAAATCCCCGCAACCCTTTTTGTCACCCCCCTGCCGAATTTTATTCCAGCTCAAATATTCATCCTAGTTCATGGTTACCAACAAGGGAATATGAACCACAAAGGTGCTGCCATTTCTAACACTCTTCAACATGTCTCTTGTCTTTCTTCACCACCAGTCCAAACCATCTGAGTCTCGGCTTCCTAACTATGATGGTAAAGTTGATCCTCTCCAAGTACAGGTGCTGCTCCGCAAACACATGTGTATGGCAGACCTGGGCAAAGTGCCACCTGACGGGCCATCGGGCCTGTGTTTTTATGGCCCTCATGAGGTCTGACTAAAACAATACAACTGATAAATTGTCATTTTCTGTCATTCTTTTTTTTTTTGTCCTGTTTCCGTTTTAGCCAGTACTGGTTCAACATTAAATACAACACATTCATGACTAAATTTATGTTTCTACTTTTGGTTTGTCATTTTAGTATTTTCCTCAAAATTAGTTGAAAGAAAATTAAAAATATAATAGATTTTGAAATCATATACATATAACATCTTCGATGTTTGGTCCATAGTTTTATTATGATTTCTATTTAAATAAAATGCATGAAAAGTGTTTTTTGTTTTTACACTTCTTAATATGTTTGCTTCCATTGAACCTTTTACGGTTCATTTCGTGCACGTTACTTAAGATTTTTTCTTTTGGCATGGCGGCCCCTCACAGCAGTCACAGTTTATAATGTGGCCCTTTAGGAAATTTAGCTGCCCACCGATGTGATCTGGTGCTACAGAGAACAACCTAGAAATTTCACCTGCAGCTTGTTGGTTCCATCCATTTGAATCTGGAACGTTCCAAACACGCTTGGGTAGATCGTTGCTGAGCAATACGGCCGGTCACCTTGTTTCCAAGGAAACAACCAAACCCAATTACAGCAGCCCATGAACCATCGCAACATGTGGCGAAGACTGCTGGGGGAAGGATCCTCCATCATCGGAGGTAAAACAAACAATTCCTGCAGAGTGACCCAAACAAACGAGAATATGTACGCATGAGGAAGCATGTGTCCAGGCAGGAAGCCATTCGTCTCTCGCCGCCAAGAGAATTCTCCGTATTGAGGAGAGCGATGATAGCACTGATGAGCTTTGTGGCGAATGCATTATTTTCCCGTCTAAACGTCTTTCATGTTCAGAACAAAGCACCTCCAGTTGTTTAGCATTTCAAAGGGAATGTGTTGTGCTGATGAGGATTGATGACGCTATGTAACCCGTGCTAATTGTCCCATGCTAATTGTGCCGTCGAATACTTTCAATCCGTCAGCCTGGTTCTTCCAGGGTGATTCATACCCTGGCGCGTACTTCTGCTTCATCATATTTGAGTCTAAATGTTAAGGAGATGCAAACATCTGTGGGAGGACGACGTTCTGTCAGGCGTCCAAGTCATGACGGAGTACAACCTTCCCATGGGCTGAAGGCACTCATATGTCCGCTGCTCTTATCTGACACGTCCCGTGCAGATAGGCGACGCAGACGGCTGCGCATTCTCATCACACAGCCAGGCGACAAAGAAGCCATGTGAGCAGGAGCCGTCGCCGCTATGTGGAGCAGACACGTGTCAGAGATGGAGTAAGGCAACGCTCGCTGGCCCAGTTACCATGGCAACAATCTAACAGCACTGATGAATGGATGTGTAACCGGGCAGATTAATGCAGATGTTCTCCATGTTCACTTTTTAACAGTGGCGATCAATCCCCATCGAGGGAACATGCATTTTGTGTTCTCATTTTAACATAGTTCCGAGTCCCGATTATGTAATGACCATAATGGATGGATGGATATTCACTTTATTAATGGATTCATTCATGAGCTGGTGGATGAATAATAGATTGACCTGTTTCTAGATTCAGAAATGTATAGACCGATAGATGATATGGTGCTCTAGCTTTGAGGTGGAATTGTTCATAAACACACACACGTACTTTGATTGAAGGTAAAGGATCAATTGATGGATAAACAAATGGATTGACCAACTAATGCAGGATTTAATAGCATAATTTCTCAGGTCTGCAGGTTTACAACGTATGGGTGTCAATCATGGGTGCTCAAACTGACCTTATTTGAGGGGCTTCTGTATTGTAGGTGGAGTCTGAGTGGTCGATTCAGTACTTTTGTGTGGCTCGGGGGCCATATGCGGCCCTTTGCCTGTGTTTTTGCGGCCTTTTTTTGCTTCGGATTTCCAACGAACGCTTTGTTATTGTGTATAACGCAGCCTCTGTATGCAGACGTGTCTCGTTAGCTACATTTACTGACTGTTTTTTCTTCATATTGAGGTGTAAAACCTTTCCTGTCTCCGCACTGGACCGTGGTAGAGTGTCACAGGTGCTCGCTCTCCACACCTCCGAGGCTGGAGCGCTCACTCCAGGGTTTGATGTCCTGTTGTGGGCTGGAGCTGGGACAGGGATTAGGCGAGTCTGGGACAGAGCGTGACTTGGTTTATGACTTTGTCACAGCCAAACTGCACAGAAGCGCACATTCAGAGCTGGACAAGCACCGGGCACCTCTTCACTTCTGGAGAGACGTCACTCACTCGGCAACCCCTCCCACATGCAGCGGCCACACACATAGAGGAACAGCGCACCTGCAGCACACACTCTACATTCACTCCTACAAAAGACTATTTTAAGGCTTGGAACGCATTCTTTCTTTTTCCATTAGTTGTCATGGGAAAAATCCATTCAGATTTCGAACAAATCGCTTCTCGAACAGCTGTCTGGTACGGATTGTGGTAGAGAACCAAGGTACCACTGTGCAACACATTCATGACTAAATTTTTGTTTCTACTTTTCATTTAAATATTATGTATTTTGAAATAAAAAAAAAAAGATTTTTTCATGCCATATTTACATCTGCTTCCATTGAACCTTATGGTTCATTCCGCCCACGTTAAGATTTTTTCTTCTGGCATGGGGCCCCAGGCAGTCACAGTTTATAATGTGGCCGTTTAGGAAATGTAGCTGCCCACCTCTGGTTTCGACCAACCGTGGCAACAGTCCTCTCCAGCTGACCCGCACGACGCTGCTGCGGCGTCCTGCATTTCCCCCTTCATCTTGATTCACGGCGTTTAGGAAAGTGACAGGCGGATGATTGAATCGTGTTTGCTTGAAATGCAGGGAGAGGAAGGAGAGCGGTGGATGTGATTGAGTTGTCCTTGTGATTTGGCTCCTGCAGCCTTCACACACACGGCTGTGGACGGTCACCATGGCAACATCTGGTCTCCTTACCTGCTCAGAGGGACACTCGTGACTCGGAGCTTGGGTTACTCGCTAGCAAGATTGCATGGAGGGTGGAGGGGGGAGCGCCACAAAGACCCCCGGTGTTTCCTAACGTCCATTCAGTCGCCGCAGATCAATGGCAGCTGATTCGAGTAACTCAATATCACATTTGCAAAGCAGAGCCGCTGTTTCTCTCACGCTTATTCACACACAGACATCACTGTGCCACAAGTTTGACCCTGAAGTTGCTCTCATCTCATCCGTCACTCATCCTCGCCGCAGCGCTTGTGGGGCCCCGGACTAGCCCGACTGGAAGACCCTCCGGGTCCTTTATTTACTCTTATTATCGAGAAGCTGCTTCACATGGAGAAGTAATTAATTTTTGACTAATGATGTGCCAGTCGCTTGACAACAGCAATTACATCTTAATGAGTCAAAAGCTTTCGTGTCAAACGATGGAGGTGCTGCTGGATTGGTTCCGGAATCTCTTGTAAGCCCTTTCAAAGAGCCAATCGCGTTTTCATCTCCCGTGATTTATGTCGACTCAGTCTGCTGGAACCTAGCAGAGACTGAATAACAACAGAGAAAGTAACAGCTAATACGTGGCTTTCAACTAAACTGATGTCCGGGAGGTTGATGTGAAGGGTCTCCTGCAGACGATTCTGTCGCGGGGAAGACTTCCCTGCGCCACACTGAGACGCTCCGCGCACTCACAGCTGAGTGAGAGTCTAATAGCCTCAGGTTTCCCCAGAAACAGGCCACACATTCCTGCATCAATGGGATTTGTTGTTATGATGGAGCGTGGGCTGGCAGTGGCCAGATTTGGAAAGGCTGTTACCATGGAGACTAGTGGAAGGGCCAAAAGCAGCTGCAGACAGTCAGCTGATGCCCTTCTGAGTTAGTCCTTTCAGACATCTTTAGTTCTTCATTTATTTATCAGCCGCAGAAAAGAACCAGGTGACCACCGGCTACTGTCATCTGCCGTCTTGGTATGTTGCATATTACACGCCATTTAGCGGACACTTTTGTCTAAAGCAACTTGCAGTTGAGAGGCATGTCTCACCAAGGACATTGCCTCAGGGCTCACATGCGTTAGCTCATTGGAACTAACCCCACGACTTTGTTCTCCATCGTCACTGTTGCTTAGCCAAATTTAAGAGACTTATTCTCCCCAAAGCTAATGTTGCTACTATACTATATACAGTGGTACCTCGGTTCTCGACCACAATCCGTTCCAGACGGCCGTTCGAGAAGTGATTTGTTTCGAAATTGTTCACATGAAAAAAGAAAGAATGCGTTCCAAGCCTTAAAATAGTCTTTTGTAGGAGTGAATGTAGAGTGTGTGCTGCAGGTGCGCTGTTCCTCTATGTGTGTGGCCGCTGCATGTGGGAGGGGTTGCCGAGTGAGTGACGTCTCTCCAGAAGTGAAGAGGTGCCCGGTGCGTGTCCAGCTCTGAATGTGCGCTTCTGTGCAGTTTGGCTGTGACAAAGTCATAAACCAAGTCACGCTCTGTCCCAGACTCGCCTCATCCCTGTCCCAGCTCCAGCCCACAACAGGACATCAAACCCTGGAGTGAGCGCTCCAGCCTCGGAGGTGTGGAGAGCGAGCACCTCCCCTGTGACACTCTACCACGGTCCAGTGCGGAAACAAGGTTTTACACCTCAATATGAAGAAAAAACAATCAGTAAATGGAGCTAACGGGACATGTCTGCATACAGAGGCTGCGTTATACACAATAACAAAGCGCATCGTGGGGCAGCTGGTCGGTCCGCGCGCGTTATGTTTTTTCAGGCTTTTTTCGGGGGCGTTCGCGTTCTGGATTTTCATTGGAAACCCAAAGCAAAAAAATCTCGAAATTTTTGTTCAAACTCTGATTTGTTCGAAGTCCGGGACGTTCGAAAACCGAGGTATCGCTGTGTTTTATTTTTGTCCACCACACTGTTTCCCTCTTTTTTTTAACAATTCCCAAATGTTTGTGGGTTCAAATTGCACTGTGCTTTTCATAATCTGTCACAATGCCGCCCCACTTCCCCAATCGGAGACACCCCCCATGCTGAGGAGGAAATCCTGGGGACAACCCTGCTGAATAATAATAATAAAAAAAACCCTGATTCTAGAGATTTCCAAACGCTGTCCATCTTACACAGCAACTATAATCAATGTCAAAAGAAAAATAACAACAGACTGTGTCACCACGCTTACATGAAAGTTTGTTTCGTATGCTGCATTTTACAATGTCCAGTTTGTTTGTGGTTAGTTCTGAACAGAGCAGGACGTCTACGTAGCAGAAGTGAAAAGTAAACCCAGTTACTTAGTTTCCTGCCCCATTATCGAGGATTCTTGAAAATGTAATTCAATGGGGTTCAGAACATTTCGAGATATTTCGTGAGCAAGCTCACATTAAGGTACCGAACAAAAATAACCATTGAGATGTGACCTTGGATATGTGTCTAGAAATGACCAAGAGGGATAATAAATCAAGGTGTGTGTGTTTTCTGTGGAGAAATAACCAGAGTTGAAAGCATGTATTGAACGTCATGACTTGTTGTCGTAAAGCAGTTTTTCTTCATGTTTTAAATTGCTGCTCTTGTTTTCTGAGCGCACTTCCTCGTGTTACCCTCCGTGTTAATGTATTCATCATGTCACCATGTGAGTCACATGCTGGGCCGTGGAACAGGCTGACGTCTGTGAGAGCCGACCTGCAGAAGAAAATAATGCAGGCCGGCGTGTCAAAGGGGGCAACGTGATCTTTTTTTTTTCGCTCCGGAAAACGCCTGCAACACAATCTGCTGCTTAAATGGAGCGAGACAAAGAGTCAGGGGATCGTCGTGTATCCTCACTGTCCCGTAGCAGACAACAGCGGGTGTGTTTGTCGTCGCTCAGGTTGCTGTTTTGTGCAAGTCATAGTTGATAATTTCACAGCGTGTAATCTGATCGCGCCTCGGACGACGTGATGGAAAGGCAGGGAACTGTCGTAGTCATCAGTCATAGTACAAATACCTTTGACATGAACTCAACGCTCACGTCACATCAGCAGCTGCACATAAAATCTTGCTGAGCTTGTTTGAATGTTTGTAAAGTCGCTCAGCTGATCTTTGCTCAGAGGCAGCGAAACTCGGCGGCAATATTTGCTTGCATCATTCTTCAAACAGCTCAGGGACTGGGCGTGCCCGTGTTGAGCCTTTATTTTGGGAGACTTTTTGTTGTCTGGCGGTTTAAAAGGAGGCGGTTTAACTTTCCAAACAAACAACTGAGACCGCATGACTCAAGTTCAGCAGGCTCGGTTTGGCAATTTCAACGTGTAAGAGGCAGTGAAAGGTCGGGGAGGGCGTGGGTTTGTGTGCGCTCGCCGTCCTGGATGGCGTTTGTTTGCAGTGCAACTAATCCGGCTCACCTTACCCCACGCTGCCAGTAATCGTGGGAAAGAATGCGGCTCCTCTACTGTACTTGTTTTTCTTTTGTGTCAGAGGTGTGGTGCCGCTTCTCATGACAGCTGAGTCTCCAAGGTGTCACCTGTCCAGATCTGCGCCTCGATACCGCAATGAGGAAAGACTCCAGACGAACTGGAGCTGCGTGACCTCATTTGCTTGCGCCGCAGTTTCACTTTACTGTCATCGGTCTGCCCTCAGCAGTCATTAGTTTGAACACGACCGGTTCAGCCTCTTCACTTACCTGTTGCCTGAGCCAACAAGGAGTGAGGTCATCGCTTTTCATGAATATGACTCAGAGGTAAATAGGGGCTGATGAATAGGCTTCTCACTTTGTTCTGTCTTTCATTCAAAATACTTTGGATTCATAAACTTCTGCGCTGCTTTAAATAATGGGGTGGTGAGTGACTTATCCCACTACTATCCCAAGGTTCTGATGCTGAAATGGACGAGTGATCGATTACTTTATTTGGATTGAGTCTTGAGACCTGCTTCTCTCTTTACTCAAATATCTCCTCAAGACTTAAACACATCACAGAGTCCTGCTGACATGAGAGTATTTAGACCTAAAGGAGCGCCACCCCATGGCATAGCCTCAACCTCCATCTTCCTCCACATGACACAGTGCTCAGGACATCAGGATGTGCCACGGGACATGCTGACTTCAGCGTCACCTCGAGCTGCATGGTTACTATTTAATGCCTTCAGAGTGTGTTTAGATTCCCAAGCTTCAAGCTCAGCTGCTCCCTCTTGCACTTCTTTATTTTTGAATGAAATTCTGGGCTAAACAGAAACATACGCCAAAGATCAAAGGCAGCAGGATTTGCTGTAGCTGACCTTAGTTACTGCAAAATGACACGCAGGACACAGGTAGACTGACAAGCAATCGCGCACACTCCTGCTGTATCTTCAGATGTTTCAGCTTTTTGCTTAGATTTTCAGCGGCTCAAAGTGCAGAAATAACCCAAAGAGCAAACCCTAATTTAAGTTGTCAGAACTTCTTGTAAACAAAGCCAACATGAGGGTAAAAAGTTGACGCATTTCATCATGTTGCCTTGGAATAATGATGCAAGGCGGCAGTACAGTGTGGCTGCTTCATGGTTCTCGCGAGCGAGGAGAAGCAGAGTGCAGGAACTCATTAGTCATGTTTGTCAGAATCCTCTCTGTTGTCGGTCCTCACAGCTACAGCACTACAGATAGCTTGATTCTGCCCACTGCCTCAGCTCCAGTGTGAATGAAGAAAGCTTAACTGAGTCACGTTTGAGGGTGACTCCAGGTTATTTCCTCAGAATAATGGAGCTTTATGCCTTCTTCTAAACACCGTCTCCAGCTCTACTATGCATCAGCAAAATGAAACGCTGACCACTTGGCACCGGTTTCCAGTGCCACATTTGGGTCCGTTTAAAATGATGTTTTCCAGCCGTCAGCAGCTGCTTTCCATCCAGCGGCTTTTTCCTCGTCTCCCCACTTTTCTTCTTCCCCACCAGCGCCGTCCCCTCCTTCTTCACGTCAAACTTGGCAGGCAAGTTTACACTCAATTTTCAAAGCCACCCTGTTCTCCATCAAATGTTGCGTGGCAACATCAAACGCTCGGCTGGACTAAGGCTGCCTGGGATTCCAGCGTGGTGGGCGGATAATTGGAGGCAGGCCTCGGCAGATTTGACAGATGTGTGATGAGTTTTACTGGGTGTTTTTTTTTTTCTTTTTTGCCTCTCTTGTTTTGTATTTGGGAGGCTGCTTTTAGAGGGAAAACATCAGGGTCGGCTTTGTTGTCGTCGTCTTATAAAACCTCCCCAAAAGCTGGTCACCGGAGGGTCGAGTGTGGCGGTAAACATGGCACACACACACGATATCTCAACCCAGCTTGTGGAATTTGATGTGTAAGGTCCGAATCATAAAGCCTTCAAAGTGTGCCCTGTCCTTTTCTGGCCGTTTCCGAAAATGTCTGCCGCAAGTTTGCATGAAGGTCACAGCAGTTGTCAAACAGCGATTACAAAGATACTCAGGAATTCCCCGCTTTCCCTCCACCCGCCCTGCGGCAGGAATGCTGGGCCGCTTTGCCGTCCATCCATCAGTGAGCAAGCATAACAGACCGGACCAGTTCCTCCCAAGCTGAGGGTGGGCTTCCAAAGAGAGTGCAAGAGGCCAGAGTGGGGGGAAGTTTGGGAAATAATTTAACCGAGGGAACTGGACGGGAGGAAAAAAAAAAAAAAAAAAAGGACATACAGATTTAGTTTCAAGAAAGAAGAATGAAGCGTGTTTGTGTTGCGTCCCTGGGGCTCATGCAGACAGTATTAAGTTGAAGGTTTTTTTCTTTCTTCCTAACAGGAAGGCGGTGCAGATGTTCCTGAGAGCGCTCTTGTGGTTTCCTTGTTTTCCCTTTCTGAGTCTGTTCCACCGTTGCCAGGGCGCTCCTCTACTCGGCGCTGGCGTTTTTTGTTTTCCCTGAGAGTGAGGCTCCAACAGGAGGGTCATCTCCAGGCCAGCTCCAAATGAGAAATAGTTGGCCAGCTGCCCTGGCGGCCGCTCAAATCCACCCTTTTGAAAAGATTACTGTGCTGCTGCCGCCGCCGCCGCCGCCGCCTCCTGTGGGGCATGCCAGATCTGCTGAGGGGAGAGGAATGTGCAGGAGGGCTAGAGGAGGGGAGGGGAGCACCGAGGGGGCCACATTTCATTCGACCTCTTTCAGAAAGTTTTTCTCATTACTTTTCCTTCAAATGTTTCAATTTACGCGGCACGGAACAAGCTGTGGACTGTTCCCAAATAAACCTTTTTTTTTTTTTTTTCCCACCAGCTCTCGTCTCTCCCTTGGTTGTCTTTTGCCTCTGTGTTGTTGTTGTTGTTGTGGGTGAATGATGGGCTTGATAGGCCCACAGTGGGACGGCTGCTTAGCCTGATAGGCTGCAGACTGCGGACACTCCAAAAGCTGCAGCAGTAAAAGGTGATTTGTGGGGTATTGTGAGACGCCCCAGATGCTCAGCAGAGGTGTGCGCATCTCCTCTGGCCTGTCACGATCGATACAACCCCCACAGCGCCTCAGCTACACTTTAAATAATGCAGCACACCCTCACAAACTTGGAGCAGTGTGGAAATGTGGCCTGGCTTCTTGGGTGATTTCAGACGAGCGAACTGAGCAATCCAATCTTTTACGGCTCAGATTACACACCTGCCTAGTTTCAGCCAGGATTAGCCTTGGAGGAGAAGCACATAACAATTAGCGCAACAAAGGGGATAAAGCGAGCGGTGCAGTGAACCCGGACATGTTTGCGCCTCATATAAAGGTGCCCTGAGGGGGAGCCGCTTCAGTGTAGCGCGTTAAATAAACGCTGAGTCATCCGCTGGCGTCCCCAGATCGCGCCGATACGAAGGCCTCGTTGGGTGGTCCTTATCTCAGTCAGGAAGCAGGACCAGACCCATAAACACTGGCCTCAGAGGAAGCCCCCCCAGAGGAGACCACACCCTTCAAAGACAATGCTGGATCCAGCAGTCAGGCAGCTCGCTTTAACTTGTCTGTTCCAAGAAATGTGGCGTCCACACTGACTCTGTAAGAATAGCAGCGTGTATCCCTGAGTCACAGCATCTGCTTAGCAACACGCGCACCAGGGAGAGCAGGACGTGGCGACGTGATTGGGGGGGGGGGCTCTGACCCTCAGGACATGGAGCGCTAATTGCAAGGCTGTTTTCTCCTCCATTTTTAACAGAGAGCAGGTTGCGTAACAGGATTTAGGCTTCCACCCTTTCATGCACTTTCCCTTCTCCTCCATCACCTCCTCTTCATCCGCTCATAACAGCTGGAGCAGAGCCAGATGCCTCGGAGTCTATTTTGTGCAGCGCGCTGAGAGTCGTGCGGCAGATCTCTGCTAATTGCTTGAGAGTCGGTGTTTTCTGACCCGATTCTGTACGTTTTGGCAGCCGCGACAAAGACCTCGGCGGCGCTGGAAGAGCCTGCTTCCATATTGGGACAATATGCGCTTCGACCTCCGACCTCGCTAAAAGGCGGCACATAGAAAGCGTTGGGAGATCTGAGCTTTCAGAATTTCCAACGCACGCAGAGCAACAAAAAAAGCACGTTGGCACGAGGGGGACGACAAACACATGCGCACCAACTGTTACTTTTGGTTCGTCAGGGCCTCTGGGTCAGAAATTACACATGCGAGCGTTTTGCAGGTTGACGGGGAGTGGAGTGGGGGGCAGACTTGGCCGGGGGAGTCAGAATATTTAACACACGCACACACGCACAGAGAGACAAGTGATCTCACTCTGTAGAGGGAAGCGAACACAGAGTATTTGTTGCCACAGGGCTAAATGTGTGTGTGGGATGTGAGGGGGTGGGAACGGCTTTGTGGGAGAGGAGAGTCGGAATGAGACATCACTGTTGTATGATTTTTTTTTTTTTTTCATTAGTATCAGCCCATCATGAGGAAAACAAAGAGGCATTACGCAACGTCTGTGTTGCTCCACCCTGCGAACACCAGGAAACAACAGGAAATGGAGCACATAGAGAGAAATGTCTGCGATATAAAACAGCCGCTGCAAGTGAATATGAGCAATCGTTTTGATACAATGAAATCAACGTACTGTTGCAAATATATCCGTAGAGACGTAGAAGGACATTTATGTTTAGCTATTCCGGCCATCACGCTTTGTTTTGAAAGCTGCGATGAAAGAAAAGGCTGTTGTTCATTCACATCACACAATATTCTCTGTAATGTGCAAAGATGATGAGAATCCATGCAAATAAGGAGATAATTTTCCTCTTGTTGCTCAGATAAATGTCTCGAATGTGTCTTACAAATGCTTGGTTTGGCTTCATTCATGACTATTTTGGGTCAATATATTGATACATTGTGGTGTTCATTGTTTTCAAGTGTGATATAAGAGACAATATCCATAATGGTTGTGTGTTATTTTTTTCCTCTCTGTGTTGCAGGTCACTGCAGGAGCAAGGCTCTGTCTGAATGCATTTTTCCTTGGCCTAAAAAAAAGGCGGAAATTGACCAAAACAGAATTATCTTTTATAAATTTGAACAAAACTTGTCCACCATCAACCTGCATGTAAAATTTTGCTGTTTTCACTGGAAGCCAAATTGAAAATATTTTCTACCTTGTTGTTTTTCGCAGTTGACACTGCAAAAATATATTACTCATTCACGAATAAAGAGCACTTCCTGTTTACGTTCGGGGAAGCCATCTTGAATTCCGTACTTGGGGTGGTGAGGATTCTCCGACTTTCCAA
Organism: Synchiropus splendidus; assembly: GCF_027744825.2. Lineage (NCBI taxonomy): Eukaryota > Metazoa > Chordata > Actinopteri > Syngnathiformes > Callionymidae > Synchiropus > Synchiropus splendidus. Next base: position 17,659,616 of record NC_071342.1, on the reverse strand, counting down.
CTTCAACAACACACCCTTAATGTTGGATCGAATGGTGGATAAGCGCTACAGTCTCACAATAAGCAGCTCCACAGAGCACAGTGGTTTCCCACCTTTCAAAGGCACATAAAATATGGAGCTTTATGGGTGACTATACAATGTTGATGCAAATATTCTGGCCCTCGTGAATGTTACTCATTCATCAATTAAAAGTTTTAACATGATACATCATTGTGAAAGCACAAAAAAAAACCAAAATAAACATAGTCTAATTCGCCCCTGGAGCTGTCCAGGGTGTCCCCAGCTCGTGACCCCTTGTAACAGGAAGAGCTTGAATATTCAATATTATGTTTAGCAGTGGTCTGTGGTCGATGTTATTCCTTACAACTATTTTCCTTATAAAGCTGGCAACCTGTTTTCTAACCCTGTTCAGTGATGGGGATGTGTCCCATTGGTCCAAAACAGCTTTATGAAAGGGACATAAACATCACGATCCACCATGACTTGCTTGTTTGTGACAAACGTCAACATCTCCATCATCTTAAGTTCTGACTTTTTTTTCTTTTTTTAACATGTAAACAACATTAATCCTTTAATTGACGGAAGACTTACAGTCTGGAGTATTGGGTGGATGAGAATGTCAATTAAATATCTGTGTACATTGGACGTGGTCTAACAATGAACAGTGATGTAGGAGGCATTAGTACAAAATCAAAACAACAAAGGGCTCTATTTTTAGGTCCTATTTTTATATTGTGTGCCACTTTAAATCTGTGCGAGAACGCCAGCTGATGTGAGCGCGTGTTATCACAGCAGCGCACTCTTATGCAGTCGTTGCATGTTAAGCGATGACTGCATCTGCCACCCACAATAAACCCCGGAGTGAAGGCCAATGTGCTGAGTGTGTTCTGATGCCTGTGTGGCGGGGTGAGGGGAGGATAGTCCAGAAATAGAAGCGGTTCATGAAAACATCAGAATGGAGAATCATTTCACTGTAAAGGCTAGTTTCATAATCGCCCCGCAGCCAGGGAGGCTTGTCGGTTCCATTCAGCCTCCATTTTTTTTTTACCCTAATTCACTCCTCAAGTGCATTTAACCCAGTGTCAACTCCATTCCTGCTTCCTTCTCTCCCGTCCGGACATGTTTGTTATGCAAGCGCGTGTTGCTAGTGTGGCAATCTAATTGAGAGCGATGACCGAGCTGCGTGAAGCAACCGAGGTGCGAGGTGTGGTCCATCTTTCCTGTGACACTTTTGGTTCGTGTGCATTCGAACAGGATTTGTATGCAGCTCTGACAGCAGCGGGGACTCTGGGCTTTCTCTTGGCCGGATACTCTCAAATAGACTTGTCAGGGCTCTGGGCGCAAAGGGCATTTATGTAAGGAGTCAAAAATAGGAAGCCCATTTTTCTTGTTTCAGCGTTAGTCACCAGGTTCACTGGCTATTTATTACAGCCTTCACACATTGTTTACTCATCAGGATGACAAATGGAGAGGCGCTGCTATTATGTTGTTCTTCTCAACAGCCTGACTGGTGTTATTAGCAACCTGTGACAAATTCAGATAACACTGCTGAACCTAGCATCAAGTGTTTCGCCTATAAAAATAGCTAGAAAATATTTTGTTCCCTTCATTATTCAGCTTTTCTTTCGCTTTTGTTGGTGATGTGCAACCATATTTCTCTTTCAATTTCATTTTTCATCCTGTAAACATTGTTTTTTTTTCTCCTTATTTCTCCTCATCAAACGTGGAGCCACAAAGAGTTTCTTTTTTGCACATTGTTGCTTGGACGTTACAATTGGATTTGGATGACTAACGGGCCACATTATGAATAATTGAAGCATCTTATGATTTCCATTTAGTTTATTTTAAAATTCACCAAAGAGCTACGCAACACTGTGTGACTGATCTGCTCTGTATGATAAGAGAAAAATGGCAGTGGCTCCATTCTTACTCACTTTATTTTACTTTCATTTCACTTTATCATAATAATGATAATAATACATCAGTTTTATATAGCGTGTTTCTCAGATACTCAAAGGCGATTTACAGTTCGTTTTCAAAAGCGATTCTAAAAAGGTGGGTTTTCAGATGACTTTTGAAAGCAGTGTGTCCGCAGCTACTGTCTACACCATTTGTTTTGTGTAGTTCAGATGACTCGTCTTCCCAAAAGTGGGAGGAAAATGACCTGTGGCAAGTGGGTTTTCATGTGTGGAATTGCAGTGGTGGACCACTTGTGTAGCCCAGCAAGCTGAGCACAGTTGTGTGTGTCGCTTCATATGGTAGCAAACCAACTCACACCCTGAGATGAGGCTGGAAACTGCAACACAACTCCAGCACAAGCCTCCTTTTCAACAAATGATGTCTCGTTTGATTTACCAAACATCAATACACGCACTGGGGTCAGTCAAGCGCAAAATTGAATCACATATTTCAGATCTTGGATGAACACAACGCAGCTTCATTATTGCACAGTCAGCTTGTAATCGGTACTGAGGTGTCGCCGCTGACCCTGACACAATGCTATCTGTCCCATCCATTTGCAAATGCCGTGGAACCCAAGGCGCTTCATAACTGGTGATGCAGAAGGACGTTCCTGGTTTGAAAATATAACGTTAGTTTTATAGTGGGGGAACATCCACCTGCTTCACCGAACGCCGGCCTGCTGACCAGATCAATGCATCTGCAGATCAATATGGTCTTATTAGAGCTGTGGTTGAGCGCTGAACAAAGCTGATTTGTTGCATCCCAGGTGAAGGGGAAACGCAGGGTAAGTCACAGAGCACAAAGTCATTGTTCTTTGATGGCTGCTCCGGCTGAGGAGTCACAGCTGGGTTGTTTGATTAACAAATGATCGACCTGCTCGCGCCGTCCCGGCTTTGTTCTGCAGGTTATATATAGCAATGGCATATATTTAGTAATGTAGCCGAGCGGCATGATAATAAATTATTCCTTGACTCCATCAAAGGTAGTTGGGGTAAGGGTAACCAGTCCATCCCAGGGAAGGAACAAGGAGATTTTGTGATCGTCTGCTTTCGTCTGTCTGTTAGCAAAAATAGCTCAAAAACGGATTAAAAAATAAATAAGTGAACAAGAAAAATGTTGCTAATAGGACAGTGACTGGATCTTACCATCCAGATCCACAAATATTTTGAAGGATTCATCACGCATCTTCCATCTTAAATGGGTTGTTTGAGTGAGTTCTGGAACGCTACTTCCACCTACTGTCTAATCTTGCTTCTATTTGAATTTAACTATTGTTGATTTTCATAAGATAAAAAGTTGGGATCCACCGATGCCACTTTTTTTCCAGGGTAGTGTATGAGTACTTGCATTTGAGTACTCACTGATACAGATACAGAGTACTTGCGCCATTACACATTAAGTTACTTTGAATTGAAGTTGAAAATTGGATAAAAAATTGCTGTGTTTCCATAAAGTGGTGTCAGTGGCCATTTTATGAGTACAAGCAATCATGTCTAGTATCAGGCCGATATCAGTATCGGTGCATCCATACTAAAAAAAGCATCGAACGATACAGATTACATACATAATGGCGAATAATATTGGGGAAAATAGTGAAAATATGCGTGTAAATGAGCAGTTCAGAGGAGGTCTGCTAGTTATCTAGTGTTTTCGTGGTGAATTTAGGGGAAACATGTTTAGCTAAGAGGATATTATATTGTCATGTAATATAAAAAGATCTAAACGTTAGTCCTGATGTTGCTATCAAATGAGACGGCAAAAGCTTTCCAGTTTAAAGCATTCTTCTCAAGTATTGCACGCCGAAGATTCATAGAAAAGATGTTATGAATGGATGAAATGTGAGGCCGTTGGCTGAAAATAAATCATTTTAGTGCTGCTTTTCTTTCGGAAACTGTCTGATTGCTTTGCGAAAACATCTCCAAGAGGTGGCAGGAGACACGGAGAGGGACTGAAAGAGACGCATTCATTTCCCAATCTCTGCTACCTGGGGTCTTATAAATCTCTGAACTCTAATGGGCTTACAATGACTAACACGACTTTTTGCGGGTGTGTACCTTGGATAATCCAAAAGCTCCTTTTCCTCCACGTGAATGTTGCCGTACAAATTTGAAAAACAGACAAGATAAACACTGCGGGTGCCGTGTGAAAACAGAGATGACTGTGTTAAATGGGGAAAAGCAACATTCGCGAGACCTTCGCCTGTGTGACTTCCTTACAAGATGAATGGGCTGCTCTTTCCCACTGAGATACAGGCCTTGTGTGTGCGATGCCTGCCTTGTGAATGGACGGCTCTCTCAGCCGCGGTCTGTATTCTGAAACCCAGTACGAATGGAGGGGGGCGAGTGGAACTATCCTGGTCAGCTATGACCCTCCGCACAAAGGCCACTTTTGACAGAGCGCTATAATGAGGTAGTGGCAGGAGGCCGGGGAATATCTGATGACTAAGAGGCTGTGAACGCCACTGTACACCACCGTGATTAATGATGGCTGCATCATCACAGATTGGCCTTCACCCAACCCTCTGAGATCATCGCCCTCGCTCCCTCCTCTATATCACAAGCAGCTGAGATGAATCCTGGAAGCAGGCGTTGTGTTTGAGGATGGTTCTTTCCTCTGCCTTGTGATGTTTTTCAGGTAAGGCGTCAGCTGCCGGTGGGTTCCAGTGTGCTGGCTCAGGGTTTACTGGAGATGGATCCCTGGAGCCGTCCAGATTCAGCTGATCCAATTAAACCCTGTGAATAATTGATCCGACTGAGCCTGGGGAGCGGTGACATCACCATGTACGGGTGAAACCGTACTCCTGAGCAGCTGGACCGCCCCCGGCTCCTTTGTTCCACAATCGGCCCGCTGTGTCTGATAACCCAGTGTGATACGGAGCGTGAGGACAGGAGACCAGGCTACGCTGGCGCTGACACGCTGGCCAACACTGTACCCAGACAACGGGCTCGCTCAGAAGCAGGCCGATCATGGGACGCTCACATGTCGCCCTTGGTTAAACGAAACCCGGCTCATCGAGTGAGCTGTGATTTCATCTGGTTACAGCTTTCAAAGGAACACAAGACTGTCTTTGTTTCTCTCCTCACTGTGTTTATTTGCTCTTGTTCGGAGGCACGTCTGGGTTGCGTGCTCGAAAAGGCCATTCCCAAACAAGACCTCCATATGAACCAGATGGACTCTGTGCGGGTCATTGATCTTCCTGGCCTTGAAATAGGGTGAAAATAGGAGCCATCTTTGACCCTGGCCTTGAAGGAAGCTTCGATAGTGATAGCTAATGAAAGCCCTCTAGAAAGGTTAACTGGCTACCTTTTCATCTGAAACCGAGCCACAAATGAGGAAAAGGAGGTTGTTGAAGGTCCGACATCTTGTGTGAATTAGAAGCAAACCCCTGGGCAGGGATGGGGGGAGGGGGCCTGATCTCCACGTCTCCTCTTGGGTTCTCACGAAAGAGTGTGCGGTCTCTCTTTTGGCTGACTCTCATGCTACAAACATTTTGCTGCTTCGGCACTTCCGATGTAATTATCATGAACTCATGGGCTTGGTGAAATCACCCAGAGGGTTCCGCAGCATGTGGCGGCGGAGTCATCGCGCGTCATTGTGTAACACTCAGGTTTGTCATCACTGCTGAAACTCGTCTGCAGACATTGAGAAATCATGGCGTGCTCAATGGCCCTCGGACGCAAATACCAGCAAGCATGACCAAGTTCTCCGAAATGTTTAGCGTCAACACGAAATATAAAAAGTGATTCTGTTTATAGATTAGATTAACTTTATTAGTTCCGCAGTGGGGAAATGCAACATGTCACAGCAGCCATTCACAACAAGGACAATGACACATATCAAAGACATTAAAGATACACAACTAAGACCAAAGACATCCACAAGGCATCAGCAAAAAAAGCTATGAAACCCAAGACAAATAAATACCCATAATATATAAACAGATATCATGATAAAGTAAAGATAAGTAAATAGATAAACCATAGATAATGATAAATTACATAAATAATAAGTTGTAGTGTCCAAGAGGGTGGTGAGACCAGCAATGTTGTATGGTTTGGCAACAGTGGCACTGAGGAAAAGACAGGAGGCAGAGCTGGAGGTAGCAGAGATGAAGATGCTGAGCTTCTCTCTGGGAGTGAGCAGGATGGATAGGATCAGAGGGACAGCACATGTGCTCAGGTGTTTAGGAGACCAAGTCAGAGAGGCTAGATGGAGATGGTTTGGACATGTACAGAGGAGAGAGAGAGACAGTACATTGGTAGGAAGATGTTGAGGTTGGAACTGGCAGGCAGAAGGTGGAGAGGAAGGCCAAAGAGGAGATTGATGGAGGTGGTGAAGGAGGACATGAGGTCTGTAGATTGGAGAGAAGAGGACGCAAAGGACAGGGTGAGATGGAGGAAGATGATCCGCTGTGGCCACCCCTGAAGGGAGAAGCCGAAAGAAAAAGATGATAAATAATAAGTTGTATAAATAGATAAATGATGAATAAACAAATGATGAATGAACAAATGTTTGACAATCAATATGCAATAGTTATAACAGATCTGGGAGGAGGCCTCGGGGCAGACCCAGAGATATTCCCCCAGAACACCATGGTATGGGGGGGGGATTGCCAATTCTACACACAGAGCGATAAACGTTGATGTTTTTTTCTTCTTGTTGTTAGCTTAAGTGATCTTCTTTACTTGATCCAAGGCACAAACTCAATGGTGAAAAAGGAGTCACTTTCTTTCCTTCACACAGATGCATCAGTCACTGAAGGAGCTGCTCTGTTTCTTAAAGGAGGTGAGACAGATTCTTCTGACAAATAGATGATGTGCAACATGAATCAGAGTAAGAAGTCTTGCCTGGTGTTCATCAAATGTCCCCATTCTGCAAGATGCTACAATCCTGAAAGCATGATTCCTTTGAATGTTTCAACCTGGACGGCCACCAACATGTGGGTGAAGAGTCAGACCAACTCCCCTCATCTGTCAACTGGTGTACAATTCAACAGTTACGAGCGGAAGGCACCAGCTTTCAAGGGGGAACAAAATCTTTCTAGCAACACTCTGGCATCATGTCGACCTCCCAGGAAAGGTCATGTGGTGTTGCTATAGCAACAGGGAACACCACCGGTATGTTAAAAAGGTAGTCAGAAGTGTGGGGGGTGCACCTACTGAACCACGGCTGAGGGATTCAGAGGCAGCGAGGGGACGCTTGTGGAATATTAAAAAGTGAAGTCAAAGAAGCCGCGGCTCCATTTGTCACACCGCTCTGATGTTCCGGAACTATTAACATCTGTTAGGGCCCAATAAGCACCGAGACAGGCTCGGCAGAGTGGACTTGGAGGGTATTTTTAGACACGTAGTCATTAGCGCTCTGAGATCATTTGTACTGAAGGACAGGAGAAGGCAACGGTTCTCAGAGAGATGGCATCGATAGGAAAGGACCCGGGGAGTTGAGCTGGCAGTGGATGGAAAAAGACAGAAGTGGAGGAGAGGGCGGACAGTGATTTTGGGGTGCAATGAGGAATTTACGCTGTCAGGAGAAGGTCAAGGAAAATGACTGGGTGCTTTTCAACAAGCTCCTGTCACCGTGTACTTAAACAAGGGCGTCTTCTGCAAGTGGTCGTGACAAAACAAGCCTAACTAACTTGACATACCCATTATTAAGGTCTTCCAGTTGAGAGAGAGAATTCATAATATTCCAAGGAGACAGAATGGACTTATAAGGGATGAGTACAAACCTTTTTGTTGGGAGGGTGGAGTTGGAGAGATTGGGTGAGATGCCAGTTTATGAGGCTCTGGCAAGACATCATTGCATCAAAGTCATTTTTAAACATGACGGAAAGGTCACCATCAAGACTTCTGTCAATGTGCTCAGCGCAACTGTGTCGAAATGCAACTTATAAATACAAACACAAACATGGCTTCATAGCTTTTTATTGCCTGTGTATTCAAACGTTTCAGGCAGGTTTACTCTGTTTTCCTATCTTCGTTTTACAAGAACAGGTTTGGTACAATTTTCATGCTATATAGTAGTTTAGTATAGCATAGTAGTAGAATAGTATAGGTATCTTGTGTGCTTCAGAATTTGCACTTGTTGTGTTTAAGGGATCAAAAACAGTGAAGTTTGGAGTGTGAAGTCAAGAGATGGCGTGGAGAGCACGAGAGAGTTTGGTCTACTGTGTTCAACCTGCATGTTTGGACACGTCATCGTCGATACCGTAAGGGTGACCTAAGTTGCCAATGCTAAAATGGAGAGTAACTGTACTTTTACTCAAGTTTGAAAACATCATGTACAGTGACCTCCAATCATAGTGAAGGTCCACAGGAAGTTCTGTCTGGGGGAATCCTTTAAAATGACTGCGAAATATTGTCAAAATAGATAGCATTCCAGTTGGAACCAACCTTAGAAGAAGGATTTGAGTCTGGACCTTTTTATCCCTGCAGGCAATTTTCTGCAGAAATGCATTTCACAGCGATGATAAACTTCCCTCATCTGGAGTCAAATCTATTGTTCTCACGGTGGATCAACATTCGCCAATATTTAGGTTATAAATTAAATGCTGTCTTCACTTCCATTAGCAGTGCTGCGATTATTCAAATTCGTGCATGGAATCGATTAATGGAGTGTGCAGGATGAGAATGCTTCAATTACTCTGCTGGGATGATGCATATCCTGTAGTCGACATGTTCCATATTTCCTGTTCGGGTGGTACAGTTGTTATTGAGCCGTGAGAGTGTCATCTGCTTCTAAAATGGGATTCTGATCGAGTTAGTTGTACGGAGGACAGCGGGCGCTATCTGTCTTCAGGTGGAGGTTAAATCGGATTGTCTCGTAAGAGTGGACACAAACTGGAGTTATGAGGGTGGACAACCCTGCCACTGCTTCTTCTGTTTGACTTGGTGGGGTGTAGCCTGGAACAACAGTGCCCCCTACAGATCAACCCAAGAATGAGATGCTTGAACTGTTTCCAGAGAGCTTTAACATAGTCATAGCAATGCAACATCAACTGCTTTCATGTGTTACTCCGCCATTGTGCTGCACAGTTAACCACAGAACATTGCGTTGAAGCAGAACTCTCCACTTACCGCTGATGCCAGATTGGCTCATGGCTTCAAACAGGGTTGGCCAGTTTGGCCGGCAGCTTGACCGTCACGCTACGCCAGTTACTGACAGCTAAGAAGCCAACAGATGGGAGTGTCTATTTTGCAGGGATTGAAAAACAGTGGTGCGGCGATAACATCATCATAAAAACTGAATCAGAGCTGGATAAACGTGTCTGATCCAGTTCCGAGTCGATGAGCATTGTGACATACAATTTAGACAAATTTTGAATCTTGTTTTGCATTGTTTTCAAATGTCAAGTATATTTTTTTTCAGATAACCTTAGTGACATTTTCAATGGGCTGTAATGACTGAGTAACAGCCATTTATGACAGGCTGGCAGTCACTTACTGCCCCCTACTGGCCCCAAATCAATAACCACCTCCGCCTTCTTTTCAGTTTCATCACTAGTATCTTTCATGAAAACAACAGGCTGGTGGTGACTTTACTTTATATGGAAACTTCCTAGAAGCACGGTGAAGTTGTTGGTAGTGAGGCAGTCTCACTGCGGGTCAGGAGGCCAGCTCAAGGCAATTCTTGGAGGAAACCTAGTGCCTTTCTGTGTGAAGTTTCCGTGTTTCAGTGGATTTAATCTGGGTACTCTGGTTTCCTCCCATGATGTACTGCTGTGACGTAAGCAGCCGCAAGAGTGGAAGGGAAGCTTTCTAGGACTGTAGTAATGACAGAGCAAGAAGAGTCAGAGATGAAGACACAGAAGTGGATTCTTGGAGATTGGTGAAGAGAAAGACGACCATTGACCTTCATGACTGTGGTGAATGAGAACATGAAGAGGTCAGGTGAGATCAAGATAAGGTGGAAGAGGCCGACTTTGTTGTGGCAGCACGACCATTCAGCTTTTAGAACACCCTCACTTTCCAGGCTCATGAGTCAGTCTGACAATCCCCTCGACTAAAACTAATAAACATCGCACATTTCGACCCAGGAGAGCAAAGCATCTGTTCGCCTTGAGAGAGCTGTCAGAAAATCACAATAGGAGAGGAAGCCGTGCTCACGAAGGGCACAGATGCAGAAGTCCTTGAAATATCTCAAAGAAAAGGATGTGATGTCAACAACTCGCCGACTGAGACGGCGCATGTGCTCGCATCAACGTGTGTCACTCACGTGCAGTGCATGATGGTTTTCAATGTTCTCTGCTTAAGAACGTTAATGGCAAAGCTCGGGGTGACTGTTAGAAGAAGAGACGTGGATGGTAACAAGACATTTGAAGGCTTCAGCGTGGTGGGTGTTTTTCAGACCACAGCCTGTTGAGTTCTGGGAAAGAGCCACTGAGAGACTTGTCTCCTTACTGACCACTGTTTCCCCCCCATGCTGTTATTGGCAGCAGGCTCCGAAAGCCATTTTTCGGATGGTAATATGTTGCACATCCAGGCAAAAAGGCAATCCACCGGTGTATGGAAATGCACAAAAAAAATCGGCATAAAATGTGTCAGACTAGTCTCATGAGGCTGGAAAAATCCATTTTAGTTTAAAAGCCAAATAAATAAAACTCAATTTGTTTGTTGTTTTCTTTTTTCCGTTTTGAAAATATCACATGTATGAGATCAAAACATGAAGGATTCCTATGTATTTTGATATCAAACGTAACCCACCAGCGAAATGGAAAAGTTGAGGCGAGAAGAGGAGACTTGATACAGTATGGACCTAACATTTGCGGTTCATAAAACATGTTATTTGAAATGAAAAAGTCTACTCAACGCCCTCCAAGTATCATGTTCGTGATACTTACGGGATCTTTTGCTTCCAGAACTCCAACCAACCAACTTCTTCAGGGAATATTAAAAGTGGCGTTGCAAAATCCTAAGTAGCGATGGCGTTCAAAGGCTTGACGGAACCTGTCAAACTCTTGGAGTGACAGTCCCGATGATGGAGAATTTATGAGATGTCAAACGGTTGCATCAGAATCATCAACAGCGTACACCGGCTCAAATACACCGCGTCTGTCCTGCCCCGCACTGTGATGGTGCTGTTGTGGAAAGCAAGGTCATTGAAGGCAAGGTGACAGGATGGGACACTTATCTTTGGCACCATTTCATGCTGTGTCGCTCTGCAACAGTGCAGTTAGCCCTCTTTCTCTCCAGCTGAAGCCTTCTTTAGCAACTACGATTAAATGAACAGCTCCAGTGCCTCAGAGGAGCAGGGCTCTTTTGAATTTGTGAACGCTCTTTGAATATGTTTAAATAACTTTCACTCATGTTTTTTGAGTGAACATTACCTGATGCACCAATGAGCAGCAGCAGACGGTGGGTAGACCACTCTGCAGCCTTGTTACAGTTGGAACTGGGACACCCTCTCCGGTTGTAAATTTGTATAAACTTAGAGGAATTATGATGTAATTACACTAGTTGACGTGCTTCTAAAATAATGTTTGATCTAAAAGATACCTTTCGACGTGCAAGGCTTCTTTGCCTTTGGCAAGATGGTAGTTCCCTCCCACTGATAGGAGAAAGTCTCGGAAGCTGGGTCGGTCTGACTGAAGCCAAACTGGACGAAAATCATCTGGAGCAACATCCGGATGGGGGTCTGGGGGCGTGTGGGTGGTTTGGGAAGGCAGAGCAGATTAAACGAATCCTAAAAAGCTCTTGGCACATGAATAAAACAGCCCCAAAGGCTGTCTGTCATGGCTTGGTGTTCAAGGTTTGGCCTCCTCTCTCTGGTTCTGGCTTTGTTCATGTCCTGGTTTCATAGCTCTTTCATCTCCCTCCATCCCGCCCCCATCGGTGCTGCTGTAATAACCGCTGACACAAAGAGGAAGAGGCCGACATGAATCCTGCAAATAGTACAAAAGCGAGTCACAAACTGTCGATTCATTTTATTTTATTTTTTATTTTTTTATCACCCACCTGACACTTTGGCGACATTAGCGTGAGGAGGCACATAAACTAATAGACAAGGAAGTGCAATTACATTCACTTATCATTATCACATGCTGAGGTGTAACTGTCAGATATTGGCAGGTGTGAAGCCCAGCTTTCTTCTAATGAGTCACAACCCACTGATAGTGGCTGTAGATCGAATACAGTGTTTTCTAACATTTGTAACGCGTATTCTTCAGCAGACTGGTGAAGTTTTCCACCAAAACAAATTGTGCGATTGTGCAAATGTCTATCAAAGCAAGCAGTTTCACTGGAGCTTCTCCGAGAGAATTTATATCACCGTATTTAAACTAAAGCTCTTTTAATGTCTTGAAAATATTTCTATAAGAATTTCAAATACATTCAGAGCAGTGGAAACCCTGGCCATTGTGTAGTGAAAACCTCCCTGAACAGAAGCAAACAGATGCTTTTGTTTGCTTTTGTTCAGGGATTCCTCCATGTTTGTTGTTGTTGTTTTCATCCTAGCTGCAACGTGTCTTGTGCATCAGTGTGATCAGTGGACCAGGAACTCCTGCACTTACAAAGGTTCCCTGTTGTCTGGAGAGTAAACTGTTTAATACTGTGAAATTAAATTACATTTTGAATATTAATATAACTTTTAAACCACCACTACTTATTACCACTATCAGTAAGCTGAGCTTACTGCCTATGTTTTTTCCCCCCAGATATAAGATAACTGTAACTAAAAAGCTCAGTTTTCAAAAGAGACGAATCCAACGTGCTGGAGCTGTGCCCAGTGTCATCAGTGATCATGAAGAAGCCTCTGGTTTGGGGGCGACTTAAATGTGGTGGGCTCTGATTTTGCATCAACCGACATCAAGTGTTTCATCACGGAAGCTGGTGTTGTGCTGATATTTTCTCTCTCCCTCCTGGGAAATCCGCGCTGACACCAACGATTGCATCACGTTTGCACGCGTCTTTCATGTGGGCACAGACTTGGCACAACAGCTGGCCTGTCAGGAGGTGTCATTTTAGCAAAAGGAGCCGGTGGCAGCCGCTTTCAAACCCGCATCCCCCGCTGCTCGCCTCTGAACTGCTGAACTCCAGATGGTGCTGACTCGCTGACTTATTAAAGATTTAACCAGGGGGGAGTCTGCCAACGTGCCCTTGACCCTAAGAGCTGCGGGTTGGTTCTGCAACTGTATGGGCAGAGTGACAAACGGCATCATGGGCCTGGCTTCACAGTGTTGACAGCTCGAGAAGTATTGTGTCTTGTAAATTACCCAGCACCAACTGTCGCTCACTGCTGCCACTTGCTGCCCACACAACACAGGTCAAGAAACTTCATTAGAATTTCTGCTGTGTAAAAAAAAATGTTTTTCATTGTCACACGGAGAGGTCAAAACTTCAGCTCAAGGAAGTGACTGATGACCACTTGGTGAAGGTGCCCTCAGCTTCGCCTTTAGGCTACAGCAAACCCACCCCAGTCAATCTTTAGTCCAGGTGTCTCAAAGCGGTGCTTGAAGCGCCGCAGTTGGTGCAGGAATTTGTTCCAACCAGTCACCTTTTCGCCAAACAAGTATCTCGATTGCTGTCCACTTCTGTCACAGTCTCTCATCCTCTCGTGTCAAAAACATCTGCTCACCCAAAACTTTTTCCGATCTTCTTCTCTCTGCTATATTTGTTTCAGTATATATATATGCTTCGGGTTCTGTCTCGGGTGGGTCTGCGTCTTAGGCGATGTCCTTTTTTTCTCCTCAGCTGGCGGACCTCTGCTCAAGACAACGCAGTTTTGTATCAGAAAGACTCCAACCAGACGGCCACAGTTTGCCGACAGCGGCACAAGAAACATGTCAGAGTCGAATCACACTTCTGCGCCAGTGCGCCCCACCATTAACATGTTAAACGTGAACAAAATAAATATCTCAAACGTTTGCACTCACCTAGCGCTAAGCCTGCCATGGCCGCCTGACTGGAAGTGGCGAACTTTCTCCGCCTGGTGATCTCACCGGTGTAGATGCCGGGATAATGCAGGGGAGTAGAACAGTGTGATACACGCTGGAATGTCACCAAACATCTGTGGTTTCATTGCTCTGAAGCTAGTTTGCCCATAAATATCCTCATATGTTTAAGCCACAGGCGAGAAAGGGGGAGCGGTTAGTCCTGAAATGACGCTGTGAGTATCCAATCACAGGACGCGTAGTAAGTCGTGAGGCTGCTGTCCCCAGCTCGTGACTTGACTGACTATCTATCAACTATCTATCAACTATATGTGTCCGTACACTCTGAGGCACCTGCTCCTGCACTGTTGCTGCTGAAGGCCTTGGACATGACACAAGCAAGCTGAATTCTGATTGGATGAAAACTCTAACCTGGAAAAACAACACTGGGATATATACTATGACATGAGTATGATTATTATATACACGATATATATATGATATATTTGGAGAAAATACATTAAAAATCACTTCACTTTTGTCATAAATGTGCTCATGATTTCGGGTTATGTGAGGCCAGCAGAGAAGGCCTCGCTGGCCCCGCCGCCACTGTGCTAATCTCTCTGAACCAGTTGAATATAAGCGCACAGTGTTCACTTCAGCGCCCGATTCACCTGTCAATATGTATCATGTTACGGCTGATCGTTCTATCTTGACTCCATAGGAGAAGAGTTGGACACAAATAAACATTTACTTGTCTGGATTACACCCAATGTGACAGCGAAACGGAGCTCTGGTGTCAGGAGCCGGAGAAATTATATCCCACAGTGACAAACAACAGCAGCTTATTTCAAGAAAATGATGCTATTTCCAGTGACAGGTTGGCTCCCAGAGGAGTCGTGTGTATGATGTTTTGAAGGAGTAATGGAGGTTAGATCCTGCAGGTGCAACAACTACACACCTTGTGGTAGCTATTACCCCTGTGGCTCACCTGTCGCGCTAAATAAAAGCAAGTGACAAAGTAAATATCTAACTTTGCAGAGTGACTCAACAGCAAGCGTGGAAGCAATCTCCTCATGGAAACGTGTGTCATCTAAAAATCTGGCCAGCGCCACCTCCAAAAACACTTAAATAATAGAAGATAACGACTCGGAAAATAGTGGAGGAGATGGGAAAATGTGCGTTTAAGAAACTATGACAGCATCTTTGACTGGAAAGGAAAGTGGCAGGATGTTGCTCTGGTGGGATGGAAAGTCCAGAGAAAAAGCCATTAGGGGCCTCAGGCAGAGCACAGCATGCGGTCATGCTCCAGTTAACGGAGTCCACCAGAGGTTAAGTGGGCTTTAACTTCACTTCAAAAACTTGAGAGGTACATGTCCTGGCAGAGAAGATGAACATGCTGTCTGACAGTTTCTGTGTGTCCACGGCTGTCACTGTGATTTTGACGTTCTTAGTCGAAGAGCAGAGCGAGCCGCTGCGAACACGCTGCCAACGCCGGATTGTGACCACCAGGATCAGAGGGAGTTTGGACTCCTCGCGTCTTTTTCACCCCGCGGCGACGTGCACCTGACCAGAGCGACGCTTCAGCGACCACAGCCCTCTCCGAGGAAGTGACCTCAATACATCCAATAACGCTGCTCACACAGGCGAGACGTCCTGTGAAGATTGGAGGCAGACTGGAGTCGCACATTCAGTGGAAATTAGTACAAGATTCTAAGTGCAGAAAATGTCACGGCGGAATGTTACAGCTAATGAAGAAACGATCAAACTTGAATCGGGATGGTGCTTCTTTTTTTTTTCTTTCTCTTCTTCTGCTTTGCAGCAACAAACTTTCCCAACCAAGTTTTCTCCAAGTCAAACTCCAGCTGTGACTCTTGATGTTCATTCCCCTCTTTTCCTTATTTCCATCAGCTGTTGCCACAGCAAGTTCTCTACCTCCCTCTTCATGTCCTCTTTAACCAAATCCACCAAGCCCTTCCATCCTCTTCCCCACATGTCCAAACCATCTCGCCTCCCGAGCGTTGACTCTGAACTTCTCCTCATGAGCCGTTCATTTCTAGATTTGACCTGTGCTACTTGCACCCAAGAGGTCATTGCTTACCAGCAACAAAAGACTCTTCCCAAGTCTGTTGAGCCATACGATAAAAGTAGGTCAAAGCTGGAACATCAACATGACAGAGGGTGCTGTCTCAGGGTCAAGCAGACCCTTCAGAGACTCTATCACCAACTCATTTCACTTGTTCATCAACCACATATGTAAATCATCTGCTTCACTCCCATCTTTGCCTCTACTCACTACATCACAGATCACCCCTGACAGTCATCTCCACCCATTCAACATTCTTCTCTCTCCTTCATCTCTCTCCTCAATGTCTTCCTCATGAGAGTCAATATAAGAAATCTAGTTCTCACACTGGTAGCTCCCCATTAAATAGTTTTTCTATACCCAAAATAGGTTTATGATCTCAACCCTAAATCCTTCAAAAGTCTTTGCCCTTCTGTCTTAGCTTTTTTCTTAAAGCAAGTGCTGCTTATAATAATCATACAGTGGGATGATTTCCACCACACCACTTACTTCAAGGTTTTCATTCTATTCACTGATGTTATTGAAGGTACAGTAGTCTGCTCTTCACTGCTCAACACATGAGTTATGGAAGCAAATGTTTATGTTTCTTCATTTAACTATTTTTTGAAGTCTTGTTTCAGGAGTGACAAGTAATATTCCGCAATATGTATCAAGTAAATCTAGTCCTGTTTCCTTTGGCTTGTCGATCATTGATGAGTAAAAATATTCTGAAACTTATGATGCTGTAACTCAAGTTTCCAAACGTTTGTGTTTTCGGGTCAGGAGAGCCAAATCGACTCTAAAACTCTTCATCTTACTTAGTATCTTCATCTTACATCTAACATTAGTCGCACGGCTCCAACAGTATTTTGCATTTTGCTTAAGTTTAATGGGGTTCTAGAAGAACAGGAGCTGCTGTTTTGGTGTCTATAAAGCAGGTGGTGGCAGATAAATAGAGCTGCTGGATGTGATTTGAGCAGTTTACTGGGGTTTGTGAGCTGCATGGCCAGTTGACAGTGTGAGATCCTGCGTGTCGGCTGCTGTTTTTCCACAGAGATGCTAATCATCCAGCCAGGTCTGGAGGCATGGTTAAATGTCACCCAGTTCTCTGGGTTCTTGCCCTCTCACAACCCTCTCTCTCATAGACCCACAGCGCCCCCTGCCGAGGTAACGCACATAGGCACACAAGCTCCACCGTGAGAAACAAGTTTGACATGAATTCGTCTGTTGTTTTGCTTCACTTGGTTTTCATTTCATTAATTTGAATAAAAAGAACACTTTTTCAAAAAACACACAACAATGTCGAGAATTAAAACAGACTTTATTGTAGCACTGAACAGGGTAAATTCGGTTTGAACGGAATTGTATGACACTGTTACCCCGAATCGTCTGATATGACACAGCTGATTTAAAAAAAGAAAAAGAAAAAGGCAGCAGTAAAACACAAATACCCTCATAGAGTATATAGATGATCACTGAAGGCATCAAAGCTGTGAATGAATACATATGGAATTGTTTAGTAAACGAAGAAGTGAGTTACGACTCAAAACATGTTTTATATTTTAGATTCTTCAATACAGCCACCCTTTGCTTTGATGACTGCTTTGCTCATTCTTGGCATTCTGGCGATGAGCTTCATGATGGAGTCACCTGATCAGGTTTTCCAACAGGTACAGTAACTCCATCACGAAGCTCACTAAGAAGGCCAGAGTGAAGTAAAGGTGGCTCCTTCCAGTCGAGTCTAAAATACTTTTGTTTTTTGATCCCATTAAAAAATGGACTTAAAGATCTAAAATTCATTCCAGATACACAATTTTCTCTCAAACATTGTTCACAAATCTGTCTAAATGTTTGACAGTGAGCACTTGTGCTTTGCTGAGATGATCCATCCCACCTCACAGAGGCTCAGACTGTCCACAATAAAAGGCTACATTGAAATGTGCAGTTTTGTCTCATAGCAAAATGTCCCAAGCATTGAGGGAGTATGCAATTTTAGCATGCTGACAGCACGAATGTCACCCAGGTTTGTTGCTCCTGCATTGAATGTTCCTTTCTCCACCATAAGCCGTCTCCAAAGGGCTTTCAGAGATTATGGCAGTGCATCCAACCGGCCTCACAACCGCAGACCATGTTTAACCACTATACCACTGTGCTGACATGACCTGATCTTGAAAAGTGAACACAAAAGACTTGACATAAAACCAGAACACCATCTGTATAAAGGTGAAACGTTGTTGTTCACCCCTTTAGAACGATGGGTTTTAGATTGGTGCTGCATTGTGACACTGGTTACCGAAATAATCAATATTTAGCAGTGGCTTCGAAACTTTTGGTCAAAGATATTTACATAGTGATCGTTGACAGCATAATTTTAAAATTATTTTAAAAAAATACACTTGATAAAACCCATTAGACATTGATAACCTACTGGATAAAATACATTAAAATCTTTTAAAAACCTAGCTGAACGGAATCAGAGTTAAAAATGGAAAATGGAAATCTCACTCAACCATTCTTAGGACACATGATGTTCAGTTGTTGGCTCAAAGGTTAACAAGTTTTTCTTTCTTTTGCCACAGTTTCTTCTGGGTAAAGCTCGCTGTGCAGTTCCTTCAGCCGCTTCTTTACCTCACTGGCATCAGGGCGGTCCACTGGTGTTTGAGACAACATCAGACTGATGATTTTGCTCTGCAACAAAGAAGCATGGATGGAATCATGATATAGTCAGACCCTGCAATGTTGGATCTCCTGACTGTAGGCGCTAAATTTTGCCACTGGATCAAAGTCCCTGGCACCTGACCTTGTCTTCTGACCCTGCCACTGGTTTCTGTGAGTCTGCACTCTCTACCTGCAAGTGGATTATCGACATCCACATGTCTGACACCTGGACATCTGACCATTGGTGCATACACCAACATGTGGTTCCGCAACACTTCTGGGGGCCCTACCTACCCGCCCACCATTGTGTGCTCAATAGAAGAGGGAACCTTTATCTGAATCTTTCCTGCCAGTAGATCATTTCCTGCCTGACAGTCTGCCATCCAAAAACAAACAAACAAAACAAACGGTAAAAAGTGGCAACTTTTATTTGCGTGTGATTGGGGGGAAAAAAAGCAATACTATACCTCAGTAGGAAAAAACTTAGAGAATCCTGGTGGAAATTTCTGCCTTCTGACATCATTCCAAATCTGTGTTGCAAGCAAGGCAGGCGATAATAAGTACATGTCCGTAACAAGGTTTCACCCAATATACCATGACACAACCAAACCCACTTTATCTCTTTCTTGTCCAGTGTAGATGCTCCAGAAGAGTTCAAAATAAATCAGACCCAAGGAGAAAATATCCGCTTTCCGTTCACAGACGTACGCGCTGACCTGTGATAAACAAGACCAATATAAGGCAGGGTGCAGAGTTTCAGTTGGATCACTGGGATCGACTCATCACAGCTGTTTAGTGAATGACATTATTTGAGTGCAATGCATGACCCTTCAGAAACACACAATTTGAAGTGAATCCTTTGAAGCAACATGCTCAAAAATCCACGCCATCCTCTTCCATTGACTGTATTCCTGGACTCAGAGTCTTTGTTCAACGCAGGCAATAGTTAGGACAAGTCTTGTCTCCACCTCTTGATACCTCAGACACCTAACCCTAAAGTTCCAATGATGCTTCCTTACTTTGGAAAGTAAAAAAACCTCAAGCATTCTACCTGCTCAGGGGCCATGTAAATTGGTGTTCCTTTGAACATGGCTCTCTCCCGCTCATTTTCACTGTCATCATCGATCTCCTCTGTGACCAGACCAAAGTCCCCGATCTTAACTCGGTCTTCCTGCCCGAACATGATATTTGCTGGCTGCAGGAGACAAACAAGAGTCAACGCGAACATGTCCTAAACGACGTCGTACCAGCAAAGCCACCCACCTTCAGGTCTCTGTGAATGAACTGTTTGGAGTGGAAATATTCCACACCTCTGATTATTTGCTGAGCAATGGACAGACTCTCTTCTCGTCTGCTGGGATCTTCGAATGGCTTCTTCACGTTCTTAGCATTTTTCTCTTCGATCCACTTGCGCAGAGTCCTGTCGCTACACAGTTCCATCTTGATGTAAAGGTACTTCGGTGTGGTGTCAGTGGACCTGGAAGAGGAAGCCATTCTGGAGCATGGAGCATGTACATGACATGAATTGAGAAAGACTAGACTCACGTGGAAGAGCAGCTGGATGATGGAGCGTCCAAGTGGTAGAGTGAATCTTCAATCCAGCAATTGTAGTATCTCACAATGTTTTTGTGGCTGAGATCTATAAGTGCCTTTACCTCAATTAAAGTTTTTTTACTATGAAAAGGAAAAGATAAGTAAATACACATAAGTCGATTCAAATACAGACAATGGCTTCTCCTGTCTCTCTCTAGTACAAGTGTGGCAGAACTATTTCTTTGGTTGAAAACATAAAACTTAAACTCACTCTTTGAACTTCACAATCTTTATGGCAAATTTCCTGTCCACCAGCTTCTCTCTGGCTCTGTACACACGGCCAAATGCCCCTTTGCCGATGCGTTCAATTGAGTCAAAGTCAGACATAAAGCTGAAGAGGGAAAGTAGAAATTGAAAAAAAAGATACATTACAATAACATTATCAGTGAAACAAACACAAAAAACTCTTGGTGTCTGGTGTGTTTAGCCCATATTGTTTCAGTGCTCAAACAGTCTCTCTGAGTTGTGTGATGGAAAAATTATTGATTCCATAACAGTTGAAAACTGAAACTTAATCCGGCCAAAAACCTTCGGTGGCCAAATTTTTGGTGCAACATATTGACCAACTTTAGATGTTCCGTCTTTTCCCTGGATGCGGAAAAAGCATTTGACATGCTTGAGTGGGATGATCTTTGGCAACGCTATACAGATTTGATTGTGAAAAAGAATTTATTCAGATGGTTAAAATATTAAACCGACAACAGACAACAATTAAAGCAGTTATTTTCATAAGACTGAACATCAGATATCATTATACGTTGAGGATATTGTTCAATATTTAAGAAGCACCTCACAATTTGAAAATTGTATTTCTATTTCTGGACACAAAATTTAAAAAAAACCATTTTGGCCATGACTAATGTATTTTTATATTTCAACTCCAAACTCTATATAAACAGTAATATAAATATATATATATATATATATATATATATATATATATATATATATATATTGACCAACCTTGAGATGACTTGCTTGTTGTCGTTGGAGGCTTTTCCTCTCAAGTCAGGCCTCTAACAATGTAAAAAACAAACGAAAACTCAGTTAAGCCAATGAACTATTTGAAATGACTGCATTGTACCTCCTTTGTCGCTTCTTTTGGAACAGCGTTTTTGAAGTTTGCAGCCAGTCTGGGGAGAAAGGGAAACGTCAGTAACGGTGACTGATATCAAGAAAATATATGAGTCGATGGAAGTTCGTACATTCTTTTGGGCTTCACGTCAGGAGCTTTAATCTGAAAATCAGAAGTATTATTAGAAGTCGTCATTTCCCTTCGATGTAAAGTGGAAGAGTAAAGTGATTCCTACCTGTGGAGAAGATGCCGAATCTTTAAACACGATAAAACTGCCTGAAGTTGACATCATGGCAGGGTGTTCTGGCTCACTTGTATCCCTGACGTCACAAACAGTTTTGCCATTATCAGGTGTATCTGCATTGTGTTGCGAAACATTACAGCATGAAGGTTAAGTTACCCTGATCTCACTGGGGTGGAGGAGCCGCACGGTGACCCAACATCAGATGACGTCCAGGATGTCTAAAATGAAGATGATTTCATTGACTAAAAGCATGTCATACATCATTGAACCCAGGGGTTCTTACCCTTTCAAGTAATACAACTGAATCATTTTCATTACTCTTGATTTCATCTGTGATTTACGCGACTTACACAAACCAAAATCTTGTGAAATGACATGAAACCATGTGATCATTGCAAAGATATTTGTCAGAGAAAAGACCAACAGGCAGTAGCACCAAATTTACTAAAGAAAAAAAAATACACTTGATACAAACTGTTGAGAAAATGGGAAAAACTGCCTAAAAATTCTAAATAAAATAAATATAATAAAACAATGTCTAAATACCAGAAAATAAAAATCATATCTTTTATTTAAACTCCAAAGATGATATAAGTAGAGTGTAAATGAAAGTATTGGACCAGGTGCTTTCATGTCTTTATCATTTTTTCTTTTCCAAAACTTCTCCATAGTTGGTAACTATCACAGATTCGCAGCTGTCAAGTCAATTCAGTGACACACTACTGCCACCAAACTTGGCTCATGTATTAAAGCTGAACCTCTTGCGGCCCAAAGGTGTAAAACAAAAAACTTTTAGTGGCCTTCTAGGGGGCGCTCGCGACTCGAACATGTGCCCGGGCCCTTTGGTTAATAATCACTGATTTAACTTATAAATTAGACCAAATTAAAAGTGGGGAAGGGAAGGGAATAGCCAAAATAATAATAATAATAAATTGACATATAATAAAACAATCCACTCACTGCCATGAATGTATAGATAAGACACACTTGATGGACTGCATTGGCAATAGATTAATAGACTTCCCCAGCAATGTTTATGTCTAAGATGTACTAAAAACTGAATTTGAATGTTTTTGAAAAAAAAACAAAAAAAAACAAAAGAGGTCACAAGTGATGACTCCCTATTTTTAGGATTGATTTTCATTGGACATGACTCATCAGTCAAGATGGGACTTACTTGATCCCGTCTATATTGGTCAAAAGCTGCTGGTTGAAAACTGGAAGGCCTGGCTGGATTTTATGTAAAATTGTCATGGATTCCCTAAATGAAGTCTCAAAGAGACATGAGTAAGAGGGTTGGGATCACTGCAGTCAGAGAGATAGAGTCAAACAGCTGGAAGTGGAGAAGAGGAAACATGGTGGTACCTTGCTGTCTAAGTCTGACTGCTCACTAATGGCATTCCACGCTTGTTGCGCTGCGTTTTGTTTGGCCTCTTTAATGTTCCCTCCTTCACCTGGCAGGTACTCTTTGTCACCGATTACCACTTTGTAGCAAAATCTGTACAAGCAGGGACAGAGACATCTTTTTTTCATGGGTGAGTTGCTCCAAACATGTCTAGCTCTGACGCTGATGTGGTTCAGTACCTAAGCTGATGAGGCAGACCTCCTCTCTGCTCCTCGGTGATCTTGAAGTGAAGCCTCTTTCTCTGACAGTACTCATTGAGCTTTCCAATGTAATTCGTGCCGACAAAGCTCTCATCCTCAGACGCTATGCTCAGATTCATCAAACGGCCCCTAGTGCGACACACACCACGCATTAGAACCTGGAGTGTAAACAGTTACAGGTGCTCATTTGGTACTCACTGGATCTCAGACACATCTCCCACAGACTGTGGACTTGCTCGACCTGCTGCCTCGCAGGACTTGAAAGCAAAGGTTTAGTAGGAGTTTAGCTGAGACAATTACGTTATACTGTACAATGGAAAATAACACGTTTGCTCGGTGAGTCACTTTGGAGAGGTGCTCCTGGGTTGCACCACGCAGTCCCAAACACAGAAAGAAACATGGATCCCTCTGATTTTTCATGTGTCTGAGCAAACCCACAAACTCTCTGAGCGGTCACCCGGACCCCTGTGAGCGACCCGTCGTCGGCTGTGCCTGTCATCGTTTATAATAGTGTTAAAACATTTAAAATATTTGTGTTATTCACACTGAGGAATGGAACATGTGTGAGATTTTATATGTTTTTTTATTTAAAAAATAAAAGCATTCAATTGTTTTTGAATTATATACATATATATTATAGATATTCTTTCACTGACAGCACAGTTAATTTCCTCACCTGACTAGTGAGTAGTCTCTGTGTATTCTAGTCTGAAACCTGCGCTGCTACGATTCTCTCTCCTGTGCGTAACTCCGCCGCCCCAACTGGCTCAGTGCATGTGCCCATTTAGGACCAAACACGACCGAGAAATCAGCTCTTAAACATCAGCCAACTCCAATAGTTCACTTCAAATAGCAGCTATTTTAGTTGCTGTTAGTTCTAGTGTGTATGTGGCGGTGTCACTCGGCGGACGGTCTTAAGCGCCACTGCACCGAAGGACCTGTGGAAACTGCCGGTCAAGAACACAAAAACATGACTTCATTCTGAGGCTCAGAGATCCGGCTCAAATGACCAACCTTGGCCGGGTCTCTGTGTGTGGCCCGCCATGAGATTCCTATAACTAGACTTACCATTGTTCTGTTGGGCGAACTGAGCATGTCGAAAGCTATTTTGGCTGCCGCTTGTTTTGCCTCCTTTTTAGTCATCCCTCTGGCTTCCAGGTACTCCGTGTCTCCGACTTTATACCTGCAGCAAAATCTAACATGGCACACATTATGTCAGTGAGACATCTACTATCATGTTTTTACTCATGCACACTCACGGCGCCGGGACATTTGGGTCCGGGCGTGTTGACTGAATGGGATTCACAGACAGCCTGCGGTCCTGTCCATACACATTGAGCAAGGATACGTAGTCCTTGGTAGGGGTGTGATCGACAGAAGTAACTGATGCCTCTGACACGTTCGTTCTCTACAGAAACGTAAACATGAAGAGCAGATTAGATCACAGACAACTTCAGTTACAGTCAGGAATCTCACCGAATCCTCAGACTCCTGCCGCAACATCTCCAGGGCATTTTTAGCTGCGTTTTGTTTGGCTTCTTTCTTGTTCTTTCCCACACCATCAGGGCATGGAACTCCGTTTACAGTCACTCTCATGACAAAGCTGTTGAAGACATCACCGAATTAAAAGTGTGAGAATAGATGGGGTTGCTTGAACTCAAATGGATCTTTACAGGAAAGTACTGCATAAGACATGACAGCACTGGCAAACACAATTGAAAATGGACATAGCTGAAATATACATTTCAGAGATATACTTTGAATTCATTTCAAATACTCTCTAAATTAACTCTCCGTAATTCACCAAATAATAATAGAGTGATGAGCTTGGTATGAGGAACTCAGGAACATAGGGACGCACCTTACTTAATAACAAGAGTCAACGCAGATTCCTGTTGACTCACACAAGCGTCACACTCATCGTGGAAAAACTTAAAATGAATTAAGCAATCAGCAAATCCCATGTAACCCGCCATGAAAGGAAACCAAGCGATATCTGAGCTGAACTATTGAGGATAGCAGTCTTCTTCAGGACTGATAATAATAATAATAATAATAATAATAATAATAATAATAATAATAATAATAATAATAATAATAATAATAATTCCAGCGCTCTGTAATAATGATAATAATGAGAATTAGTGCTGTAATTTTAACGCGTTAATTCAATTAATTAATTACGCCGCAATTTAACACTTTAAATAACAAATTAACGCAATTAATTCTGAGTGTCAACGGTTCTTCATTTTGCCTCATTTAGAGGCGTGTTATATTTCTATTATTCATTTTTGAATTGCTATATTGAGCTTTAGTACCTATTTGAGACAGCCTTATTTTATTTCAGAATTTTATTTATTGAACTGAATCGCTGTATTTGTTTTACATTTTTGAAAACAGCCTTATTTTATTTATTTAACTGTATTACTGTTTGTTTTACATTTTTGAAGACAGAGCTTTATTTCATTTTTTTCACAGTATTGCTGTATTTGTTTTACATTTCTGAATAATGCACCTGGCCTAACTGGTTTGTGGATGTGCTTGACCTTTACTTTTGGATTTCATTTATGAAGCACAGTTCACCAATAAATAAAAAAATGATTTCAAATCTCCTCTTCTTACTGTATTCAATTGACTACATTTTTTTTTATATCCTAGAACTCAAATTCTCTATCAGGAGACTTTAGCAGATATGACATAAAAATACGATTAATTCATAACAAAATCCTGTCATTAATTCCATTTTTTTATCGACTGACAGCACTAATAAGAATGTGTTTTTATTCTTTTCCAGCTGTTCTCTCGTGTTCACTTCCTGTTCCGGTAAAACGGACTTCAAATTAAAATCACACCAACTACGAGAAGCTTATTACATACTGTAGGTTTTTGTACACAGTTAATAGAACATACCGAGGAACGAACACATGAGTAGATGGTGAAACACGTCAAAAGCAAACTGTAATTGAAGTACGCCTGTAATACGTACATGTCAGATGAGTTAATAATTAAGTAATAACGTTCCCTGTTACAGCCACTATCTGTCCGTTGAGAGGGGGCTGATGACGCCCGTTGCTTTCACCCTTGTGATCTGTGAATCCCACGTCGTGACACAGCCATACACTCGAGGCAACTCACGTCTTGATGTGATCTGGTCCCTTCGCGTCCACGTCCTCATAGGTGACCACGGCACGTTCACTCTGCATGTACAGGTTCAGTTGGGCGACGTAGTTGTTCGAGTCCATCCTGCTGTTGGTGAAGTCAAGAGTGAATATGGCGAGTCGACTGGGACTCCCACTATTGAAAAACCTGAGTCACCCTCCAAGCTTTAGTTTCGTTTTCAGCGATGACTTTCGTTTTCCGCTGAATCCCGACTCTCAACTTCCGTGCTGTCGCACTTGGCAAGCAGATATTTGACTTGACGCTGCTGTATCGGTCACGCCAAAACACTGAAACGACAAAACAGCACTCTCAAGCCACATGACACGCACTGTATTTCTCTCCAACAACTGCCATTGGGACGTACAGCAAGTCGAGACCCTGACTCTTCCAGGTGAACTCTGTGCGTCCTCTGCGGTTTTTTCCCCTTTTCCCTCTTTTCCCCAAGAATCACACGATTGGTCAGTGCGTTCTTCGACGGTCCTACAAAGATGACCCCGCACCTAATGTCTTAATTCTGTTGTGCGAATGCTAAACAGTTTTTTTTTTAGGTAGAAACACATATTTCAACAGAATAAAAAAGACTGGACAGGATTTACGATGTTATTTGTCAAACATTTATGCATATTAGGTGTTTTTTGATTTACAAACAAACAAATGAAGAAAGTGACATTGAGAGCAAAAGTCAGAGCAGTGAGGGAAAAAAACTGTGAACCATTAAAAAATACGAAAAACGCAAACTTTTCCGATAACTTTATTCAAAATCTGACTGTTTGCAGAAATGAAGCAGTTGTTTTGTTTCACTTCTGTCGACACAAATCTGATTCCACAGACTGGAACAGCGACGTTGCTTTAAATTCTTAAATGTCCAGCACTGTCAAAGGTGTAATTTGACTCCACTATTAAACCAGAGGAGAGTCTGTTTACTTCATATATGTTAAGATTACCCAAACCTTCTATACATGTTGTCAATGTACTGTACATATATAACTATACAGCAACTTCACTAACTCAACTGAAAGGATTTGATGTGCACTTTTGTTCTGTCGTGCATTTTCTTCTCCTCAATGTCATTTTTTAGATACCATTGTACACCATTACAACGGTCACCACAGCCGCCATCGTCTAACAGTGTCACAAAATGTGTGAAGCCATCACACAATATTTAATTAAAATGTTCCTTCCCACAATGGAGAAGAAACATGACAAAATGGATTAATATCTATTTCACTAAAAGAACAAATGAAGAGCCCATAACTCAAAGCATTTTATTATAACAAAGAATTGTTTGTTGACATCAGAGACCAGAGAACTTTTGCTAAGCTAATAAAAAAAAGTATATACTAAAACAGCCCGATCATAGAACAGTTGTGATCATTCGTGGTCAGCTGCTGTGTCTCCAGGACAGTTTGACGACAGGTCATCTTCATCTGTAAAAGAGTAGATATGGTAAAAAAAAAAGAGAGAAGGAAAAGAAAGGCAGCAAAACAAGAATTGCTTCACGTACCATTATAGGTGGTGCCACACCAGATGCAGTAAAAATGCACTCCTCTCAAGTAGGACGTCAAGATTTGCAGTTTGTCAAATGACTGAGAGAGAGAAGTAGTCATTATTTATCAAGCACACAATCCAAGCTGGACCTAGTAGTAAATGGCAATAGACAATTGAACATCTATCAAGGGTAAACAGTGCATTCAGTGCATGGAGGCTATCCAACGCGCTGATACATTATAAACATTCTAAACGTATTAGATGTAACATGGCAATTTTAACATCTGCTATAAATTTAACTTAAAGGAAGATGTTATGAAAACAATGCAGGGAAGGCGCCTCAAAAATATTGGCGGAGTTAAGACTGACTATAGTTAACTTGTTTTTAACAAGTTTGACAGCCAGAGTTTAACTTTAGATAAGAGAATATAAAGTGACCACTCAGTCACAGAGGACTGCAGTCTGTCCTTGCTACTTAGGTAGAGAGGTGGGGAACATCCTGCACAGACTGAAGGACTTTCAAACTCAACAAAGGACACAGGTTAACTCCAAACCCAGGGTTGCATCAAGGTTGATTCAAACCCCAGACCTTCTTGTTGTTGCTACATGGGCTGGGAACTACCAGTAAAACAACTACGATTAGAGTTCTAGGGTGATTCTTCACTAGAAAAGCGGGGTGTTCAAGCAACAGCACCTTCAGTAATGCTGCGTTCGGGTCACCTGATCCATGTTTTCCCAGTCACAGCGCTGGGCTGTGACTGAAAGAACAAGCTCAAGCATCTCATGAGCTTCCTCCACAGCGTGTGAAGCGCGACCATATGGAGGTGGCTCAATGTGATAAGAAGCGAGTCGAGAAGTGGCTAGTCAAGATGTGAGGCGTTTACTGCCCCATTTTTGCTTATAAAACTTGAATTTCATTACGAACGGGGGAAGTACATAATATGTAAATGAAATAACTGAATACAGACTGTTAATTCTGAGGCCTCCTCCTCCTCTTTTTTATCATCCTCTTCTTCTTCTTCAGCATCGTCTAAATTTGTTTTGGGCCAGTACCATTCCTCCCTTGGAGCTGTGATACCCTGAATTAAAAAAAAAAAAGTTAAAAGAGTTTGTGACAAAGCAATGTGCAGTGTGAGATCATTTTAGACTTCTAGTGCTGTATATTAAAAATGTTTTCTACCTTCTGGCTATCAAGCTGCTCACAGGATCGTTGACTCCTCCTTAGATCGCCCTCAATTTTTTTCTCCTCTCGCTCAGTCCTTACTCTTGATCTGAAATATTTAGTTGTCTTCAATGAAGCAATACAAGCTATAGCTTCCACGTTACAAATCATCAGTCTCCTGCGCGCATTGATGAGCTACTTCACATGACAATTGTACACTTCACCTGAAATCTTGCAACGACTTAGTCTCATTCTGTTGCTTGGCTCGTACTTTCTGTCGATAGTCTTCTAGTGCCTCCTCAGCTTTCCTCTTCTTTGCCTCCTCCATTCCGATTCCTCCTCTGTCTGGTTCACAAAATATATTAGCTTCATACTTCAGACTAAAAAAAGGTGAAACATTTAATTCCCTACCATTTTTAATGTTCAACGGAATTGGCTCAACTCTTCCCGCACCTTAAGAGACACCAGGAAACAATGATGAGCTCATGCAGCAAAAACATTTATCAATGCTTTCAGATACGCACCCTGCTTCCCAAGTCCCTGTCCTTCCTTGTAACCCATTTTCTGTAGAAGTGCAAATCCCTTGTTCTGGTTGCTAATGGAGCTTTGTAGAGCGGCTTCTCTGCTTTCTCTTTCTTGCTCCTTGTAGCTCTTCTGGCGGTTTTTGATGTTCAGTTCTTTATGCTTCTCCTCCCGCTTTATTGCAGCCTTCACACGGTGCACCATGTTGACACCAGGCTTCACATCTTGACTAAGAAAGGGAAATGAGAATTCATTTAATTTAATTATGTACAATGCAGTTAAGAACAACATTGCAGAGTGGGGAGTGAAAGAATTTCAAAAATTTAAACAACAAGTTATTGAGGAGAATATCACTATTCAAATTCACATTTACAGTATACAGCAGAGCGACATGAGTTGTTTATCCTGATGATGGACGGACTAACATTAGGTTACAGAGGAGGCTCCATGGGCCCTGATATTTGCAGATGATATAGTGATTTGAAGCTGTTATGATGGAAGTATAAGATGCAGAGAGTGAATGATGGCAGGGTGAAAGCAGCAGATGCAAATGGGAAATGGGAAAGCTGTGTGAGATGCCATGATGTGTGGCGAAGGGTCAAAAAGACCTGGACATGGACTGTTTGTTCCTCTTCCCTCTGGCAGGAGGCTACGGTCGATCCAGACCAGAATCTCATGTCTCAGGAACAGCTTTTCCCCCTCCACCATCAGACTGTCGAATTCGTGAACAGCCTTTGCCGTTTATTTTATTTCATTTAATTTTATTTTACTTTACTTTAAAACACGTTCCTAGTTGGTGGATTCCCCACTGACCATGGCAATAAATTAAATTCTGATTCTGAAGTTGGTGAGGTTGTCACAGGGTGTTGAGAGTATATCAGAGGGTCAGCTCAGACACATTTGTTGACAGTTAGGGAGGCCAGATGTGGGAGGACACAACAGGTAAAAGGAGAAGAGGAAGACAACATTGATGTACATGGATCTGGTAAACGATGATACAGTACAGAGCCGTGTAAAAGTGTAACTGGGGTTGATGCACAAGATAGGCTTGTTGTGGCAACATCCGACAGCAAATATTTATTTACTTGAAACCCCCCAATAGTGGAACTCAAAGCGTTACATAGGAGCCAGACAAGCTTTCAAACTATGATACCGAATCAAATAGTCGATAATTCATTCCAAACATCATCCGTGTTTCACGTTGGTCATATTCCTTTCGATATTGACCGGATCGAAAGTCGGATCGACACGACAAACAACACCTAAATAACTTACATTGCATTTAGAATCGCATCTGACATGTAATCATCTTCTTCGTCCGACATCATGAACGTGACGGTGTTTTGATTCCGGAGAAAGAATTGGTTCGTCTGCTTTCGGCTTCCGGTGAAAAACACGACTTGAAAAAATGGTTCTGAATTCATTACAGCCATGGCAACCAAAACAACTAGCCCCCTTTTTCCTTGTTGAAATCGAATAGCCGAAATGCCTTTTCTTTTAAACGATGATTAAAAATCGTGGTTAATGCGCCATTCTATTATATATCGAATATTTATATAATTATATAATTATATAGACTTATATATGGATTACAAGTCTCGCAAACTATTGCACCTTTTACGGTTTTACTCGTTGCAGCGGAATAATGGTGTGGGCCATCAAAATATGCAAAACGTTAAACTAAAGTAAAAATAAAGGAACTCGCCCAGTTTCCCATCGGACAGTGGTTGACGTGACACCGCCGCTCCTTGTCGTCATTCATCAAGGGTTATCGAAGAACAGGTAGATTCTTCCTTACTTGACATGAAACAGGAGTTGTCTGATTGAAATCTAGTATACCTCTGAAGGTGTTGTTTGTAGGGTTTTCACGTGGTTTATGCGTGTGCTAAGTTCTTCATGTAGCTTGTCCTACGTAGAAGATGTTAGCCCGAGCTGCTAACAGCTGGAGGCTGTCAACAACGATGTGCTAACCGAATATAGCTAACCATTTACGTCACTGTCAAGTTCTGACACTGCTTATTGTTCTTATTGTTTTGATGTGGCTGACAACAGGCGTCTTGTAGTTCGCGGTTATTAGAATAAAGGCTTATTAGCTTTGCTCCCATAGTGAGTATCTTTCTGTCGAGTCACTACACTCACGTATATAATATTTCTTCCTTTAACATTTGTTTCTTCTTCTTGACCACAATAACATTCTGTCTCAATTCTTGAATATTTTAGTTCTGCTATTCTTATGGTATTTCTTTTTGTCGTTATAGTAAAGTATTATTTATTTGTCACAAATTGTCACAATAAGTTAACAAAATAAAGTAAGCAAGATACATATTTTGTGTATCTTGTTCATGCTTCAAGTAATTTGAGTGATCTCAATAGAGGTTGAGTAGTGATTCATGTTTGGATTACATATTCTAGATATATTATTCTACAGTGCTGTATATTAAAAATGTTTTCTACCTTCTGAAATGTTCTATTTCTTAGGAGTCTAAAACTTATCTGGTTATTCTTTTTCCTCTACAACTTTCTGCATCTTCATTCAACATATCTCATTGGGTTTTGATACAATAAGGTCAGACTCCCCCACCTTCATCGTCACAAATATCTCTTTCATTTCCTCATTTACCAAATGATGTGGATAAGAATGCACCTCAGTGGTTTTTTTCCCCTCTTTTTTGTGTTATTGCATTGCTAACATTATTCGCCCACTGTCTAGCAACTCTCTGAACCAACTGGGTCTAACTTCCCAAACTCCAAACTCCAGGAGTTTTCCCCCAGGCTTTTTCTTATCTTGTTCCACATGTTGATATTTCCTTTCACTGTGTTTTGTTAAATCACTTTGCTTCTTCCTATGACAGAGAGGGGGTCACCCAACAGTTGCCCCTTAATATTTAAAGTTCCCGAAGCAAGGTCTTTGCCATGGAGCTGGCCCACAGTCTGCTGCTCAATGAAGAAGCCCTAGCCCAGATCACCGAAGCAAAAAGGCCTGTCTTCATTTTCGAATGGCTCCGCTTCCTTGATAAAGTCCTGGTAGCAGCAAATAGGGTATTTGTTGTTTTTTTTCTTCTGAATTATCTTCTCTTGGTGTCTCACTTGTCTTTAACCTTGTGCTTGTGTTTCAACCACAGGTGGATGTGAAGGAGAAGCAGAAGAAGCTTGTGGAGCAGTTGACAGGGCTGATTAGCAGTTCTCCTGGTCCCCCAACAAGAAAACTTTTGGCCAAAAATCTAGCAACCCTCTATAGCATCGGCGACACCTTCACTGTTTTCCAGACGCTGGATAAATGCAATGAAATCATTAAAAATAAGGATGACACACCTCTCTACCTTCCCACAAAATTGTAAGAGTTTTTTTGTTATATGCACAATATGAAAAAGTATACTCATTCCCAATATTAACTTTTTAACAACCAGCGATCACTGAACTTCAAACACCTATATGTTCTGTCTTTCAAATGTGTTGTTTTCCCTTCCCTGGTATTTGCAGTTAATCCTGTGTTAATCTCTGGACTGATGTTTTATATTTTGCCCAGCGGATTAAGTGAACATGATGCTGCCTAATGCTGTATTTTCTGCGTTAATGGCTTAAATGCTGGTTTCATTTTGCTCTGAATCTGAATCCACGAAGACTGTCTGCCTCTTTTAGCTGAAGCAAAATACCTTCTGCTTGTTACAAACTTATTTAATTGGACTAATGTTTACAAGACTCAGATGTTTGCACTGGAAATTGGATTTTCACAACTGTGCCAGCTTTTGAGAGATCCAGTTGATGAGTCACACAATGAAGGTGTAGGAAAAAGTTGTTGAGTCTAGGCTCTTGAGAACTCAGCAGCAGTGAGCGGCGTTTTGTCGTGATAGAGGACCAGAGATCCTTTGTTTGCTGTTAGGATGTTGATAGAGAAGGTCAGTAGGAGTTCCTCTGTTTCTTTGTGGATCTAGTGAAAGCCTATGACAAGAGAAGAAGTGTGGTATTGTATGAGGTCAGGAGCATTGGCGGAGAGGTATGCAAGGCATGTGCAGGACACATATGAGGACAGTGAGACAGTGGTGAGGTGTGCTGTTGGAATGGTGGAAGGATTCAAGGTTGGTGCAGGATCAGTGGAGATGATTGTCTGGGGCTGCGAAAACTAGAGTGAAAGGGAAGCTTCATGGCAGGACAGTAATGAACGCTATGAACGTTCAGAGCAAAAAGATGGGTCAATGAGTAAGTGGATGATGCACAGGATAGGTTAAGATGGAGACTGACTTGCTGGTGGCTAGCCCTCCCCGAGACCAGGCCCTGATGGGAATTGACAAAGATGATATTGTAAAAACAATTGTCTTCAGGGCTGCTGTGGCATGTGTTGGAGCTTTTTACGAGAAGATGGGCCGAATGCTCGGGAGCTCTTTTCCAGACACCATCAACAATCTGTTAAAGGCTTTAAAGGGTGCAGAGGTACGTTTTGATGACCCTCTCAACACTCAAGTGCATCAGGTGCAACACGAAATGTCACCTCTTATTCATCCCTGTACCTGTTCACACACTGTTTCATTCCAGTCCCAAGGAAGAGCAGAGATTCTCCTCAGCCTCCAGAAGGTGCTCTGTGGTCTGGGCGGAGCTGCGGCCTCATGTCATCGAGATATTTACAAGAACGCCCGATCTCTGCTCACCGACCGCTCCATGGCAGTGCGCTGTGCTGTAGCAAAGGTAACAAAGATATAGATATGTCAGAAAATGAAACATTTGTCTTGAACTAACTCTATTTTTCAGTGCCTGTTGGAGCTGCAGAATGAAGCTGTGTTCATGTGGACCACAGAACTGGAGAACATGGCGACCTCCTGCTTTAAGGCCCTGGAGGGTTCAAACTATGGTGTTCGAGTTGCTGTGGCTAAACTGTTGGGGACAGTCATGGCGACTGCCCTGATGCCTAAGCAAGCAGCTGGTGCGTCTGTTAGATTGATTCATGACTAGGTTTGCATGTCTGTTTAAATTTTGATGACATGACGGCACAATGTCTCCTTTTTACTGACTCAAGTACTAATCCTGGGTCTCATGATGGCTGCAAAGTTTCAGTTATAATGCTGCCATAACTCAGAAGTGCTACTGTCTGCTTGCCATTAACATTATCTCGCTGTTGAAAATAAATGTTTGATTCCGTTAAAAGGACGAAGTAACTATTAATATTGACAGTATTTCCTAACAGTTGATTAGCCTAGAGATGCAACAACAGAAACGGTGTTCAAAAAAATTCAGTCGTGAAAACGGCTGTGGAAAGATGATTTCAACTTTTGCTTACCTTCCAGTGATGCGGCAGAATGTGAAGCGGGCCACACTGGAGGAAGTGTTTGAGTTAATGTCCACCGGCTTCCTGCGTGGCGGCTCTGGCTTCCTGAAGAGTGGAGGGGAGATGTTGAAAGGGGGAGCCTCTGTGAGCAGGGAGGTGCGGGTGGGCGTCACACAGGTAAGGAGGTCTCCTCAACGAAGACATGTACTTTTCCTAACTCAACCTTCTTCCAGGCTTATGTTGTATTCGTGACCACGCTTGGCGGTCAGTGGTTGGAGCGCAACTTTGCGACGTTCCTCTCACATGTCCTGGACCTGGTGTCTCACCCGCGGGCCACGCAGACGCATGTGGAGGCGGTTTATTCTCGCCGATGTGTCTCCTTCATGCTGCGGGCCACCTTGGGGGGCTTGCTCGGGGAGAAGGCGCAAATTGCTGCCGGCAAAGAAATCTGTCAAGCCATCAGCAAGCAAATGAGGGCTGTGGGTAAGGAGGATGGGGGGGAAATATCACGGTTCAGAGCATTACAGAGTAAGTAACCATCCATTATCACCTCTAACTACCTACTCATTCGGCCTGCCACATCTTTGCATGGTTTGAGCTGGTGTGCTTTGTGGTGGTTGCTGCACAACGTGCACTCTCACTTTTCTCCGTCAACTTCCTCAATTTTGTGCTTCCTTCTTTTCGCACCATTAACATTACTCATGCTTTACCTTACATGGAGATAAATTCCAATTGGTTCACTATGACTCACTTGCCACTAAAATGACTGATATTTACTGACAGTAATGCTAGTTTGTGATTCATATGTGCTTTAATAACTCACAGCATCAATTTGATCATTAAGAAAAATCATCTTCATCTCATTAATAAGGATGATTCTTACTCTGATTTGCTTGGTAACCAATAATGTTTTTGAGTGTACATAGCCAAGTAAACTTT
The DNA here is from genome assembly GCF_027744825.2 of Synchiropus splendidus. Classification (NCBI taxonomy): domain Eukaryota; kingdom Metazoa; phylum Chordata; class Actinopteri; order Syngnathiformes; family Callionymidae; genus Synchiropus; species Synchiropus splendidus. The sequence goes on along the minus strand of NC_071342.1, from coordinate 17,624,021 downwards.
AAAAAAAAAAAATTAGGTTCACCACATACTATAGAGAAAGTTATGGATCTTGTTTGATGATCTTATTTGTATTTTACATTAATTGTATTTAGTTTACGTGACAGTATGCATTTTAAAATCTACCAGCAGTTTTATACGTGTTTGTCAGCTCTTCTCCATTTGAATATAAATGTAATGATGGTGTGTGATAATGGTGAAAAGTATTCATAGTGTTAATTATTTATTGTTAAATTGTTATTACCATTCTTTGTCATTACTAGTCGAAGCTATTTGTTGTAGCTTTATTTTGGTCACATCACCTCAAATGGGCGTATTCCAGTTCATTCCAAATTTAAAAATTCATTGCAAGACTGAAAGACAATAAATACACATGACAGTGATATACATGTGAGAAATTCACAGCCCCAACAGACCTAACTACATTGAAACAATTACACAATGATTATTTTTTAAATGATTACCATTATGTAAAGCATCAATAAGAGACAACTGAACATGATCAGCTGAACACTGCACAGAAGAACTGGTCTGACAGGTTCACTTGGCATCCCTCAGGGTGTAGTTCTGGGTCTTCTTTTTTTCCAACAAGCGTTAATAAATTAAGCATTGTTTATTCATGTTATTTTAGACTTAATTTGTGTGATCGACCCTCTGAATTGCTACTTATTGAGAGATCTGAGGATTCAATAATACTGTATATTTATACATGTTAAATCATCTGGTTTTAATGCTACGTGTCTATTTGATAATGATAAAAATGCAGATGCAGAAAATCCTCAGCCCTCCTGATATGCAGCTTCCTAGGTACTCTAAAACTAATTTACCAATCAATCCTTGTGTGAGCATTTATTATGATGACACAAAATTCTAAAGCTGGTGTTCATTCAACAAATTAATTTGTTAGTCACGGGTGTTTTTAAATTCTCCTTCTGTATGTTATTTTGCAGAGGCAGTTGTCAACGACATCAGCGGGGAGAACAAGGCAGGTGCAGGCGATGTGTCTGCAAGTCAGCACGTTATGGTTTGTGCCCTGAAAGAACTCGGCAGCCTGGTGCAGAGTTTGAGTGCCACAGCTTCACCGCTCATCCAGGAGCCGTCCATTGGTGAGATCTCAATAGTCATTATGGTATATTTTATTGACATTAAAAGTAACTTTTCTTTTTGTTAGGACTTCTGGAGACAGTGACTTCGGTGCTGCTGCATCCCAGCATGGCAGCTCGTCTGGCTGCTGCCTGGTGTCTACGCTGCGTTGCGGTGGCGCTGCCTTATCAGTTGACCCCTTTGCTGGACCGCTGCGCAGAGAGAATCAACAGCCTGAAGACCTCACCTGAGGCAGTCAGTGGTTACAGCTTTGCCATGGCAGCTCTCCTCGGTGGGGTTCATCAGTGCCCACTTGGTATACCTCACTCGAAGGGCAAGGCAAGTTATAGCACATATACAGTAAATATCAATGAACTGTCATGAGTAAAATATGAGGCGGAAAGAACTGTTCTTCACTCTGCTCCTTTTCAATCTTTGTGAAATGTAAGTCATGCAAATGTCAAACGTAATGAGAATGTGTAAGAGGACATTGACATTAATAGAAACATTTGCTTTCCATTGTGAATAAGTATGAACCAGTGAAATGTGATTTCTAAAATTACTTTTTTGACATGTCATCCACCATCATCATTACTCTCTCCTGTAGTCGGTGGTGAGTATAGCTGAAGACCTGCTGCGAACGGCTGCGCAGAACAGTCGACTGTCGCTGCAGCGCACACAGGCTGGATGGCTGCTGCTGGGAGCCCTAATGACACTAGGCAAGTTCCCAACGTACGACTTTGCTCTACTTGATGACGACTGGCTGACTGACCCATCCCTTTATAGGTCCCTCCTTAGTACGTTACCACCTCCCGAAGATGCTGCTGCTCTGGAGAAACGTGTTCCCTCGTTCCCAAAAAGAACTGGAGGCAGAAAAGGCCAGAGGAGACTCCTTCACCTGGCAGGTCACGTTGGAGGGACGAGCCGGGGCTCTGTGTGGTACTGAAACTCTCCTCTGGTCCCTTTTATACGTTGTTCAGTCTAATCCTAAAATTTTTGACCCAGCGATGCGCAGTTTTGTGGCTCACTGTCCAGAGCTTCTGACGGAGGACATCATTCGTAGACTCATGACACCCATCGAATGTGCAATGACGATGATGTCTCAGTAAGTATGGTGGCCGGAAGATGACATTCCTTTGTACTTGACACCTACACGTATTGAAGTTTACATTGAATAATAGCAGACATTAATTATCCATCCTTGGTTGCTGTCTTTAGTGTCCCAGCGATCACTAAAGTTCATGGAGCTCATCTGAAAGCGAGTGCAGCAATGGTGAGGCTCAGGTTGTACGATATCCTGGCCTTACTCCCTCCGAAGACTTATGAAGGTAGATCAAATGCTGATAAACAATCAAATGAATGGCTGTTGAAAATCTTTAATCTGTGTCTATAGGGAGCTTCAACGCATTGCTTAGGGAGCTGGTGGCAGAGTTCACATTGACTGAAAACTCTGCCAACACAACCACTTCTCTGCTACGCTCTCTCTGTCACTATGACGACAGCGTGCTCATGGGCTCCTGGCTGCAGGAAACAGACCACAAGTCCATTGAGGATCAGGTAAAACGGATAATATAAAGCGAGTTAAGGAAGGTTGTTAGACGGTTTCTATTGTCTTCTCAGTTGCAGCCCAACAGTGCGTCTGGCAGTGGCGCCCTGGAACACGACCCTTCTTCGATTTACCTCCGTGTGCCTGTTGGTGAAGCCATCCCGGGTCCACTCCCTCTGGGCGTGTCTGTCATCGACGCTTCTGTGGCTCTGTTTGGTGTTGTTTTCCCTCATGTGTCTTTTAAGCACAGGTGAGTACTCTGTTATCGCTGTGATCAAATTAGTAATGGTTTTATTCATGCTTCTGTCTGAGTCTAAATCTGCTTCACTGATCACCAAACTGTGAGCCATTGCTTAACTCACGAGTGTTTTCATTTAACATTAAATTTATTGTATGTCATTAATGCTAAACAAGATTATCGCTGATGCTAAAAAGCTTAATGAAGAGTTAATGTGTTATCCTATTCCCCTATTTAAGTAAACAAATAACCATCTTCAAACCTGCAATCATTCACCGGGGATATATCTCAATGTTGTAGGCTTCAGATGCTGGATCACTTTGCAGAGTGTATAAAACAGGCCAAAGGTGTTCGACAGCAGGCTGTGCAACTGAATATCTTCACTGCTGTCCTCAGTGCCCTCAAGGTGCGAGCATGTCTTGTTTTTATCCTGAACGTCATGTTTTTTTAAATTTATGTTTGACATATACACTTGTTTAAATCCAGGGTTTGGCTGAGAACAAGAGTACTTTGGGCCCAGAGGAGGTACGGAAATCTGCTCTGGCTTTGGTGATGGGAGCTCTGGACAATCCCAACCCCATCCTGCGCTGTGCTGCCGGCGAAGCCCTCGGAAGGATGGCTCAAGTGGTGGGCGAAGCTACATTCATCGCGAGGATGGCTCAGACTAGTTTCGACAAGTAAGCAATCTCAGCATCTGTTGAGCTCAGGCTGTCTGGGGATCGACCGTCTCCTGTCCGTCCTTGACTTTCATTCTGTGATCTGTATCTCTCCGCGTGTCTTGCCAGGCTGAAGTCCGCCAGAGACGTTGTATCACGGACAGGGCATTCACTGGCTCTTGGTTGTCTGCATCGATATGTCGGCGGAATTGGCTCCGGGCAGCACTTAAAGACCAGCGTCAGTATCTTGTTGGCTCTAGCCCAGGATGGATCCTCTCATGAGGTCCAGGTAAGGTCAATAACTGAGCGGAGACGACTCCCACGCCCATATTTCTTAGCTTAGAAATGACTTCTCAATAGTAGTACTTTTAAAGTTGGTGGGGTTTTTAATCATATTTGTCATTGTACTCTCAGACTTGGGCTCTTCACTCTTTGGCTCTCATCGTGGATTCCAGCGGTCCTATGTACAGGGGCTATGTGGAGCCCACCCTCTCCCTGGTT